>NC_086448.1:676713828-677056382 GCF_028390025.1 Pseudophryne corroboree
GTATTTACCCTGCACAGAAACAAAATAACCCCCCCAAATCTAACTCTCTCTTCAAATGTTATATCTGCCCCCCCCCCCTGCAGTGCACATGGTTTTGCCCAACTGCTAAAAAATTTCCTGCTGCGATCAACTTGGAATTACCCCCCCATAGGCCCTCATTCCGAGTTGTTCGCTCGTTAGTGGTTTTCGCAACGGAGCGATTTGTTGCAAACTGCGCATGCGCAATGTTCGCAGTGCGTCTGCGCCAAGTAAATTTGCCAAAAAGTTAGGTATTTTACTCACGGCTTAACGAAGAAATTTCTTTGTTCTGGTGATCGGAGTGTGATTGACAGGAAGTGGGTGTTTCTGGCCGGAAACTGGCCGTTTTATGGGAAAAACGTGGGAGTGGCTGGAGAAACGGGGGAGTGTCTGGGCGAACGCTGGGTGTGTTTGTGACGTCAAACCAGGAACGAAACTGACTGAACTGATCGCAGTGGCAGAGTAAGTCCCGAGCTACTCAGAAACTGCAAAGAAATTTCTATTCGCAATTATGCGAATCTTTCGTTCGCAATTCTGCAAAGCTAAGATTCACTCCCAGTAGGCGGCGGCTTAGCGTGTGCAAAGCTGCGAAAAGCAGCTAGCGAGCGAACAACTCGGAATGAGGGCCATAGCGCAGTATATTCCGTTGCACTTTACAATTGGAACAACAGTAATAGAACAAAGCTGGGTAATAACAGACAGACATAGGGGGTCATTCCGAATTGATCGCTCACTAGCTATTTTTTGCAGCACTGCGAACAGATAGTCGCCGCCTATAAGGGTGTGTATGTTTGCTTTGCAAGTGTGCAATCGTATGTGCAGCCGAGCAGTACAAAAAAGTTTTGTACAGTTTCTGAGTAGCTCAGAACTTACTCAGCTGCTGCGATCGCTTCAAGCTGTTCTTGCCCGGAATTGACGTCAGACACCTGCCCTGCAAACGCTTCGACATGCCTGCGTTTTTCCAAACACTCCCAGAAAATGGTCAGTTGACACCCACAAACGCCTTCTTCCTGTCAATCTTCTTGCGATCGGCTGTACAAATGGATTCTTTGTTAAATCCATCGCCCAGCACCGATCCGCTTTAGACCCATACGATGAGCCTGCACATTGCGGTGCATACGCATGCGCAGTTCTGACCTGAACCCTGCGCAGCGAAAAAACCTAGCATGCGACCAGGTCGGAGTGACACCCATACAGTACAGGTAGGAAGGTTTTGCTCACAAGCTTTCAATCTATATTAACGTTTTTTATAACGCCTGTTAGTTTTTTTTGACTATTTGTTGGTATTTTAAGGCATTATTAATAAGTGTTTTAGTTAGACGTAGGATAGTGAATGGTTATAAATTGCTAAGTTAGCTGTCAGGCACAAGGTAGTTTTATATATTAAAACAGGAGACTCTTTAATGTGGTGTTAGTCCATTAAATATTTTAAATGTTTTTAGTATTTAAGAGAATATTGCAGGTGCGGCTCAAGGGATTGGCTGGCAGTTATATTGCCATGGGGTAATGTGGCCTAGTACATAGCCATAGCCACACAGTCGCCATGCCAGTGCTGTCTCTTAGAGGCTGATTCTGCGCTGCTTCTGTTTACTGCCGCCCAACAGCCACTGGCATGCTCAGCAACAGTAAACACAGAGGCTCTCCACAGAGGCATGACTTCCATCATGCACCTTTTGAGGATCACCGCCGTGTTTTTCGTCCTTAGCATCCTGTAAAAAGTGTTTTATAAAGACACACCTGAAGGAGTGAGACACCTTTATTCTTAGACTTGCACCTGCCCACACCTGACCCTCATTTATTTTAACTAGGGTACCTAGCATCATACCTCCCAACTTTTCCCTTCTGTAAAGAGGGACACACGCGCCGCGAAGCCGCGCGCGCTCCCGAAAAGGGGGCGTGGCTTCGTGGGAGGACCCGCGATCGCGAGCCACGCCCCGTTTTCATCACTGAAGGGGCATGCCCAGCGCTCTGTGAGCTGCTGGCATGCCCCCTCTCCCTCTGTCTCCAATGAATAGACTCTGCTCTGCTAAGCAGGGCAGCGAGAGACAGAGCCTCCCAACTGCCCCCCCCCCACCGTGGGACACTGCGGCCCGCGGGTGGGACAGCGGGACAGTCCCCAAAAAACGTGACTGTCCCGCGAAAATCGGGACAGTTGGGAGGTTTGTAGCATGACTGCACTTGTGAATATGGCACAATTCTAGGTAAGTCCAATTATTCTGTACAATAGGTCAGCAAAGGGATGGCTCCTGGGGTGCAGGGCCTCCTGTACTGTCGTGGCCGGGTGACAACAGGGCATCGCAGCATTACATTTAATTTGGCACTTTCACTGTTTGTTTATTATACATGTCACACCTTTTTCACTTATATTAATTCACCCCATAACACCTTTTTTCTCACCTATTCCTTAATCCTTCTCACTACACATAATCATTCCCTGTGATGCCCTGGGGTCGCTTTGCTGTGGTGTTTTTGGGGGGTCCCGTGCCCTAGGTTTGAACCTCTATAGTGTTAGGTACTGCAGCAAAGTGGAGTCCCTTGCCGTGGAGCTGCAGCTACATGCATTGAACAATACATAACTAAACTCCACTTTTTATTATATGCTAAACTGTATGATATCAGTAATGCTAGAGACAGTGCACCTACAACAACCCCCTTTTTTCCGTAGAACTACAAGTCTCAGTAGGTAGCACCTCACATTACTGGCAGCTATAGGTGTGCAGTCTAAGGCCCCTCCCTAGAGATAAAGCTAGTTAGAGGTTTGAGAATGGTAATCTTAACCTACCATTGCTTCCTACAGTAACAAAAAGTTTCAATTAATTCACTAATTTAACATAAAGATGATGTTACTACGTCCTTAGGGCTACAGCAATCCTTAAGGTGCATATACACTGAGCGTCTTTGCCCAGTGTGTATGCACAGCAATGATCGCTGACATCGCTGGGCTGAAAAGTGCTCAGTGTATACACACTGAGCGCTTTTCCCCCCTGCCCAATGATGTCAGCGAGGGTGAACGGCTTTCCATAGCAGGACACTATGGAAAGCCATTCACCCCGCCCTTCATCTTCTGCTAATATCAGTAGATGAACGGCGGCCACCAGCGATGAAGCGGGAGCGCGCATCAGTGCTCATCGCTCATTACCGGGGCATACATACTGGGCGGCTTTGAGCTGAAAGCAACTCAACACACCAAAAGTGATCTGCTTTCAGCTCAAAATCGCCCAGTGTGTATGGGCCTTAAGACTCTGTAAGGAACATTTCTGAAAGCCTACTCCCCTACAGAAAATGCACTGCTGAAATGTATAATTAAAATATATACTACAGTATATGGCGAAAAAAATGTTTTTTTCTGATTGTGATGACACAGCCTGCAGGTCGTGTCGCACAGTGGTAGTAGACAAGCAGATACTTTCCTAGCCCTGGTCCTACCCATGGACTCCACTAATTGCCGATATGTTATTTGTTATATGATAGGCAATATTGTATTATACTATGTTGTTGTTATTATTATATTGTACAGTTATATTTTATCTGTTATACTGTATTTGGAATATGTACTTTATTTGGTTATACTGTGTTCAGTGTGGGTAATTGTTAACAGGTATAAGTCGAGGCCAGAGTGTTATTTAACATAGATAAAACAATTTATTGTAATCTAAATCCCCTAGCTGTACAATCAGATGTGATTAGGAGAAGTAGGTAACTAGTAAACAGTTTATGTATGGAGCTGCAGGTAATCTGATCCCATTGTGTACAGGAGCCCAGACACCTCTCTCTACTACTCTGTGACACCCTGACTGACCTGCTTGTGTTATGAATAGACAGGGTAGGGCAGTGGTTCCCAAACTGTGTGCCTAGGCACCCTGGGGTGCCACAGGGCACTTGCAGGGGTGCCTTGGATTGGTGATCCAGGACCAATTTCAATTATTTATGATACATGTAATAGGCAAAACCAGTGCTGGTGGCTGCCAATCATAAAATATGTGAACAAACATAAGCAATTCCTGTCCCACACCACACAATTGAATCTAAGGATGACATTTATTTTAAACACACTTTATTTCATTTAATATTTATTCGAAATCTGTTAATAATAAACTTTTGGCCTATGGGTGCTGTGAAAAAAATTCTGATACTCTAGGGCGTCGTGAATCAAAAAGGTTTGGGAACCACTGGGGTAGGGTATAAGAAGAGCAGTGAGCTCTACTGGCGGGGGTGAGATCTGCACAGAAGGTCAGAGAGTGGATGTACTTCTGAAGTCCAGGAACTGGCTAGGCATTGCGGTGCCGCCAGTGGAGAGAATCAGTGGTGAAGGGCGCTGTGTGGGCTGATATCCCAGGCCAGGGGACACAGGATTACTGCCGGCATGTAACATCAGGAGACGGCAGGCATTTGTAATCCTATACTACTGTGAGGACATAAACCCCGTTCACACTGCACAAAAAACCCGGTATCAACCCGGTATTTTGCCGGCTCGACATGGGTCGCTGTGCAGTGCGAAAGGGTCACTGCTAAATTCCCAGGTTGCTTGATCCGGAAATTCAATCAGGGAATAAAGAATGGTTATTCCCAGGTTATTACTGGGTCAGGCGCAGTGTAAAGTGGTTACCCGGGTCGATGCAACCCAGCACCCATTCACAGCATAGGGAGAGGTGGCCCCTGATACCGCCTCTGGCCTCACCCCCAGATGGCAACCTGACCTGGAATATTGCCGGGTCGGGAAGCCACCCAGTTCACACTGTGCACAGGTCCAATGCCGGGTCACACCCGGGAAGTACCCGTATCCAATTCCCGGGTGTGACCCGGCAATAGCAATGTGAATGGGGTACTTAGTAAGTAAGATACCATCCTGGCTTGCAATTGTTAATGTTATTGTATACTGTGTGTGTATATTTACAATAAAGGGCATTTGCCGCCCATTTTACTAAACTGTTTACCTGAGTGATCAGAGAGTCCGTATCCTCACACTCATAAAACATTTCACCAATAGTAGTAAAATTACCTACTACACAAAATGTCAGATATTCTAAATGATTACACAGAGTGCATGGTTAACTTTTACAATATTTTTTTATTTTTTTACTGTTTTTCTAGGAAATTAATGTGTATGAAAATAAAAACAAGCCACTGTTAATAGTGTGCATACTGTATAAAAAGACCATCTAACTGTAATCAAGATACACAACATTCATTTTGGGCCATACTGATGCACTAGCTATTTCGTGATTTTATAGGTGGAATAAAAAATGTTTGTAACTTTTTTTAGTTATTTCTGTTATAAAATAAAAAAAATTAAAAATCATATTCAATAATACATGCTAGGGAAAGAATGATATCAAATCCAGCTGGTTAAACTTTAAAAACGTCAAAAAAGAAAAAAAAAAAAAAAGGAATTGTAAATCAAACTAGAGTATCACATGTCAGAAACCTGAAAATTGGCCACGTCATGAAGAAAATTTTACCAACCAGCCTATCCTGAAATAGTTAATCAACTACAGTGCATCCGGAAAGTATTCACAGCACTTCACTTTTCCACATTTTGTTATGTTGCAGCCTTACTTCACAATGGAAAAATAATTTTTTTCCTCAAAATCCTACCCACAATACCTCATCATGACAATGTGAAAAAAGTTTTTTTGAGATTTTTGCAAATTTATTAAATATAAAAGACTAAGAAATTAGATGTACATAAGTATTCACAGACTTTGCTCAATACTTTGTTGATGCACATTTGGCAGCAATTACAGCCTCAAATCTTTTTGAATACGATGCCACAAGCTTGGCACACGTATCTTTGGGCAGTTTTGCCCATTCCTCTTTGCAGCACCTCTCAAGCGCCATCAGGTTGGAAGGGAAGCGTAAGTGCACAGCCATTTTCAGATCTCTCCAGACATGTTCAATTGGATTCAAGTCTGGGCTCTGGCTGTGCCATTCAAGGACATTCACAGAGTTGTCTTGAAGCCACTCCTTTGATATCTTGACTGTGTGCTTAGGGTCGTTGTCCTGCTGAAAGATGAACTGTCGCCCCAGTCTGAGGTCAAGAGTACTCCGGAGCAGATTTTCATCCAGGATGTCTCTGTACATTGCTGCATTCATCTTTCCCTCTATCCTGACTAGTGTCCCAGTTCCTGCCGCTAAAAACATCCACACAGCGTGATGCTGCCACCACAATGCTTCACTGTAAGATGGTATTGGCCTGGTGATGAGCGGTGCCTGGTTTCCTCCAAACATGATGCCTGGCATTAACACCAAAGAGTTCAATCTTTGTCTCATCATGGTCTGAGAGTCCTTCAGGTGCATTTTGGCAAACTCCAGGTGGGCTGCCATGTGTTTTTTACTAAGGAGTGGCTTCCGTCTGGCCACTCTACCATACAGGCCTGATTGGTGGATTGCTGCAGAGATGGTTGTCCTTGTGGAAGGTTCTCCTCTCTCCACAGAGGAATGCTGTAGCTCTGACAGAGTGACCATTGGGTTCTTGGTCACCTTCCTGACTAGGGCCCTTCTCCCCCGATCACTCAGTTTAGACGGCCGGCCAGCTCTAGGAGTCCTGGTGGTACCGAATTTCTTCCATTTATGGATGATGTTGGCCACTGTGCTCATTGGGACCTTCAAAGCTGCAGATATTTTTCTGTACCATTCCCCAGATTTGTGCCTTGAATCAATCCTGTCTTGGAGGTCTACAGACCATTCATTTGACTTCATGCTTGGTTTGTGCTCAGACATGCACTGTCAAGTGTGGGACCTTATATAGAGTAGACAGGTGTGTGCCTTTCCAAATCATGTCCAATCAACTGAATTTACCACAGGTGGACTCCAATTAAGCTGTAGGAACATCTCAAGGATAATCAGTGGAAACAGGATGCACCTGAGCTCAATTTTGAGCTTCATGGCAAAGTCTGTGAACACTTATGTACATGTGATTTCTTAGTTTTTTATTTTTAATAAATTAGCAAAAATCTCAAAAATACTTTTTCGCGTTGTCATTATTGGGTATTGTGTGTAGAATTTTGAGAGAGAAAAATTATTTATTCCAGTTTAGAATAAGGCTGTAACATAACAAAATGTGGAAAAAGTGAAGCGCTTTGAATACTTTCTGGATGCACTGGATGCATTAAAAATTAAGACTGCTCACAGAATTAATACAGATCAAGCTGCATCAATGTCACAATTAGCCAGTTGTTAGCTAATTATATCTCTGGAATCTTCTTTGCAGAGTAAAAGGCAAATTCCAGACTTCTTAAGGTTGCGTGCCTTAAAGTGACAGTACCTATATTAGACCAGACCTGGAACACTCAAATGCTCATTATATAATTTGTTTCCCAGATGCCATCTGGGTAAATCAAAAAAGCGCAACGGAATATGCTGCGCTATACAAGAAACTGTTAATAAATATTGCTAACATTCATTTTGTTTTTGATCATTATTGCATGTTACCTGCCCTGACCGTTATATTTCACCTGCTGATTCTGTACTGCTTTTGTCCATTTTTGTATGACAGCATACCTGACATCTCTCACCCTTTCTAATGATTAGCCATATTGATCAGTGACTGTAGCAAACAAGTACTAGAACATTGATAGGGGCAGATTTAATTAAGGGTCTTCCAGCAATTTTGCTTGTTATGTCTTGGAAGCGTGATTCTGTGTGCAGTAAGATGAGTCAGGCAGGGTATTATAACTGGCCAAAATGCATGCGTAATTGAATCTGTCCATCAAAGATCTACCTATCAGCAATTTAGGAAAAGAAAGTGTTGTTTGTCAAGTTGAATACCCATTGGCTTCTACTCAACCAAATTGAACTTTTCTGATATGTTTCCATAGGGATGGTAAAGTACAGTGCTGTGATAGAAACCTAGAGTATGGTTAGTTACCTACAATAGTTTTAGTGATGAGCAGCGGTGGGACTGCAGCCCATAGAACCTGGATTGGGCTGCGTGGAAGGCAGGGAATTACTTTCTACAGGAAGCCAGCTCTTTGCTAATCGCAGCCCGGTCTGACAGTCCAGAGTGAGTTAATCTACAACTTTAAAAAATTAAAAGTCAGTTTATTATAAAACATGAGTAGGCACTAGTATTTTCTCAGCCTCTTACCCACATAGCAGGGCTGTTTCACTGAAAGAACTTTTGCTCTGGCTCCATAATGAGAAGGATCTACCTCTAGTCAATATATGAATAGAGCATGTGAGGGTAAGACTGTAGGGCAGTATGGATGGTGTAATTGTTAGCATTACTGCCTGACAGCACAGAGGTCATGGTTTGATTCCCACCATGGCTCTGTGTGGAGTTTGTATATTATTATTATTATCCTTTATTTATATGGCGCCACAAGGGTTCCACAGCGCCAAATTACAGAGTACATAAACAAATAATCAAAACAGGAAAATAGCAACTTACAGTTGAAGACAATATAGCACAATACAGGGTAAATAAACATAGCTACATCAGCAAATGACACTGGAATAAGCATCAGGTGGCAGAAGATTGCTGGAGTTGATGCAGTTGAAGATTATTAAAGAGAAAGGATAAGCACATGAGTGAAGAGGGCCCTACTCGTGAGAGCTTACATTCTAAAGGGGAGGGGTAGACAGACAGGGGTGACACAGACGGGGTACATAGAGAGCGTGGAACAGAGGGTTAGGATGAGATTTGGTTGGGTTTGGTGAAGAAGTGGGTCTTGAGAGCCCGTTTGAAGTTTTGTAGAGAGGTGGAGAGTCTGAGGGGGAGAGGTAGGGAATTCCTTAGAATTTGAGCAGCACGTGACAAATCTTGGAGGTAGCAGTGGGAAGAAGTGATCAGTAGGCAGGAGAGTCGGCGTGCATTAGCAGAGCGAAGAGGACGGGTGGGAGTGTAAGGGGAGTGTAAGGGGAGATAAGGCCAGAGATGTAAATGGGAGAGGAGTGGGTGAGGGCTTTGCAAGCGTGAGTGAGAAGCTTGAAATGGATTCTGAAAGGGAAGGAAAGCCAGTGAAGGTCTAGTAGGAGAGGAGAGGTGGACGTAGTGCATTTGGTGAGGAAAATGAGCCAGGCAGCAGCATTGAGGATAGATTGGAGCGGAGAGAGGTATTTGTCAGGAATGCCAGTCAGGAGGAGATTACAGTAGTCCAGAGATGACCAGTGAGTGGATCAGGGTCTTAGTAGCATCCTGGATCAGAAAGGGTTTGATCCTGGAAATATTTTATAGATGAAAACGGCAGGTTTGTGAGAGGTGTTGAATGTGTGGTTTGAAGGAGAGGGAGTAGTCAAGGATTACTCCAAGACAGCGCACTTGGGGGCTAGAGGAGATAGTGGTGCCATCAATAGATAATGAGATTGTGAGAGGTGAGGTTATGCGGGAGGGAGGGAAGATGATCAGCTCAATCTTAGACATGTTAAGTTTAAGAAAGCGCTGGGACATCCAAACAGAGATAGCAGAGAGACAGTTGGAGATTCGAGTGAGGAGAGCAGGGGAGAGGTCTGGAGAGGAAAGATAGATTTGAGTGTCATCAGCATAGAGATGATATTGAAAATCAAAAGAGCTAATGAGCTTACCTAGTGAGGATATATAGAAGGAGAAAAGAAGAGGACCAAGGACAGAGCCTTGGGGTACACCTACAGTTAGTGGAAGTGAGGGGAAGGTGGAGTCATGAGAGGAGACAGAGAATGAATGGTCAGAGAGGTAGGAAGAAAGCCAAGAGAGGGCAGTATCACGCAGACCAATGGAGTGAAGGATTTGCAGTAGGAGAGGGTGGTCCACAGTGTCAAAAGCAGCAGAGAGACCAAGAAGAATTAGTAGAGAGTAGTGACCCCGTACTTGGTGTGTTTCCTCCGGGTACTCCGGTTATCTCCCACAATCCAAAAAATATACTGGTAGTTTAATTGGCTTCCAACAAAAATTGACCCTAGTGTGAATGTGTCTGTGTGTACATGTGATAGGAAATATAGATTGTAAGCTCCACTGGGGCAGGGACTGATGTGAATGGCCAAATATTCTTTGTAAAGCGCTGTGGAATATGTGTGCACTATATAAATAACTGGTAATTAGAGATGTGCACCGGAAAGTTTTCGGGTTTTGTGTTTTGGTTTTGGATTCGGTTCTGCGGCCGTGTTTTGGATTCGGACGCATTTTGGCAAAACCTCCCTGAAAATTTTTTGTCGGATTCGGGTGTGTTTTGGATTCAGGTGTTTTTTTTCAAAAACCCCTCAAAAACAGCTTAAATCATAGAATTTGGGGGTAATTTTGATCCTATAGTATTATTAACCTCAATAACCATAATTTCCACTCATTTCCAGTCTATTCTGAACACCTCACACCTCACAATATTATTTTTAGTCCTAAAATTTGCACCGAGGTCGCTGGATGACTAAGCTAAGCGACCCAAGTGGCCGGCACAAACACCTGGCCCATCTAGGAGTGGCACTGCAGTGTCAGACAGGATGGCACTTATAAAAATTGGCCCCAAACATCACATGATGCAAAGATAAATAAAAAAAGAGGTGCAAGATGGAATTGTCCTTGGACCCTCCCACCCACCCTTATGTTGTATAAACAGGACATGCACACTTTAACAAATCCATCATTTCAGCAACAGGGTCTGCCACACGACTGTGGCTGAAATGACTGGTTGGTTTGGGCCCCCACCAAAAAAAGAAGCAATCAATCTCTCCTAGCTCAAATTGGCTCTACAGAGGCAAGATGTCGACCTCATCATCATCCTACGATTCCTCACCCCTTTCACTGTGTACATCCCCCTCCTCACAGAAAATTAATTCACCCCCACTGGAATCCACCATCCCAGGTCCCTGTGTACATTCTGGAGGCAATTGCTGGTGAATGTCTCCATGGAGGAATTGATTATAATTCATTTTAATGAACATCATCTTCTCCACATTTTCTGGAAGTAACCTCGTACGCCGATTGCTGACAAGGTGAGCGGCGGCACTAAACACTCTTTCGGAGTACACACTGGAGGGAGGGCAACTTAGGTAGAATAAAGCCAGTTTGTGCAAGAGCCTCCAAGT
Source organism: Pseudophryne corroboree (assembly GCF_028390025.1). Lineage (NCBI taxonomy): Eukaryota > Metazoa > Chordata > Amphibia > Anura > Myobatrachidae > Pseudophryne > Pseudophryne corroboree. The sequence goes on from NC_086448.1 coordinate 676,724,839, forward strand.
TGCCTCTTTTTTCTGCCAGTATACGTACGGACTGAGTGACGTGCCTACTTGGATGCTGTCACTCATATAATCCTCCACCATTTGTTATGATCCTGATGCTCAGGACAGGGGAGATCTTATGTAGTGAGTCCTGAGCACCAAGACGGAATGCTGGGATTGGGAAATGGGAAGGAAATAGCCCCTAGCACCCTACCTCCGTTGTCTTACCCGTGTTATCAATTCACGCCTGAACGACTATGGTGTCTTGGGCCCATGGCAGCCGCGTTTGAAGGGCGGATTAGGTCTGCCCAACTCCGATGCCCCCTCAGGTCTTAAAGAGAGACAAGGCGTGAACTGAGACAGGGTAATAACAAGGGGACCTCTAACTGAAACAACCACGCTAGGGGCTATAAACTACCTAAAAACTAAACGTATGTGCGGCACGCCGCCAAAGGAAAAGAACTACAAAGAAACCACTGTCCACTCCCCCACACGGCACCGCCGAGTTCCGGGGAGGACAGTGAAAGTGGAAACCTCCGCAAATGCACCAATTCACAGAAAAGTAAACACTGAGCGGCATAGGCCGCAACACGCGGCAGAAGCCGCTACACACGAAACCGGGCGAGAACCCCTGATGACAGAAACAGGTTCACAAGGACTAGAAGGATTCCCAGGACCGGCTTCGGACCTCCAAAGTACCAGAGGGCAGGGAGCAAGATCCACCAAACACGGCTGACAGGAACAGAGTTCTGCAAGGCAGGAACAGCATACAAGAAGCTATCACCGGCGGGGCTGCAGTGTGCTGGCTCACATAAAAAGGCCCTGCTGGCCAATAACAGGAGGGCCAGCAGGACCAGCCCCCCAGACCCTAATTACTAGTTGCCGTGCAGCTGCCCTGCGGCACGAGCAACCTAATTAACTATTTCCACCTGTGGCGTCCCCGTTGCTATGCACCCGGCGGCCCTGCACGCACGGCGTCCTGCGCTGCCAGGGACCCGGCGGCTATCATGCGCACGGCGTCCTGGCGTTGCTAGGCGCCTTGCGGGGGACAGGGAAGGAGAGAGGCGCGGCGGCCGTGACCGCTGCTCAGTCAGGGCACGGCCGAAGACCGCCGCGCCTAACACCATTCTTTCAATGGTGACAGAATCATATGCAGTGACAGTGGACGACATGTCAGTAATCGTTGGCAGGTCCTTTAGTCCGGATCAGATGTCAGCACTCGCTCCAGACTGCCCTGTATCACCGCAAGCTGGTGGGCTCGGAATTCTTAGCCTTTTCCTCGTAGCCTCAGTTGCGGGAGAATGTGAAGGAGGAGCTGTTGATGGGTCACGTTCCGCTTGACTTGACAATTTTCTCACCAGCAGGTCTTTGAACCTCTGCAGACTTGTGTCTGCCGGAAAGACAGATACAACGTAGGCTTTAAACCTAGGATCGAGCATGGTGGCCAAAATTTAGTGCTCTGATTTCAACAGATTGACCACCCGTGAATCCTGGTTAAGCGAATTAAGGGCTCCATCCACAAGTCCCACATGCCTAGCGGAATCGCTCCATTTTAACTCCTCCTTCTATCTCTCCAGCTGCTTCTGTAAAAGCCTGATGAGGGGAATGACCTGACTCAGGCTGGCAGTGTCTGAACTGACTTCACGTGTGGCATGTTCAAAGGGTTGCAGAACCTTGCACAACGTTGAAATCATTCTCCACTGCGCTTGAGTCAGGTGCATTCCCCCTCCTTTGCCTATATTGTAGGCAGATTTACAGGCTAGAATGGCCTTTTGCTGCTCCTCCATCCTCTGAAGCATATAGAGGGTTGAATTCCACCTCATTACCACCTCTTGCTTCAGATGATAGCGGGGCAGGTTCAGGAGTGTTTGCTGGTGCTCCAGTCTTTGGCACGCGGTGGCTGAATGCCGAAAGTTGCCCACAATTCTTCGGGCCACCGTCAGCATCTCTTGCACGCCCCTGTCGTTTTTTAAATAATTCTGCACCACCAAATTCAATGTATGTGCAAAACATGGGACGTGCTGGAATTTGCCCACATGTAATGCACGCACAATATTGGTGGCATTGTTCGATGTCACAAATCCCCAGGAGAGTCCAATTGGGGTAAGCCATTCTGCGATGTTGTTCCTCAGTTTCCGTAAGAGGTTGTCAGCTGTGTGCCTCTTATGGAAAGCGGTGATACAAAGTGTAGCCTGCCTAGGAACGAGTTGGCGTTTGCGAGATGCTGCTATTGGTGCCGCCGCTGCTGTTCTTGCTGCGGGAGGCAATACATCTACCCAGTGGGCTGTCACAGTCATATAGTCCTGAGTCTGCCCTGCTCCACTTGTCCACATGTCCGTGGTTAAGTGGACATTGGGTACAACTGCATTTTTTAGGACACTGGTGAGTCTTTTTCTGACGTCTATGTACATTCTCGGTATCGCCTGCCTAGAGAAATGGAACCTAGATGGTATTTGGTACTGGGGACACACTACCTCAAGAAATTCTCTAAGTCCCTGTGAACTAACGCCGGATACCGGGCGCACGTCTAACACCAACACAGCTGCCAAGGCTTGAGTTATCCGCTTTGCAACAGGATGACTGCTGTGATATTTCATCTTCCTTGCAAAGGACTGTTGGACAATCAACTGCTTACTGGAAGTAGTACAAGTGGTCTTCCGACTTCCCCCCTGGGATGATGATCGACTCCCAGCAGCAACAACAGCAGTAGACGTTACACTCAAGAATCCATCAGAGGAATCCCAGTCAGGAGAGGACTTATCAGACTTGCCAGTGACATGGCCTGCAGGACTATTGGCTTTCCTGTCTAAGGAGGAAATTGACACTGATGGAGTTGTTGGGGTGGCTTGCAGGAGCTTGGGTACAAGAGGAAGGGATTTAGTTGTCAGTGGACTGCTTCCGCATTCACCCAAAGTTTTTGAACTTGTCAATGACTTCTGATGAAGGCGCTCCAGGTGACGTATAAGGGAGGATGTTCCTAGGTGGTTAACATCCTTACCCCTACTTATTACAGCTTGACAAAGGCAACACACGGCTTGACATCTGTTGTCCGCATTTCTGTTAAAATAATTCCACACCGAAGAGGTGATTTTTTTTTGTAATTTGACCAGGCATGTCAATGGCCATATTCATCCCACGTACAACAGTTGTCTCCCCGGGTGCCTGACTTAAACAAACCACCTCACCATCAGAATCCTCCTTGTCAATTTCTTCCTCAGCGCCTGCAACACCCATATCCTCATCTTGGTGTACTTCAACAGTGACATCTTCAATTTGATTATCAGGAACTGGACCATGGGTGCTCCTTCCAGCACTTACAGGGGGCGTGCAAATGGTGGAAGGAGCCACCTCTCCCCGTCCAGTGTTGGGAAGGTCAGGCATCGCAACTGACACAATTGGACTCTCCTTGGGGATATGTGATTTAGAAGAATGCACAGTTCTTTGCTGTGCTTTTGCCAGCTTAAGTCTTTTAATTTTTCTAGTGAGAGGATGAGTGCTTCCATCCTCATGTGAAGCTGAACCACTAGCCATGAACATAGGCCAGGGCCTCAGCCGTTCCTTGCCACTCCGTGTCGTAAATGGCATATTGGCAAGTTTACGCTTCTCCTCAGACGCTTTTAATTTAGATTTTTGGGTCCTTTTACTGAACTTTTGTGTTTTGGATTTTACATGCTCTCTACTATGACATTGGGCATCGGCCTTGGCAGACGACGTTGATGGCTTTGAATCGTCTCTGCCATGACAAGTGGCAGCAGCTTCAGCACTAGGTGGAAGTGGATCTTGATCTTTCCCTATTTCACCCTCCACATTTTTGTTCTCCATTTTTTAATGTGTGGAATTATATGCCAGTAATATTATTATATCAATACTGTACTGTACTGTACAACTATATACTGTTGGTCATCAAAATGCTGCACTGTACTACTATATATACTGCTCACAAAAATGAGCACAGATATGGAATGGATACTTGCAGTGACACAGAGCTGTAAGATACAGCAATGGCCTACTGTACTGTACAACTATATACTGTTGGTCACCAAAATGCTGCACTGTACTACTATATATACTGCTCACAAAAATGCAGCACAGATATGGAATGGATACTTGCAGTGACACGGAGCTGCAAGATACAGCAATGGCCTACTGTACTGTACAACTATATACTGTTGGTCAGCAAAATTCTGCACTGTACTACTATATATACTGCTCACAAAAATGCAGCACAGATATGGAATGGATACTTGCAGTGACACAGAGCTGCAAGATACAGCAATGGCCTACTGTACTGTACAACTATATACTGTTGGTCACCAAAATGCTGCACTGTACTACTATATATACTGCTCACAAAAATGCAGCACAGATATGGAATGGATACTTGCAGTGACACGGAGCTGCAAGATACAGCAATTGCCTACTGTACTGTACAACTATATACTGTTGGTCACCAAAATTCTGCACTGTACTACTATATATACTGCTCACAAAAATGCAGCACGGATATGGAATGGATACTTGCAGTGACACGGAGCTGCAAGATACAGAAATGGCCTACTGTACTGTACAACTATATACTGTTGGTCACCAAAATGCTGCACTGTACTACTATATATACTGCTCACAAAAATGCAGCACAGATATGGAATGGATACTTGCAGTGACACAGAGCTGCAAGATACAGCAATGGCCTACTGTACTGTACAACTATATACTGTTGGTCACCAAAATGCAGCACACTGAGCACAGATATTTGCAGCACACTGAGCACAGATATGGAGCTTTTCAGGCAGAGAACGTAGATATTTGCAGCAAACTGAGCACAGATATTTGCAGCACACTGAGCACAGATATTTGCAGCACACTGAGCACAGATATGGAGCTTTTTAGGCAGAGAACGTAGCCACGTCCTCTCCGTTCAATCTCCAATGCACGAGTGAAAATGGCGGCGACGCGCGGCTCTTTATATCGAATACGAATCTCCCGAGAATCCGACAGCGGAATGATGACGTTCGGCCGCGTTCGGGTTAACCGAGCAAGGAGGGAAGATCCGAGGCTGCCTCGGACCCGTGTAAAATAGGTGAAGTTCGGGGGGGTTCGGATCTCAATGAACCGAACCCGCTCATCTCTACTGGTAATAAATAAATAAATAAATAAATAAATAGAGGGTCTATACAAACCCCACATACCCTTGAAAGACATGAGACTTGTTTCATGCATCAATGACAATCATCTTAACCAAAGTGATTTTATAATGTTATAATTTTTTTAATGATATAATTTTATGATTTTTGGTCATGTTAATACAAACTAGTATGTCATTGGAAAAGTTTCATTAAATCTTAAAGTTTAGCAGGACAGCACCATTAGCAACATAAAGACATTTTTTCTTGTTCATTCTAGCAAACACATTATGCAGTCATTTATGGAAGATAGATTTTCCTCATACCATATAAAGGGAGTGTGGGAGCACATTCGTAATCTCGCCTTGGGCACAGTAATATTAGAAAGCATTCCTAACACAGAGCTGAATAATACCTCTGGCAAAAAAATATTCTTTTGTATCTGCTGTGCAAAGATATAAAGTATTATGTGAAATGTATACATGTGAGTAATGAGATCAGGACATATCAGTTGTATAACATATGAGCCTTTGGTTATGTTATATACTGTAGGGAGTTACTGGAACCATGAAGTGGAAGTGGGGATGAAAGAGTCTTATCCAGGGCCGAAGGCCTTTTAGCAGCCACTGCCAGCTTTATCCATACCTCCCAACATGACCCTCTCCAGGAGGGACAGAATGCTCTACTCCTGGACTTCCCTCTTAATTTATGATTGCCATCAACTGTGCTGAAACACCTTTCTTATCCATTAGCCTGTTCAACACAGGTGATGGCAGTCATACATTAAGTGAAAAGTCCAGAAGCAGAGCAATCTGTCCCTCCTGGAGAGGGTCATGTTGGGAGGTATGTTTATCTACTGTACATCTATTTCCTTTCCTCTAGACCTGCAGTCCTTAATTATATTAAGGGCCGGATTAACAATGGGGCTGATGGAGCTGCCGCTACAGGCCCACATTGCAAAACAGGCCCACAGATCTCTTTGCTGCTGTAGATGGGATAAAAAAATCCTTCTACTGGGCGCTTTATTTTGTAATATTTTTACTATATGTTAAAACGGCATTGCTTATTTTGTTGCTCAGGTTATGTCTTACATTGCTACTGGATTTCTATTACATATTCTGTATGGTTTTGTATGAAGCTTTGCAAAAAAATAAAATAAAGAAGCTGTGCACTTTGAAAAAAAAAAAAACTTCTACTGCAGCGCTCCAGGCTCTGCCCCCTACGGCCTCTCCACCAGAGACCACCAACCCCCTTTCAACCACTGTGCCCGGTGAGTCAAATGCCACTGCCGGTATAGATCTGTTACCTATTATGGCAGCGCAGTGGAAGCCTTTCCCAGCCCTCCCTGCGCCGCATACACACTGTGAGTCAGTGCCTCGTCTGTCTGCATGATGTCACAGTGTGCGCCATCACACAAGTACCGTCCTGCCACCACCGCACCCAGTCTCCAACACAGCCCAGTGCAGTGACTCAAAGCAGTAGCTCCGTGAAGGCTGCCCGGCGGCGTCAGCAGGGTGTCTGACTGCGGTGATGTGTCAGACATGATGGATGCCTGGCCACTGCTCTAGCCTCTAATACAGTTACTGCATATGGCATGCTGGGCATCACAGCAGGCAGATGCTCTGGTAATTAGAGAACTATATACAATATTTTTTTAGTGAAACCATGATATTGATAATAAATAAATAAGCATTTATCTATATGTACTATATATGTTTATGTATATATATATATATATATATATATATATTGTGGCAGAGACAGCATGATTCCATGTGAAAGTAATGTGGAGGATCCAGACCAGGTTTTGGAAGCAGTAACAGAATCCCAGGTGTGTGATCAGCAGCACCTGGGATTTCCTGATATAAGGGTTTCCAGGGCAGAGTCACCTTGCTCTTGACAGTGGAATAGCAGCCCAAGTGATAAGCTGGGGTGTGTGGGTTAGACTAGGGACCACTGGAGCCTATCAAGAGTCTGCTATGCTGAAAGTGCCTATGCTACTGCCTGTAATACCGACTGCATATGGATGTAACTTGCTATGTGGTGACCTGCTGTTCCAAATAATCACCGAAAGTGTTCATCTGAGTTCCCGTGTGGGTGATCCTTGTCACAATATACAGTTGTGCTCATAAGTTTACATACCCTAGCAGAATTTGTGATTTTCTGGCCATTTGTCAGAGAATATAAATGATAACTCACAAACTTTTCTTTCACTCATGGTTAGTTGTTGGGTGAAGCCATTTATTGTCAAACAACTGTGCTTACTCTTTTTAAATCATAATGACAACAGAAACTACCCAAATGACCCTGATCAAAAGTTTACATACCTCAGTTCTTAATAATGTGTATTGCTCCCTTTAACATCAATGACAGCTTGAAGTCTTTTGTAGTAGTTGTGGATGAGGCTCTTTATTTTCTCAGATGGTAAAGCTGCCCATTCCTCTTGGCAAAAAGCCTCCAGTTCCTGTAAATTCTTGGGCTGTCTTGCATGAACTGCACGTTTGAGATCTCCCCAGAGTGGCTCAATGATATTGAGGTCAGGAGACTGAGATGGCCACTCCAGAACCTTCACTTATTCTGCTGTAGCCAATGACCGGTCGACTTGGCCTTGTGTTTTGGATCATTGTCATGTTGGAACGTCCAAGTACGTCCCATGCACAGCTTCCGGGCTGATGAGTGCAAATTTCCCTCCAGTATTTTCTGATAACATGCTGCATTCATCTTGCCATCAATTTTTACCAAGTTTCCAGTGCCTTTGTAGCTCACACATCCCCAAAACATCAGCGATCCACCTCCGTGTTTCACAGTAGGAATGGTGTACCTTTCATCTTAGGCCTTGTTGACTCCTCTCCAAATGTAACGTTTATGGTTATGGCCAAAAAGTTAAATTTTGGTATCACTCCAAATGACTTTGTTCCAGAAGCTTTGAGGCTTGTCTCTGTGCTGTTTGGAGTATTGTAAGCGGGATGATTTGTGGCATTTGCATAGTAATGGCTTTCTTCTGGCGACTCGACCATGCAGCCCATTTTTCTTCAAATGCCTCCTTATTGTGCATCTTGAAACAACCACACCACTTTTTTTCAGAGAGTCCTGTATTTCAGCTGAAGTTATTTGTGGATTTTTTTTTTGCATCCCGAACAATTTTCTGGCAGTTGTGGCTGAAGTTTTTGTTGGTCTACCTGACCGTGATTTGGCTTCCACAGAATCCCTCATTTTCCACTTCTTAAGTAGAGTTTGAACACTGCTGATTGGCATTCTCAAATGTTTGGATATCTTTTTATATCCCTTTCCTGTTTTATACGGTTCAATTACCTTTTCCCACAGATCCTTTGACAATTCTTTTGCTTTCCCCATGACTCAGAATCCAGACACGTCAGTGCAGCACTGGATGAAAGATGCAAGGGTCTTTCAGGAGTCCAGAAACTCACTGACCTTTTATACACACACACTGATTACAAGCAAACAGATCACAGGTGAGGATGGTTACCTTTAGTAGCCATTCAAACCCGTTTGTGTCAACTTGTGTGCGTGTTATCAGGCCAAAATCTCCAGGGTATGTAAACTTTTGATCAGGGTCATTTGGGTAGTTACTGTTGTCATTATGATTTAAAAAGAGTAAACACAGTTTGACAATAAATGGCTTCACCCAACCACTAACCATGAGTGAAAGAAAAGTTATCATTCATATTCTCTGACAAATGGCCAGAAAATCACAAATTCTGCTAGGGTATGTAAACTTATGAGCACAACTGTATATATATATATAGATAAGCATTGTAACCCCTGCTTTGCAAGAATAAGGCGGCACCCCATGGACTGCATACTCATTGTGGCTGCGACTAGGCGCGTGTGCACCTCGCATGCCGCAATGCATGTGCATTCCGGCATGCACAGGTGTCCTAGTGGCGCCCATTAACTTTGCATTGAGTGGCAATTGCCGCGGCTCGGTGCAGGTGTGACTAGGCACGCCGTGAGTGCATGTGTGGCCGCATCACAGCCACTATGAGTGTGGCTACATCTATATATAGCCTGATAAAAAGACTGAAGATGTCTGGAAACGTTGATATTGCAGTAAAAAAATGTTTTGAACACATATGAAGTCCGTGGAGTGCCGCCTTATTCTTGTGAAGCAGGGGTAACACTGTTCTATCAAAATTCTGGGAAGGCACCCCAGCATTATACTTTGATTTTATTGAGTGCCCTCACACATGCAAATATAGTATACTGTACATATACATACATATACACACACAAACAAACACAGTGCTCGAAGTGTGCCAGTATGAACCTGTATGTCATACCAGCACTACATTTGGATGACCAGCGATGGGACAGTGACAGTATGACTGCTCCCAATGCTGGTCATATGTGACTGCTGCGTTTAATTTTAGCACCAGTTATGAGCCAATTATGGCTTGCGGACTGAGAGCGAATGATGGGAAGCTGGCAACATTTTGAATTTGGCTCTGGCCACAAGCCAATCATGGCTCTCGGACTGGCAGCCAGCGGACTCTCCTGATCAGTGGCTTGTCTGGGAGGCGTATTTGTCTCATGGCGAGGAGCAGGGCGGCCCATCCGCTACACTAGGGAGGATGCTGCAAATGGTGACATGATAGGTGAGCTGTGCTTCACTGTGGTGAACGAAGCTGTGATGTAGTGCTGTGCCGGGAGCTGTGGTGTAGTGCTGAGAGGGGAGCTGTGCTGTGAGCGGAGCTGTGGTGCAATGCGGAGAGGGGAGCTGTGCTGTCGCATGGTGAGGGAAACTGTGCAGAGCTGTGGTGTAGTGTGGAGAGCTGAGACGTTGTGTAGTGCGGTGTGGGGAGCTGTGCTGTGAAGTGGGAGGTGTGGAAATATCAGGAGGCCTTTCTAATACACCTTTCAGACCGCAAATGGCGGGTCACACCCGGGAGATGTACATGGGTGCTTTCTGCGTGAGACCCGCCTGAGCCCCTTTCATTCAGATATCCCCATCCCGGTGTATTGCCAGGTTTTTTACATCAGTGGTTACGCATGCTGAGGCAGTGCTTGTAGATCGGATGATCCCCAAGTGCCGCCCGTGCATACAATGTGACCAGGAAACGGACTGCAGCAACCAGACAACCCGTTCACTCCTCACAATGCCCTGTGTTGAAGCCATATTCAGCACTGGTCGCTAACAGGGTTAAAATACGGGTTGCTTGACCTGGGAAATTTCCCCTGAGACCTTTCAGACAGCACAGCAACCCGAGTTTACTGCATGCTCATGTGCAATAACCCTGGTTACAAGCTGGCGGTCTGAAAGGGGTATAAGTAAAGCCCTCCTAATATTTACATGCCCCCGATGGAGTTAGCCACACCCCATGGCACAGACCACACCCTCTCAGCACTGGTCACACCCCCTGCGATGGTGCACATTAGGCCTTTCCTAAATTTCAGCTCCAGGCCCATGAGGAACTTATTCTGGCACTGGATAGAGAGATAAAGTGGACAGAGATAACGTTCCAGCCAACCAGCTCCTAACAGCCATGTTACAGACTTTGTTTAAAAAATGACAGTTATGAGATGGTTAGTTGGTACTTTATCTACGTCCACTTTATCTCTCTCCAAACCTAAATACATAGACCCCTATGTTACTTAGCATTGGACTCAGACATACCTGAGTTTGCAGGGATGAATGTATGCGCCCCCAGCCCACCACCTCCTTCCCCCCATAGGACCAGAACCATTGATCATTGAGAAAGGATGTGCAGGGCGAGGTTCTATTTCTTATTTTAATTTTTACCGGATGACAAGCACCATTGCACCAATTCAAGTCATCACAACCGCCTCTATTTTGGGGAATTTGAGACGGGTGCTCCTTATGTTTGTTTGAGGAGTGTTGATTGAAAATGGTGACTTTACTGTAATAAATGCAGCGACTTCAACAACTGGCCAAAAAGTAACAATTTCTCTCCCATACTAGCTGTTATACAGTGCTGTATAGAATACGTGATAATAGATGAGTAGATTTCATTAGTGAGCTGCATTAACCCTTGCTTTTAATGAGTTACTTCTGCTGTATAATTCTGTGATGTCATGTCATGGCCTTGTGATGTCATAAAGCAGTGTTTGCCCTCCTGGATGATAGCTGAGAATCCTGTGACTGCATGCCCACTCCTAGCTATGCATCGAGACAGTTGCCAGCAAGACAGTGACCTCTTGGAAAGTGCATACTTTTGAATTTTTAAGACCATCTCTTTGTAAGTACCCAATCTCCACATTCTGGTGCTACTTATCTTTATTCTGATTGGCTGTGATCTCACCATATCTTTATATCATGACAAATGTAATAACCTCCGCCCAGCAGAAAGAGACACATGTTTCATAATTCAGCTTTGAAATGTAAAGTAGCAATTATTTTAAAGGCAAATCCAACTTGGTTTTGCCTTTAAATTTAATTGTCACTTTAAACCTTGTGGCTAAATATCCAAAATATCTGCACTTTCGGAACCTCAGTGACTATTATATTTGGCCCATCATCTGGTATACCTTCTCATTTTCATAGTTCTGGAATAAGATATAAAAAACTGTAGGAATACATTTATATATATAGTGATGTATTCAGCGCTGCTACCTATCATACAAGACTAGTGTAAATTAACAGTAAACAATAAATAATAAATAATAGTAAATGTATCAAAGTCACTTCTCCAGTTTTGGATGGCTGCTGACCAAAGTCCTCTAAATATGGACCCTATTTCAAAGTCCAAGTGCAAGAATGAAAAAAGTGGTAGGACCCAGCGCCTTCAGTGAATCAGATTTTCCTAGTGTGAAAGGTAAATTAATATGCGTACCGGAAACCAATAAGATTTCGGCTCAAATGTAATGCCTCTTTAGATTGCAGCCGTCCTAGTTACTTGGTCTTCCCAAATTCTCCAAATATTCCGGTGCACCAACCAGGATATGGAAAACAAATGTACTGATAATAATACTGTAGTATTTCCACTATGTGGAGTGATAGTGCTGATGATTAGTGCGGTAAATGCTATTTAAAAGCATGCATCAAATAGTGTGGATACACCTTGTGCAGATAGTGAGTGCCAAGTTAAAGGGGTATATGCAATTAGCGGCAAATTATCGGCCGTTTTTTAATTCGACACAATTCGACCGTCCAATTTCGGCAAGTGGGTGCCGAAATTGACCATATTCAATCAAAAACGGATTCCACAATCCCGCGGCCGAAAAAAGGCCGATTTGACGGCTTTTGATCCGGTTTTTTAAAAACGGGAAAAACCCGAAAAAAAATGGCGTGGGGTCCCCCTCCAAAGCATAACCAGCCTCGGGCTCTTCGAGCTGGTCCTGGTTCTAAAAATCCGGGGGGGAAATTGACAGGGGATCCCCCGTATTTTTAAAACCAGCACCGGGATCTGCGCCTGGTGCTGGTGCAAAAAATACGGGGGACAAAAGGAGTAGGGGTCCCCCGTATTTTATACACCAGCATCGGGCTCCACTAGCTGGACAGATAATGCCACAGCCGGGGGTCACTTTTATACAGTGCCCTGCGGCCGTGGCATTAAATATCCAACTAGTCACCCCTGGCCGGGGTACCCTGGGGGAGTGGGGACCCGTTCAATCAAGGGGTCCCCCCCCCAGCCACCCAAGAGCCAGGGGTGAAGCCCGAGGCTGTCCCCCCCATCCAAGGGCTGCGGATGGGAGGCTGATAGCCTTGAGAAATGTGAAAGAATATTGTTTTTCCCAGTAGTACTACAAGTCCCAGCAAGCCTCCCCGCAAGCTGGTACTTGGAGAACCACAAGTACCAGCATGCGGGAGAAAAACGGGCCCGCTGGTACATGTAGTTCTACTGGAAAAAAAATATCCAAATAAAAACAGGAGACACACACCGTGACAGTAAAACTTTATTTCACACATGTCGACACACATACATACTTACCTATGTTGACCCGTCGACCGGCACGTACCTGTGAAAAAAATTAGACTCACCTGATCCAGGGTCCTGGAGATAATCCACGTACTTGGCAAAAAAAGAAAACGACAAACCCGTGCCAGCGGACTGAAAGGGGTCCCATGTTGACACATGGGACCCCTTTCCCCGAATGTGCCGGGACCCCACGTGACTCCTGTCACTGAGGTCCCTTCAGCCAATCAGGAAGCGCTACTTCGTGGCGCTCACCTAATTGGCTGTGCGCGTCTGAGGTCAGACAGCGCATCGCACAGCTCCCTCCATTACTTTCAATGGTGGGAACTTTGCCGTCAGCGGTGAGGTTACCCGCGGTCAGCCGCTGACCGCGGGTGACCCCACCACTAACCGCAAAGTTCCCACCATTGAATATAATGGAGAGGCTTTGCGATGCGCTGTCTGACAGCTCAGAAGCGCAGCCAATCAGCAGAGTGCAAGGACGCTGCGCTCGCTGATTGGCTTTAGAGACCTTTCAGTGACAGCAGTCACGAAGGGGTCTCTCTGCATTCGGGGAAAGGGGTCCCATGTGTCAACATGGGACCCCTTTCAGTCCGCTGGTCCGGGTTTGTCGTTTTCTTTTTTTGCCAAGTACGTGCATTATACTCTGGACCCTGGATCAGGTGAGTCTAATTTTTTTCACAGGTACCCCGGATTGTCAGAGACGAGACGTGCCAGTCGGCGGGTCAACATAGGTAAGTATGTATGTGTGTCGACATGTGTGAAATAAAGTTTTACTGTCACGGTGTGTGTCTCCTGTTTTTATTTGGATATTTTTTTTCCAGTAGAACTACAGGTACCAGCGGGCCCGTTTTTCTCCCGCATGCTGGTACTTGTGGTTCTCCAAGTACCAGCTTGCAGGGGAGGCTTGCTGGGATTTGTAGTACTACTGGAAAAAACAATATTCTTTCACATTTCTCAAGGCTATCAGCCTCCCATCCGCAGCCCTTGGATGGGGGGGACAGCCTCGGGCTTCACCCCTGGCCCTTGGGTGGCTGGGGGGGGGGGCCTTGATTGAAGGGGTCCCCACTCCCCCAGGGTACCCCGGCCAGGGGTGACTAGTTGGATATTTAATGCCACGACCGCAGGGCACTGTATAAAAGTGACCCCCGGCTGTGGCATTATCTGTCCAGCTAGTGGAGCCCGATGCTGGTGTATAAAATACGGGGGACCCCTACTCTTTTTGTCCCCCGTATTTTTTGCACCAGCACCAGGCGCAGATCCCGGTGCTGGTTTTAAAAATACGGGGGATCCCCTGTCAATTTTTCCCTCGGATTTTTAGAACCAGGACTAGCTCGAAGAGCCCGAGGCTGGTTATGCTTTGGAGGGGGGACCCCACGTCATTTTTTTTCGGGATTTTACCATTCCACCTTAAAAAAAATATATATATTTTTAAAAATATATAAATAATACTTGTGCCTCCAAAAAAGACAAACCAAGTACCTAATCCCTTCTAATATAAATAGATATGCTATTACCAATTAAAAAAACACCAAAAAAAACATGTTTTAATTTTTTTTTATTAGTTTCACCCACCAAAGTGTGGCGGATTGAAAATGACGAATTTACTGTCTAAAAGCACTGTTGTCGAATTTGCAAACTTCAATTGAATATACTTTGGTCGAATTGCAGCACTTGTATCATTGCAGAAAAGTCGAATTTGACAAAAGTCGAATTTCAAAAAGTCGAATTTTGAAAGTCCGTTTTTTTGACGGAAAGTACTGAATTGCATTGACGATTTTTTTTGGGGGGGGCGAAAAAGTCCCGTTTTTCGCCAATTTCGGAAATTCGACCGCAATTGCATATACCCCATAGTGTCCTTATCCAGGAGGAATAAATAATATATAATAATACCATCAGTATTTATATTTCTCGCATGTACTGAGTTCTCTGCGGAGGTCTTCTCCTGGATTACTGGGGACACCTTAAAAATAGTTCTACCAACAAATGGGAATAACGCCCATAGTGTAGTATTTATATAAAAAAGGTTTTTAATATAACACAGACAATAAACACAATAAAAGATAGGTGGACCCGTACAATATATAAAAGTAATAAAAGCTTATCTGCTTATCCTTGGGGAGGAGTGGAAAATGTACCCAACGCATTTCGTCCTCTACGTTTTTTGGTAGGACTTCATCAAGGGGTAGGTCACTGGAATATTTGGAGAATTTGGGAAGACCGAGTAACGAGGACGACTGCAATCTAAAGAGGCATTACTTTTGAGCCGAAATCCTATTGGTTTCCGGTACGCATATTAATTTACCTTTCACACTAGGAAAATCTAAATCACTGAAGGCGCTGGGTCCTACCACTTTATATATATATATATATATATATATATATAGTATATATTCGTTCTTAAATATAGTGAAATGTCAATTTAAGATTCTCCGACGTTACACTGTCTTGAAATCTCTTTTTATGTCCCCTCATTTAAATTAATCTGTGATCCCTGGGAAGCTGATTTGTCTGTGTCCTTACAACAAATGAAGGCTCCACCCGCTACGCTCTCTCCCATACAGATATATAGATGGTAATACAGAGCAGTTGAAATAGAGGGGGGTCCAAAATTGGACTTTACCTGAAACCCTAGCACCAGAACTGAGTTACATGAGGTCTTTATTTCAGCCATATAATACATCAGAATATAGTCACTGACATGAATGCTGCCATATATTTTTTATATGATAATGGGGCAGATGTAATACTGGCTGGGATTCACGTGAAAAAATCCAGGGCCCCAACCACAAAATTGCATATAGAAACTGCATTGGTCTGTTTGTGTGTCTGTCTGTCCTCTCTGCCTGTGAGGTCATGCTGTGATGTCATAATGGTAACAAGTGCCTATACCAGGACTTTGCTGCTGCTGCCCTGTCTCATAGTCCTGCAGAGCTCTGGCAAACACACAGCTCACCAGCAGTAGGTGACATCACCGGAAAAGCTATTCACATAAGGTTAGTGACTGGCCAAATATAAGGGCAGCTTAGTGTAATGCGGCGGTGGCAGACTTGGAGCGCGATTAACGAGAGTAAGAGTAAAATAGAAATTATTGGCAGTTACACATACCCTTCATTATCCAACTAAAAATACTGGCAAGGATTCAACTAAAAAAATCCTCTGCTTCGGCACCAGGGCCATATAGTTAGTGAGCTGCATTAACCATTACTTATAATGAGTTACTTTTGCTGTATAACTCTGTGATGTCATGGCCTTGTGATGTTATAAAGGAGTCTTTGCCCTCCTGGATGGCTGCTAGCTGAGGATACTGTAACTGCATGCACACTCCTAGCTAAGCATCGAGACAGTTGCCAGCGAGACAGTGACCTCTTGGAAAGTGCATACTTTTGAATTTCTGAGACCGTTGCTTGTAGCTGTAAGTACCCAATCTCCACATTCTGGTGCTACTTATCTTTATTCTGATTGGCTGCGATCTCACTATATCTTTATATCATGCCAAAAGTAATAGTCCCACCCTGCAGAAAGAAACAAATGAATCATAATTAAGCTTCAATATTTAAAGTAGCAATTATTTTAAAAGCAAAACCAACTTGGTTTTGTCTATAAATTAAATTGTCCCTTTAAACCTTGTGGCTAAATAGCCAAAGCATCTGTATTTTCGGAACCTCTGGGGCTTTTATATTTGGCCCATCATCAGGTAGATTTTCTTAGTTCTGCAATATGACACAAATTACTCTATGGATGCAATTTTACATACCGTATATATATATATATATATATATATATATATATATTCATTCTTAAATACAGTGGAACGTCAATTTAGCATTCACCAATTCTCCTGGTGTGCATGGATGGTTAGTGGGTACCAGTATAATAATGTCACACTATAGTGTCTGCTCCGGAGGTACTACAAGTATTGTCTCTCTTTGAACAAATCCTAAAAATATGCCCCCTTTAAAGAAAAAGGACCTATTATTCTATTTGATGCTTTCTTTGCTGCTCATTGGTCAGGTCATCCTAGGTGCGTTGGCCTTTTCATTTTTTCAATTGACTTTGCCTGAGACCGAGTGACTTTGGGCTTATAGAAAATGGAAGGGAAGGACAAATTTTTCTTCATTATTTCAATTCAGAGAGGCAGAAGACAATGGTCAGCACTTGTCCTTACCCCTGCAGGTCTGCGTGACTATAGCAAGGTGAGCACATGGGGCAATACTTTATATTTTGGCCAAAATATTTAAGTTTGCAACCTGATGTCCAGGCTCTGCAATTCATGTGGTTTGAACTATTTGGCCTGTTGGAGGCTCATGGTTCTTTACACTAGTTTGTGCCTGGTTGCCGCGTAGGTTAGCAAATCACTGCCCAATACAGGGAACGGTTTCTATGCCTCCCAAATTGGGATGGAGAGTTAACCCTAGTGGTTTGTCCTTTAGGAAACTGCTCACTTTATACACAACACATTGGGGGTAATTCCAAGTTGATCGCAGCAGGAAATTTTTTAGCAGTTGGGCAAAACCATGTGCACTGCAGGGGGGGCAGATATAACATGTGCAGAGAGAGTTAGATTTGGGTGTGGTGAGTTCAATCTGCAATCTAAATTGCAGTGTAAAAATAAAGCAGCCAGTATTTACCCTGCACAGAAACAAAATAACCCACCCAAATCTAACTCTCTGCAAATGTTATATCTGCCCCCCCCCCCTGCAGTGCACATGGTTTTTCCCAACTGCTAAAAAATTTCCTGCTGCGATCAACTTGGAATTACCCTCATTGGGCTTAATTCAGATACAGTCGCAAAATGCTATTGGGCCTTATTTAGAGTTGGAGGTTAGCCTGATTTTGGCCATCGGCGCGTGAAGGATGCGAATGCAATTTGATTGACAGGCGATGGGCGTTCGGGAGTGGCGATGCGGCATTGGGGGAGAGTGGAGCAATAAATGCAGGTGTGTCATAGCCATTTTTGGGGTGGACTGAATACGTAGCCGGCATTTCCAGCAATCAGAAACATGGTGCTGGTGCACCTGCATATGCACTCTGCTGCGTATGCAGAGCGTTGTCCTCTATTTGAGCTCCTGCGATGCAATCGAATGTAAATGTGATCACAATGCTGGGCAGCGCCATACATGCTGGGTGGCCCTGTGTACAACTCTGAATCAGACCCATAGGCAGCAGCTCTCTGAGTTCCTAAAGCCTCTACCTACTTGGTTTATTATTCCACTTGAAAAAGCAATTGCGACACAAGTTAGTTTTATCAGACATATGTTTGTCCTGAGCCGTGCTTAAGTTCTTGAATAGGGAGATATGTAGCTGGTATCTAAACAGGATGTGATTAATTTACCGGCTGTCAAGATCCTAGCGGTCAGGATACTGATGCTGGAATCCCAACAGCCAGGGAAATGCCTGTGAATGGAATCCCGACATCTCTTGGGTGATGGTCCATGCCACCACCCACAGGGGAATAAAATAGTGGGGTGAGCTAAATTTGCCACCGTGCTTGAAGCATGGCGAGACTAGCGACCAAGCGAGGGGACCCGCAGCATTCGCTGCTGGGATCATGGTGTCGGTCTCCTGACCATCAGGATCCCATACCAAATCCATCTAAATGTTTTAATCTATGAAGGCATGAAACATGATCTTTTGGGATTGTGTGTGACCCTTTTAGTGGTGCCACATATAAATATATTTAATACAGTCTATTAACAAATATTGTATGACTTATAATGCTTATTGTGTTATATACTGTAAATACATAAGTATAAGCAGCCACCTATATTTATTTTGCATTAGTGGCACTGGACCCTGAAGGAGGCTTTAGCAGGCAGCGCGTGGGCAATATAGATAGACAGGATCTCGTGTTGCAGACAGGAGACACCCGGCCACCGGAAGAAAGGAGACACACTCACCGTTGGAAAGAACTCACCAGAGAGAGAGCCGAAGACAGAATGACATCCACTGCGCACACAGTGCTGCTCTAGGAATGATGAGAGGCAATGGGGACAGGTAGGGTGGCTGGGCAGCGTAAGAGGCGACGGGACAGGTGGGGTGCCTGGGAAGGATGAGAGGCAGTAGTGACAGGTGAGGTGGCTGGACAGGGTTTGAGGCGGCGGTGACAGGTGGGGTGGCTGGGCAGTGTGAAAGGCGGCAGGGACAGGTAGGGTGGCTGGGCAGGAATTGAGGCAGCGGGAACAGTTGGAGTGGCTGGTCAAGGTGGGAGGCAGTGGGGACAGACGGTGTAGCTGGACAGGGTTTGAGGGAGTGGGGACAGGTGGGGTGACTGGGCAGGGTGAGAGGTGGCGGAAACAGGTGGGCTGGTTGTGCAGGGTGAGAGGTGGCAGGGACAGGAGGGGTGGCTTGGCAGGGTAAGAGGAGGTAGGGGCAGGTGAGGTGGCTGGGCAGGGTGTGAGGCAGGCGGGACAGGGGTGGCTGGTCAGGGTTTGAGGCGGCAGGGACGGGTTGGGTTACTGGGCAGGGTAAAAGGCGGCAGGGATAGGTGGGGTGGCTGGTCAGGGTTTGAGGTAGCGACAACAAGGTTGGCTAGGCAGGGTTTGAGGCAACGGGGACAGGGGTGGCTGGGCAGGTTTTTAAGTTATCAGGGAAAGGGGAGGTGGCAGGGTGAGAGGTTGCAGGGACAGTTGGGGTGGTTGTGCAGGGTGAGAGGCGGCGAGGACAGGTGGGGTGGCTGGGCAAGGTGAGAGGCGGTGGGGACAGGTGGGGTGGCTGGGCAGTATGGGAGGTGGAAGCGAGGCTAGGCATGGTGAGAGGTGGCAGGGACAGGTGGGATGGCTGGGCAGGGCTTGAGGTAGCAAAGACAGTGTGGGTGGCTGGGCAAGGTGAGCAACGACGGTGACAGGTGTGGTGACTGGGGAGGGTATGATGCGGTGGGGATAGGAGGGGGGCTGAGCAGGGTTTTCAGGCATCATGGATAGGTGGGTGGCTGGGCAAGGTGGGAGGCGGCGGGGACAGGTGGGGTGACTGGGCAGTGTTTGATGTGGCAGGACAGGAGGGGAGATTGGGCTGGGTGAGAGGCGGTGGAGACAGGTGGGGTGGTTGTGCAGGGTGAGAGGCAGCGGAGAAAGGTGGGGTGGCTGTGAAAGGTGAGGATGCAGGGACAGGTGGGGCAGCTGGGCAGGGTTTGAGGTGTTGGGGACAGGGGTGGCTGGGCAGAATTTAAGGCGGCGGGGACAGGGATGGCTGGGCAGGTTTTTCAGGTATCATGGACAGGGGAGGTGGCAGGATGAGAGGCTGCAGGGAGAGGTGGGGTGGGTTGGTGAGCAGAGTTTGAGGTGGCAGGGACAGTCGGGATGGCTGGGCATGGTGAGATGCGGTGGGGACAGGTGAGGTGGCTAGGCAGTGTGAGAGGTGGCAGGGAGGCTAGGCATGGTGAGAGGCGGCGGGGACAGATGGAATGGGAGTGCAGGGCTTGAGGAGGCATGAACAGTGTGGGTGGCTGGGCAGGGTGAGCGATGATGGTGACAGGTGTGGTGACTGGGCAGAGTTTGAGGTGGCAGGGACAGGTGGGGTTACTGGGCAGGGTGAGAGGTGGCGGGGTTAGGTGGGGTGGCTGTGCAGGGTGAAGCGGCAAGGACAGTTGGGGTGGCTGGGCAGGGTTTGAGGCGACGTGGACAGTTGGGCAGGGTGAGAGGCGGTGGGGACAGGTGGGGTGGCTGTGAAGGGTGAGGCGATGGAAACAGGTGAGGTAGCTGAATAGGGTTATAGGCCACGGGGACAAGTGAGGTGGCTTGGCAGGGTTTGAGGTGGCGGGGACAGGTGGGGTGGCTAGGTAGGGTAAGAGGTGGCAGGGACAAGTGGGATGGCTGGCAGGGTTTGACGCGGCGAGGCCAAGTAGTGTGGCTGGGCAGGGTAAGAGGCGACGGGGACAGGGGTGACTCGGCAGAGTTTGAGGTGGCGGAGACGGGGGGGTTACTTGGCAGGGTGAGGTGGGGTGGCTGGGCAGAGTTTGAAAGCATGGACAGGTTGGGTTGCTGCCCAGGGTGAGAGGCAGCGGGGACAGGTGGGGTTACTTGGCAGGATGAGAGGCACCGTGGACAGGTGGGGTGGCTGGGCAGGGTTTGATGTGCTATGGACAGTTGTGGCTGATGGGCAGGGCGAGAGGCTGCAGGGACAGGTGGGGTGGCTGTGCATGGTGAGGCGGTGGGGACAGGTGGGGTGGCTGGGCAGGGCAATAGGCGATGGGGACAAATTAGGTGGCTGTGCATGGTGAGGCGGTGGGGACAGGTGGGGTGGCTGGGCAGGGTAATAGGCGATGGGGACAAATGAGGTGGCTGGGCAGGGTTTGAGGCAGCAGGGACAGGTGGGATGGCTGGGTAGGGTAAGAGGTGGCGGGAATAGGTGGGGTGGCTGGGCAGGGTTTGAAACGGCGGGGACAGGGGTGTCTGGGCAGGGTTTGAAGTGGTGGGGACAGGTAGGGTTACTGGGCAGGGTGAGAGGCGGCAGATACAGGTGGGGTGGCTGTGCAGGGTGAGAGGCAGCAGGGTCAGGTGGGGTAGCTGAACAGGGTAAGAGGCAGCAGGGACAAGTGGGGGCTGGTCAGGGTTTGAGGTGGCGGGGCCAGGTGGGGTGGCTGGGCAGGCTTGAGGCAGCAGAGACAGGTGAATCACATGAGACTGTATACATCCGGCATCTGGAAGAAAAGGGATACACTGAGCGTTGGAAAGAAGTCACCAGAGAGAGCCGAAGACAGAATGACATCCACTGCACACACGGTGCTCCTCTAGGAATGGATTTTGTGGAGTCTGGGTGGGTGCCCAGTTGATCTTGCGGTAAATCTGGCCCTGGGTGGTGCGGACCGGTGGGGTGTTTGGGCAGGAATTGAGGATGCGGGGACAGGCAGGGACAGGTGGAGTGCTGGGCAGGGTATGAGGCAGTGGGGACAGGTGAGGAGGATGGGCAGGGTGAGGGCAGCGGGGAAAGGTGGGGTGGAGGGGCAGGGTTTGAAGCGGCGGGGACAGGATGGGTTACTGTGCAGGGTGAGGCTGCGGGGTCAGGTGGGGTGACTGGGCAGTGTGAGAGGCAGTGGAGACCGGTGGGGTGGTTGTGCAGGGTGAGAGGTGGCGTCAAGAGGTGGGGTGGCTGGGCAGGATAAGCGGAGGCGGGGACAAGTTGGATGGCTGGGCAGAACTTGAGGCTTCAAGGCTAGGTGGGGTGGCTGGACAGGGTGAGAGGTGGCGTGGACAGGTGGGGTGACTGGGCAGGGTGAGAGGCAGTGTTGACAGCTGAGGTGGATGGGCAGGGTGGGAGGTGGCGGGGACAGGGGTCGCTGGGCAGGGTTTGAGGCAGCGGGGACAGGGGTGGCCGGTCAGAGTTTGAGGCGGCATGGACATGTGGGGTTTCTGGACAGGGTGGGAGGCACCGGGTGCAGGTGGCATTACTGGGCAGGGTGAAAAGTGGCGTGGACAGGTGTGGTGGCTGGGCAGAGTTTGAGGCAGCGTGGACAGTTGGGGTTGCTGGGCAGTGTGAGAGGTGTCGGGGACAGCTGGGGTGGCTGTGCATGGTGAGGCAGTGGGGACAGGTGGGGTGGCTGGGCAGCGTAATAGTTGACAGGGACAAGTGAGGTGGCTGGGCATGGTTTGAGGTGGCAGGGACAGGTGTGGTGGCTTGGCAGGGTAAGAGGTGGTGGCAACAAGTGGGGTGGCTGGGCAGGGTTTGAGGCGGCGGGGACAAGGGTTTCTGGGCAGGGTTTGAAGCTGTGGGGACAGGTGGGGTTACTGGGCAGGGTGAGAGGTGGCGTGGACAGGTGATGTGGCTGTGCAGGGTGAGAGGCAGAAGGAACAGGTGGGGTGATTGGGTATTGTGCGAGGCCGCGGAGACTGGTGGGGTGGCTGGGCAGAGTTTGAGGCAGCGGGGACAGGGGTGTCTGGGCAGGGTTTGAAGCAGTGGGGACAGGTGGTGTTACTGGGCAGGGTGAGAGGCGGCGGGTACAGGTGGGGTGGCTGTGCAGGGTGAGAGGCAGAAGGGACAGGTGGGGTGACTGGGCAGGGTAATAGGCAACAGGGACAAGTGAGGTGGCTGGACAGGGTTTGAGGCGGCGGGGACGGGTGTCTGGGCAGAGTTTGAAGCAATGGGGACGGGTGGGGTTACTGGGCAGGGTGAGAGGCGGTGGGTACAGGTGGGGTGGCTGTGTAGGCTGAGAGGCAGCAGCGACAGGTGGGGTGGCTGAGGAGAGTAAGAGGCAGCAGGGACAAGTGGGGTGGCTGGTCAGAGTTTGAGGCAGCAGAGACAGGTGAATCACGTCAGACGGGAGACATCCAGCCACCGGAAGAAAAAGGATACAATGACTGTTGGAAAGAAGTCACCAGAGAGAGAGAGAGCCGAAGACAGAATAACATCCACTGCACACACAGTGCTCCCCCAAGAATAGATTTTGTGGAGTCTGGGTGGGTACCCAGTTGACATTGCGGTAACTCTAGCCCTGGGTGGTGCAGACTGGTGGGGTGTTTGGGTAGGAATTGAGGATGCAAGGACAGCTGGGGGGCTGGGCAGGGTGAGAGGTGGTGAGGATAGGGGTTACTGGGCAAGGTTTGAGGCAGCGTTTATAGGTGGGGTTACTGGGCATGGTGAGGTGGCATGGACAGGTGGGGTGGCTGGTCAGAGTTTGAGGTGGCATGGACAGGTGAGGTTGCTGGAGAGAGTGGGAGGCGGCGGGGATAGGTGGGGTTACTGGGCAGGGTGAGAGGTGGCGTGGACAGGTGGGGTGGCTGGGCAGGGTGAGAGTTGGCAGGGACAGGGGTCGCTGGGCATGGTTTGAGGCGGCGGGGAGAGGGGTGGCTGGTCAGAGATTGAGGCAGCATAGACAGGTGGGGTTGCAGGACAGGGTGAGAGGCGGCGGGTACAGGTGGGGTTACTGGGCAGGGTGAGAGGCGGCATGGACAGGTGGGGTGGCTGGGCAGGGTGAGAGGTGGTGGGGACAGGGGTCGCTGGGTAGGGTTTGAGGCAGCGGGGACAGGGGTAGCGGGTCAGAGTTTGAGGAGGCATGAACAGGTGGGGTTGCTGGACAGGGGGGGAGGCGGCGGGTACAGGTGGGGTTACTGGGCAGGGTGAAAGGTAGCGTGGACAGGTGGGGTGGCTGGGCAGGGTTTGAGGCAGTGTGGACAGTTGGGGTTGCTGGGCAGGGTGAGAGGCGGTGGGGACAGGTGGGGTGGCTGGGCAGGTTAATAGACGATGGGGACAAGTGAGGTGGCTGGGCAGGGTGAGAGGTGGTGGGGACAGGGGTCGCTGGGTAGGGTTTGAGGCAGCGGGGACAGGGGTGGCTAGTCAGAGTTTGAGGAGGCATGAACAGGTGGGGTTGCTGGACAGGGTGGGAGGCGGCGGGTACAGGTGGGGTTACTGGGCAGGGTGAAAGGTAGCGTGGACAGGTGGGGTGGCTGGGCAGGGTTTGAGGCAGCGTTTATAGGTGGGGTTACTGGGCATGGTGAGGTGGCATGGACAGGTGGGGTGGCTGGTCAGAGTTTGAGGTGGCATGGACAGGTGAGGTTGCTGGAGAGGGTGGGAGGCGGCGGGGATAGGTGGGGTTACTGGGCAGGGTGAGAGGTGGCGTGGACAGGTGGGGTGGCTGGGCAGGGTGAGAGTTGGCAGGGACAGGGGTCGCTGGGCAGGGTTTGAGGCGGCGGGGAGAGGGGTGGCTGGTCAGAGATTGAGGCAGCATAGACAGGTGGGGTTGCAGGACAGGGTGAGAGGCGGCGGGTACAGGTGGGTTTACTGGGCAGGGTGAGAGGCGGCATGGACAAGTGGGGTGGCTGGGCAGGGTGAGAGGTGGTGGGGACAGGGGTCGCTGGGTAGGGTTTGAGGCAGCGGGGACAGGGGTAGCTGGTCAGAGTTTGAGGAGGCATGAACAGGTGGGGTTGCTGGACAGGGTGGGAGGCGGCGGGTACAGGTGGGGTTACTGGGCAGGGTGAAAGGTAGCGTGGACAGGTGGGGTGGCTGGGCAGGGTTTGAGGCAGTGTGGACAGTTGGTGTTGCTGGGCAGGGTGAGAGGCGGTGGGGACAGGTGGGGTGGCTGGGCAGGTTAATAGACGATGGGGACAAGTGAGGTGGCTGGGCAGGGTTTGAGGCGGTGGGGACAGGTGGGGTGACTGTGCAGGGTAAGAGGTTGCGGGAACATGTGGGGTGGCTGGGCAGGGTTTGAAGCAATGGGGACAGGTGGGGTTACTGGGCAGGGTGAGAGGCGGCGGGTACAGGTGGGGTGGCTGTGCAGGGTAAGAGGCAGCAGGGACAAGTGGGGTGGCTGGTCAGGGTTTGAGGCGGCGGGGCCAGGTGGGGTGGCTGGGCAAGGTTTGAGGCAGCAGAGACAGGTGAATTATATGAGACGGGAGACATCCGTCCACTGGAAGAAAAGGGATACACTGACCGATGGAAAGAAGTCACCAGAGAGAGAGCCAAAGACAGAATGACATCCACTGCACACACAATGCTCCACTAGGAATGGGTACAGAAAGAATTTGATGGAGGGCGCTGTCAATAGCCGCTGGTGCTGGGGGTGGTATATCCCCAAAGGAGTACAAATACAGAGAAAAACAAAAAGCACCTGCGCTCTGTTGCTAATAAGGGTGATTCCCCAACTTAGTAGAATATATAAAATAAGGTTTATATCCAATAAAAAGGATGGTAGGTTAAGTTGTATTAAAATATATATTCAATTTAATATACAGGGCAGGGTGAGAGGCAGCGTGGAGAGCTGGGGTGGCTGGGCAGGGTGAGAGGTGGTGGGGACAGGGGTCGCTGGGCAGGGTTTGAGGTGGCAGGAACAGGGGTGGCTGGTCAGAGTTTGAGGCGGCATGGACAGGTGGGGTTTCTGGACAGGGTGGGAGGCGGCGGGTGCAGGCGGCATTACTGGGCAGGGTGAAAGGTGGCGTGGACAGGTGTGGCTGGGAAGGGTTTGAGGCGGCGTGGACAGTTGGGGTTGCTGGGCAGTGTGAGAGGCGTCAGGGACAGCTGGGGTGGCTGTGCATGGTGAGGCAGCGGGGACAAGTGGGGTGGCTGGGCAGGGTAATAGGTGACAGGGACAAGTGAGGTGGCTGGGCATGGTTTGAGGCAGCGGGGACAGGTGTGGTGGCTGGGCAGGGTAAGAGGTGGTGGCAACAAGTGGGGTGGCTGGGCAGGGTTTGAGTCGGCGGGGACAAAGGTGTATGGGCAGAGTTTGAAGCGATGGGGACAGGTGGGGTTACTGGGCAGGGTGAGAGGTGGCGTGGACAGGTGGGTTGGCTGAGCAGGGTGAGAGGCGGCAGGGACAGGTGGGGTGGCTGAGCATGGCAAGAGGCGGCAGGGACAGGTGGGTGGCTGGGCAGGGTAATAGGCGACGGGGACAAGTGAGGTGGCTGGGCAGGGTAAGAGGTGGCGGGAACAGGTGGGGTGGCTGGGCAGGGTTTGAGGTGGTGGGGACAGGGGTGTCTGGGCAGGGTTTGAAGCAGTGGGGACAGGTGGGGTTACTGGGCAGGGTGATAGGCAGCGGGTACAGGTGGGGTGGCTGTGCAGGGTGAGAGGCGGCAGGGACAGGTGGGGTGGCTGAGCATGGCAAGAGGCAGCAGGGACAAGTGAGGTGGCTGGTCAGGGTTTGTGGCGGCGGTGCCAGGTGGGGTGGCTGGGCTGGGTTTGAGGCAGCAGAGATAGGTGAATCACATGAGATGGGAGACATCCGGCCACCAGAAGAAAAGGGATACACTGACCGTTGGAAAGTAGTCACCAGAGAGAGAGCTGAAGAAAGAATGAAATCCACTGCACACACAGTGCTCATATTGGAATAGTTTTTGTGGAGTCTGGGTGGGATCCCAGTTGACATTGAGGTAAATCTGGCCCTGGGTGGTGTGGACCGGTGAAATGTTTGGGCAGGAATCGAGTAT
Organism: Pseudophryne corroboree; assembly: GCF_028390025.1. Lineage (NCBI taxonomy): Eukaryota > Metazoa > Chordata > Amphibia > Anura > Myobatrachidae > Pseudophryne > Pseudophryne corroboree. Next base: position 676,751,686 of record NC_086448.1, read on the forward strand.
GCGGGGACAGGTAGGAGGCTGGGCAAGGTGGAAGGTGGTGGGGACAGAGGTGACGGCAGGGTTTGAGGCAGCGGGGACTGGTGGGGTTACTGTGCAGGGTGAGGTGGCGTGGACAGGTGGGGTGGCTGGGCAAAGTTTGAGGCAGCATGGACAGGTGGGTTTGCTGGACAGGGTGGGTGGCGGTGGGGACAGGTGGGGTTACTGGGCAGGGTGTGACGCGGCGTGGACAGGCGGGGTGGCTGGGCAGGGTTTGAGGTGGCGTGGACAGTTGGGGTTGCTGGGCAGGGTGAGAGGCGGTGGGGACAGGTGGGGTGGCTGTGCATGGTGAGGCGTTGGGGACAGGTGGGATAGCTGGGCTGGGTAATAGGTGACGGGGACAAGTGAGGTGGCTGGGCAGGATTTGAGGCGGCGGGGACAGGTGGGTGGCTGGGAAGGGTAAGAGGTGTCGGGAACAAGTGGGGTGGCTGGGCAGGGTTTGAGGCGGTGGGGACAGGTGGGGTTACTGGGCAGGGTGAGAGGCAGCGGGTACAGGTGGGGTGGCTGTGTAGGGTGAGATGCGGCAGAGACAGGTGAATCACATGAAACGGGAGACATCCGACCACCAGAAGAAAAGGGATACACTGACCGTTGGAAAGAAGTCACCAGAGAGAGAGCCGAAGACAGAATGACATCCACTGCACACACAGTGCTCCTCTAGGAATGGATTATGTGGAGTCTGGGTGGGTGCCGATTTGACCTTCGTGTAAATCTGGCCCTGGGTGGTGCGGACCGGTGGGGTGTTTGGGCAGGAATTAAGGATGCGGGAACAGGCGGACAGGTAGGGGTCTTGGCAGGGTTTTGAGGCATTGTGGATGGGCAGGGTGAGAGGCAGCTGGGACAGGTTGGGTGGCTGGGCAGGGTTTGAAGCGGCGGGGACAGGTTGGGTTACTGGGCAGGGTGAGAGGCGGTGGGGACAGGTGGGGTGGCTGTGCAGGGTGAGGCGGCGGGGACAGGTGGAGTGACTGGGCAGTGTGAGGCGGCGGATACCAGTGGGGTGGTTGTGCAGGGTGAGAGGCAGCGTGGGGAGGTGGGGTGGTTGGGCAGGGTTTGAGGCGATGGGGACAAGTGGGATGGCTGGGCAGGGTTTGAGGCGTCAAGGCCAGGTAGGGTGGCTGGGCAGGGTGAGTGGTGGCAGGGACTGGGGTGACTGGGTAGGGTGTGAGGCGTTGGGAACAGGGGTGGCTTGGCAGGTTTATCAGGTATCAGGGACAGGGGAGGTGGTAGGGTGAGAGGTTGCATAGAGAGGTGAGGTGGGTTGGTGAGCAGAGTTTGAGGTGGCAGGGATAGTTGGGGTTGTTGTGCAGGGTGAGAGGTGACAAGGACAGGTGGGATGGCTGGGCAAGGTTAGAGGCGGGGACAGGTGGGGTGGCTGGGCAGTGTGAGAGGTGTCAGGGAGGCTAGGTATGGTGACTGGTGGCGGGGACAGGTGAGGTGGCAGGGCAGGGTGAGTGACGATGGTGACAGGTGGGATGGCTGGGCAGGGTTTGAGGTGGCAGGGACAGGGGTGGATGAGCAGGGTTTGAGGCAGCGGGGACAGATGTAGTTACTGGGCAGGGTGAGAGCTGGCGGGGTCAGGTGGGGTGGCTGAGCAGGGTTTGAGGCAGCAGAGACAGGTGAATCACGCGAGACAGGAGACATCCTGCCACCTTAAGAAAAGGGATAAACTGAAAAAAGTCACCAGGATCTGAGGAGGTGGAATCAGATGGGGTGCCTGGGCAGGGTTTGAGGCAGTGTGGACAGGTGAGGTGGATGGGCAGGGCGAGAGGCAGCGGGAACAGGTGGGGTGGATGGGCAGGGTGAGGTGGTGGGGATAGGTGGGGTGGATGGGCAGGGTGAGAGTCAGCAGGGACAAGTGGGATGGCTGGGCAGGGTTTGAGGCGGTGAGGCCAGGTAGGTTGGCTGGGCAGAGTGAGAGGCAGCATGGACAGGGGTGGCTGGGCAGGGTTTTAGGTGTCGGGGACAGGGGTGGCTGGGCAGGTTTTTCAGCTTTCAGGGACAGGGGAGGTGGCAGCGTGAGAGGTTGCTGGGAGAGGTGAGGTGGGTTGGTGGGCAGAGTTTGAGTTGGCAGGGATAGTTGGGGTGGTTGTGCAGGGTGAGAGGCAGCGAGGACAGGTGGGGTGGCTGGGCAGTGTTTGAGGCAATGGGCACAGGACTGGGGGCTGCGCAGGGTGAGAGGCGGCAGTGACAGGTGGTGAGGCTGAGCAGGGTAAGAGGCAGCGGGGAGAAGAGGGGTGGCTGGTCAGGGTTTGGGGCGGCGGGGCCTGGTGGGATGGCTGGGCAGGGTTTGAGGCAGCGGGGACAGGAGTGGTTGGGCAGGGCTTGAGGCGGAGGGGACAGGTGGGGTGGCTGGGAAGGGTAAGAAGTGGCGGGGACACGTGCAGCTGCTGGGCAGGGTTTGAGGCACCAGTGACAGAGGTGGCTGGGCAGGGTTTGAGGCGACAGGGACAGGTGGGGTGGCTGGGCAGGGTGAGTGGTGGGGATAGGTGGGGTGGATGGGCAGGGTGAGAGGCAGCAGGGACAAGTGGGATGGCTGGGCAGGGTTTGAGGCGGCGAGGCCAGGTAGGTTGACTGGGCAGGGTGAGAGGCAGCATGGACAGGGGAGGCTGGGCAGGGTTTTTAGGTGTCGGGGACAGGGGTGGCTGGGCAGGTTTTTCAGCTTTCAGGGACAGGGGAGGTGGCAGCATGAGAGGTTGCTGGGAGAGGTGAGGTGGGCTGGTGGGCAGAGTTTGAGTTGGCAGGGATAGTTGGGGTGGTTGTGCAGTTGCTGGGCAGGGTTTGAGGCACCAGTGACAGAGGTGGCTGGGCAGGGTTTGAGGTGACAGGGACAGGTGGAGTGGCTAGGCAGGGTGAAAGGCAACAGGGACAGGTGTGGTGGCTGAGCAGGGTAAGAGGCGGTGGGGCATGTGGGGTGGATGGGTAGGGTTTGAGGCAGCGAAGCCAAGTGGGGTTGCTTGGCAGGGTGAGAGGCAGCAGAGACAGATGAATTACGTCATTTTGGCATCAATGACATCCTGCAATAACTTCATCCACCAATCCAGGCTTTAAAACGAAGTGTTTATGTGTATTTGACCTAGGTGTGTTTGCCTGTATATGTATTTATACATGTATATGTATATGTATGTTCTATGGTATGTATGTATGTGTGTATATGTATGATTAGGTGTTCTATGTGTGTTTATACAGTATCTATGTGTTCTATGGGGGGTGATTCAGATCTGATCGCTAGGCTGCTAAAATTGTAGCTCTGTTATCAGATAGTCGTCGACCAAGGGGAGTGTATATTTACTGTGCAAGTGTGCGATTGCATGTGTATGCCGAGCTGCTAAAAAAAACCTCAATCAGCGGACAGCTGCAAATCCGTTCACACCTCACTCACCGTTGGCTGGTTTTTACATATGTGTGCAGTCCCGCTGACCACAAAGTTAGACTGAAGTCAGGGGGGGTTCCTGGCAGTCGGGGAAAGGGGTCCCATGTGAAAACATGGGGCCCCTTTCAGTGCGTGGTCGGGTGTTCGTTTTTGATTTTGCAAAGTACGTGGATTACAAATACAACAGAAGAGGACCGAGCTACACTGGATTATGTGAGTATAATTGTTCCAACAGGTACCCCATGGATTCTACATGGAGAAGAGGACCGACCCTTGTGTGAACATAGGTAAGTATGTATGTTTGGAGGTGTGGATGTATGTAATAAACTTTTACTTTCAAGGTGTGTGTCTCCTGTTTTTATTGGGGTATTTATTTAGTAGTAGCACCAGGTACCAGCGGGCCCGGTTTTCCTCTGCATGCTGGTACTTGTGGTTCTCCAAGTACCAGCTTGCGGGGGAGGCTTGCTGGGACTTGTAGTACTGCTACTAAAAACAATATTCACACTTTGTCAAAAAGGCTATCAGCCCCCCATCCGCCACCCTTGGATGGGGGGGACAGCCTCGGGCTTCACCCCTGGCCCTTGGGTGGCTGGAGGGGGGGGACCCCTTGATTGAAGGGGTCCCCACTCCTCCAGGGTACCCCGGCCAGTGGTGACTAGTTGGGTATGTAATGCCAGGGCCGCAGGGACCAATATAAAAGTGTCCCCCGGCTGTGGCATTATGTATCTGGCTAGTGGAGCCCGGTGCTGGTTTCAGAAATACGGTGGACCCCTACGCTTTTTGTCCCCCGTATTTTTGGAACCAGGACCAGGCGCAGAGCCCGGTGCTGGTTGATTAAATATGGGGGAACCCCGGTCACTTTTTCCCCCGTATTTTTTCAACCAGGACCGGCTCAATGAGCCCAAGGCTGGTTTTGCTTAGGAGGGGGGACCCTACGCAATTTTTTTTTACAAATTTAACACTTTCCCACCCCTTCCCACAGATAAACATGCACGGATCTCATGGATCCGTGCATGCCTATCAGAACACGGTAAAAAAAAGCAGGTCTGTTTTATTTTAGCACTTTTTTACGATTTGTATTTTTTCACGGCAGTGTTTGGCTATTGTCGGCAGTGTTTGTGAATTACACTTTTTAGTAAATGACCGAGTTCTACCAAATTACAGGCGTATTTGACCGATGGTGTATTCATTCGTAATTTTTCTTGGACTTCCAAAAAAATACGAATGCCCTCATCACTGCCGTGATTTGAGTTTAGTAAATTCCCGAGATGACACTTTGAAGAAAAAACACCATCTCGGTCAAAATCGGGACCTTAGTAAATATACCCCCTTGTCTGCACTGATGGACGGAATCCTTCCTGCCTCTCACCCACGTGACACATCCATGGGAAATGCTCTTCTATCTTTATATATATATATATATATATTATTACCAGTTATTTATATTTATGTATGTATATATATATATATATATATGTTTGGAAAAGCATGTACAGGTGCGCTGGTGACTCTATGATAAGCAATCCACAGATCAACAGTCCGGGCTTGGAGCACAGGTAAGTTTAATTACCGCAGCACGTTTCTCCTATAATCACTCCGAACTCCAGGAGATAAGTTTTCTAGAAATAAAAGTAAGGAGAAGGTGCGCTCATAGTGCAAATCAATACTTTAATGGATAAAACACCGATATGTACCATCCAGGACAGGTAATACAAAGACTCGTACCCTGATTACCCACGCTGTGGGCTGGTTACCACATGATATAAAAGTGTTTCCACAAGGCTGTAGCTGTGATCGCCTACCGCAGTCCGGGACAAAGCACCGTATCCGGCCGTGAATAAGCCAGGACCCGTCAAGCCACCGTGCCGAGGAATCGAGCGGATCATCCAGTACACTTGCAGAAGAGAGACGTCTGACAGACCACGCCCCAACGCGTTTCGTATATCACTTCGTCAGGAGGCTGACGAAGTGATATACGAAACGCGTTGGATCGTGGTCTGTCAGACGTCTCTCTTCTGCAAGTGTACTGGATGATCCGCTCGATTCCTCGGCACGGTGGCTTGACGGGTCCTGGCTTATTCACGGCCGGATACGGTGCTTTGTCCCGGACTGCGGTAGGCGATCACAGCTACAGCCTTGTGGAAACACTTTTATATCATGTGGTAACCAGCCCACAGCGTGGGTAATCAGGGTACGAGTCTTTGTATTACCTGTCCTGGATGGTACATATCTGTGTTTTATCCATTAAAGTATTGATTTGCACTATGAGCGCACCTTCTCCTTACTTTTATTTCTGGAATATATATATATATATATATATATATATATATACAGGTTGAGTATCCCATATCCAAAATGCTTGGGACCAGAGGTATTTTGGATATCGGATTATTTCGTATTTTGGAATAATTGCATACCACAATGGGATATCATGGTGATGGGACCTAAATCTAAGCACAGAATGCGTTTATGTTACATATATACCTTATACAGACAGCTTGAAGGTAATTTTAGCCAATATTTTTAATAACTTTGTGCATTAAACAAAGTGTGTGTACATTCACACAATTCATTTATGTTTCATATACACCTTATACACACAGCCTGAAGGTCATTTAATACAATATTTTTAATTATTTTGTGTATTAAACAAGGTTTCAGTACATTGAGCCATAAGAAAACAAAGGTTTCACTATCTCAGTCTCACTCAAAAAATTCCGTATTTTCGGAATATTCCGTATTTTGGAATATTTGGATATGGGATACTCAACCTGTATATATATATATTTTTTTTTTCTATTATATAATAAAGTCTTGTAGTACAGACCATTATTGTGGGAGCTGTCATGTTGTGCTGCCTTGCATGAAACACAATTTGCACTGTTATAATCTAACCACTCACTGCATCCACAGCAGAAATAGTCCTGTAAATTACAATGCAACATTTGTACTGACAATCACAGAATATGTTTCAGTAACTATAAGTGTCATTATGTATTATAGAAAACTCAGCGAAACATGGATTATAACCTGCTACATGACTTGTATGTGAATGTGGCAGATGCTTTAAAGGCTGTTACTTATATATGGTAGTATATACACAGGGCATATTACATTATATTATTATGTTCCCACTCTCTCCATTAAAAAATATTTAATTCATACACAAAAATAGATCAAAAGTGATTGAAAAAGTTACACAGAGGTAACATAGAGCTAACCAACTACAGGTTCTGATTCCTTCATACATTCAATATTCAAATAGGATTCACTTTTAAGAGCACAACAGTAATGAGCCATGATAAGAGTTATGTGACTAGAACAATGGGGGTAATTCTGAGTTGATCGCAGCAGGATTTTTTTTAGCAGTTGGGCAAAACCATGGGGGTCATTACGAGTTGTTCGCTCGTTATTATTTTCTCGCAACGGAGCGATTAGTCGCTAATGCGCATGCGCAATGTCCGCAGTGCGACTGCGCCAAGTAAATTTGCTATGCAGTTAGGTATTTTACTCACGGCATTACAAGGTTTTTTCTTCGTTCTGGTGATCGTAATGTGATTGACAGGAAGTGGGTGTTTCTGGGCGGAAACTGGCCGTTTTATGGGAGTGTGTGAAAAAACGCTACCGTTTCTGGGAAAAACGCAGGAGTGACTGGAGAAACGGAGGAGTGTCTGGGCGAACGCTGGGTGTGTTTGTGACGTCAAACCAGGAACGACAAGCACTGAACTGATCGCACTGGCAGAGTAAGTCTCGAGCTACTCAGAAACTGCACAGAGAAGTCTTTTCGCAATATTGCGAATCTTTCGTTCGCAATTTTGATAAGCTAAGATTCACTCCCAGTAGGCGGCGGCTTAGCGTGTGCAAAGCTGCTAAAAGCAGCTTGCGAGCGAACAACTCGGAATGAGGGCCCATGTGCACTGCAGGGAAGGCAGATATAACATGTGCAGAGAGAGTTAGATTTGGGTGTGGTGTGTTCAATCTGCAATCTAAATTGCAGTGTAAATATAAAGCAGCCAGTATTTCTCCTGCACAGAAACAAAATAACCCACCCAAATCTAACTCTATTTGCACATGTTATATCTGCCTCCCCTGCAGTGCACATGGGCCCTCATTCCGAGTTGATCGCTCATTTTTTCGGTCGCACAACATATTCGCAAAGTTGCGTTAGTGTAGTAAATTTGCGAACATCCGCCCCCAACGTATTTTTGCACATTCGTACGCAGTATTACACAAAGTGGGCGTACGCCAAATGACATCGCAGTAATGCGAAACCATCGCAGCATTGCGAAGCCTTCGCAAAAACACATATTTCATTGTAAAAATACTAACTTTTAGTAGATTTACTCATTTTTCCTACAAATTACACACTTTTAAGGTAAAACGCCTTTTTTTTTTGTTTTTGCGATTAAGTGAAATTACCCCTTTCATTTTAAAGTACACAAGCCCTTGTCAATTACGAATCCAATTAGTGTAATGATTGATAATGTTCCGAAACAATTAAGTCAGGCCAAAAAACCAGATTAACACTTTGTTGCCATAATTGTCCATCAACATGTAAAAGTGTTTTTTTTAAAAAACTATTATATTTTATAAATTTGTATATCTTTTTTAAAAGATGTTGTTTGTGAATGAAGGTGTTTACATGTTTATTAACACAATAATCTCCTAACTCATTTTTTAATTCTAAACTTACGTGACATGTGAGTAATGTTTAATGTAAACTATTTCTGCCTGCCATTCTGCTGATCCTTTTTTGCATTAATAAGCACAACACCCGGTTAACTTGAATCATTTATTTTTTATTTATTTTATTTTTAAAAACATTATTTTTTTTTAAAAACAAACAAAATCAAGCAAATTTTTGCAATTCATCCAGACACATGACAACACCATGCAGGTGTTGTCGCATTCTGGCAATAATGCCTCCTAAACTTGTAGGATCTCCAACTGCAACATCTGAAATTAAGAAGCAACAGAAACATTAATAACTGAATTACATTACTTATTATCCAAGAAAGGCACAAAGCACACTTAAATGCAGGCATGTCAAAACTGCTGGCCTCCAGCTGTTGTGAAACTACATCTCCCAGCATGCCTTTTCCCAGTTTTGTGGTCATATAATGCAAAATCTGTGTCAGGGCATGCTGGGATGTGTATTTTTTCTCCAGCATGAGGGCCGCAGTTTGGACAGGCCTGCTTTAATGCCTAAGTGACTACATCATGGCTGCTTTAAGGATAAATCAGTAGCATAATACACAATCCTGCTCAGCAATGTTTTTTTTTTTAAACTAGAAAGTGAACCACACCATGTTGTCCATTTTCTACTACGGGAGTTCAATTTAAGATGGGAAGTAGACCGTAGCAAACAAACAAATTAAACATGTTATCTTGTAAAAGTGGGCATAACAATTTAATTTATAATATTATTGCTTGCTATGGTCAACATCCCATGTTAAAGATAACTACCATCTTAGTAAATGTAACACCATGTTGCCATTCATTCACATCTGGACTGAAGTGAATTAAATTTAAGGAGGTTTGGTCCTGCATGATCACACTGCATATCAACATCTTCAGAAGGACTACATATCCTAGCATGCCCACAATCCATGTAAATCCAGTTTCCAAAATAAGGAAAAACAGGTTTAATTGTTACAAATTAGCATTTTGTGAGTGTAACTTTAACACCACAAATCATTGTGTTGTTCTGCTTGCTAACAAAGTGAAGCATGTGTTTTGAAAGTGCAAACATTATGAATAGAGAGGCACAAGTGTTAAAGACTAACAACATACTAAACTGCACTCAGCTATAAATGTTTTTGTTAAAAATAAACACATATTAAACTATGTAGTCCTGGCAACCCTGTCAAACTAATTAGTGTCGACCTAGAGTGGACACACAACACATTGCACACATAAACACTACATATAATGATACTCTAAAAAATATCAATGCAACATGCACACCATCAATAATTAATGAAAATGTGTACCTTGCTAGCTGATTTAAAACAGTACAACAGTGCATGTTTGTACATTGTAAGTGTAAGTAGGTCATATTTTGAACTGAAATGTAAAAACACTTACTTTCCTCAGCAACATTAGTGTCATCACTGACCCCATCAGGGGCTTCTTCTGCCCATTCTGTGGGTGGTGAAGGCAGCTGGATGGGGGAAGGAGGAGGGATTGGTGAAGGAGGAGGGATGGGGGAAGGAGGCTGGATGGGTGAAGGAGGAGGGTTTGGGGAAGGAGGAGAGATGGGGTAAGGAGGAGGGTTTGGGAAACTAATTTCTGAGGGTGGGTCTGATTGAGAGGGAGAGGGGGGCGGAGAGAATGTTAGGCCAATAGAGGGTGAGGGGGGCTGAGAAGGGGAGTTGGAAGTAGAAGGAGAAGGGGACTGGGAAGGAGGAGAAGGGGTCACAGAAAGAGAATGAGAGGTGGGCTGAGAAGGGGAGTGGAAAGGGGAGTGGGCCTGGGAAGCTGAGGGTGCCTGGGAAGCTGAGGGTGCCTGGGAAGCTGAGGGGGAGTGGGAAGCTGAGGGGGAGTGGGAAGCTGAGGGGGATTGGGAAGTGGAGGGGGAGTGAGAAGGGGAGGGGGACTGGGAAGTGGAGGGGGAGTGAGAAGGGGAGGGGGACTGGGAAGTGGAGGGGGAGTGAGAAGGGGAGGGGGACTGGGAAGTGGAGGTGGAGTGAGAAGGGGAAGGGGGCTGAGAAGCTGCCTGATGTGGGCTCACTGGCTGTCTTTGCCGTTGTGGTCGTCCTATAATGATATTTGTTGGTAAATTTTATTTGCATGTTAAATAACATACTAAACATTTGTAAATTACACTGTTCTGTTCCATGTAAAAAATGCATTTTTTTTTTATTTAAACAACACATTTTACAATCCTCTTCATGTTGGCCCCACCAACCAAAATGTTTCTACAAAAATATTTGGACGCTCATTCCTTAATCTATTCCATTGAGTCATATTGATTGGTCTAGGCAACATCACCAGATCACTATTCAAGCCACCTTATTATATAGACACCACTGATCAAGTTTTTGTGTACAGTTTCCTGCCTGGGTATTCATTCTGTACAACATGCACTTGTTTGGTAACACTTTGACACAGTCAGTACTGTTTGCCCTAACCACACACACTGTCCTATTTTTTAAATTTGTTCACTCAGTGTTGCTATTAGCCTACCACTTAGTGTAAATTTGCAAATTTTATGCTAATAATCTTATGTAATGTAACTTACTGCGTGCATGCATTTCCCTGATTTGCTGGCGGATCTCCGCCAACAGTTCTGGAGTCCTCCTGCGGAGATCACTCCATCTCCTCTCTAGCTGGATTATTGTCCGCCTGCTGCGGACGCGAGACCGCAGTAGGTGGCGGACCTCCGTGTAGGCCTCGCGCTTAACCCGATTTGGGATGAAGCGCCCAACGCGGCCTACGCGGCGGTCCATCACCGCAACCAGGACGCGGAGCTCCCGCCTGGTGAAAGGTGCCGCACGCATCATGGCAATGGCGTTTTCCTTATTTGGGCATATATTTATAGTGTCTGTTAGCATGTGATTGGTCCAAAATCTATGCTGTCATTTCTAATAACTTTATTGATCTTTGCAATGCTGGGAAGAGCAGAGTGTTAAATCGCACGAGCGGAAATACGCAGTCGCAGAAGGAATAAAAAAAAAAAAAAAAAAGACAACACCAACACAAACACAGACACAGACACACACACAGTTTAGTTTAAATTTCAAAAAAGATCTGTGTACTCACCACAGTTTGTGTGATCATTCAGCTGGACAGTCACAAAGTGGTCAACATTCATTTTCATTTGTTTGTGTGTTTGTTTTAAAAAACATGTTTTTAGGTAAGAAAACAAATAAGGACACTATTTAGCAACATAACATTATTATATTTGCAAATAACACATTGTAAGCTTAACCTGTTTACGGATATTTTTTTATAAAAAAAAAAAAAAAACACACACACCAAAATAATTACACAATGACCTTACAATAGCTTAAAAAAATACAACATTAAAAAATGAACATAAGCATACTGTGTTTTTTGTGCTAGAATAAAAAAATAATAAAAAAAAACTATACCTGAAATATTCTGCAACAATGCTTGCCCTGACTTCGCTCCCCCTCCGTGTAACACTCCCCCCACCGAAGTGTCGGACAACCCCTGGCTCCTCATCAGGCAATTCCTCTGTCTGAGGAAGCTCTACGCTACTCCTTACCGCGATGTTGTGTAGTATAGCGCACAGGACCACTAGTTTACTTGCCATCTCCGGCGAATACATGATGTCGCCACCAGTGCGGTGGAGCACACGAAACCGGCCTTTAAGGACCCCAATTGTGCGCTCCACCAGCTGCCTAGTGGCAGTAAGCGCGGAGTTAAATGCCGTCTGTGGTCCTGGCCTGGGATTACGGTAAGGAGTCATGAGCCAGGGGGTGCAAGGATATCCACGGTCTCCTGTTTGATGAGAATAACAAATTAGAAAGAGTATATTTTTTATAAATTAGTAATTTCAGGCCAAAAATAGTGGGCCAACTCACCCAATAACCACATGTCTGCTCGTTGACTTGATCTTAATCTGTGCCATATCCCTGATTGTCTAATGACATACGCATCATGGGAGTTTCCGGGAAACTTTGCATTCAGGGAAAGGATCTGGAGGGATGGCCCACAAACAACCATTACATTCAGAGAATGAAACAGTTTCCTGTTTCTAAAAATTTCTTCATTATGTCTTGGTGGCTGAATAGCTACATGTGTGCCATCCACAACCCCAATAACATGTGGGAAGCGACTACCACCTTCCTCAAATTGCCGCTTCACCACATCTAGGGCACCAACATCCAAAGGCATAGCAATAAATTGCTTCACACGCTTTAGGAAAGCCTGGCAGACACGCCGCAGGACCTTACTGAACTGGCCCTGCGACATGCCAGCCAGGTCTCCAACCACATGCTGATAAGAGCCTGTAGCCAAAAAATGTAACACAGCAAGGAATTGTGTCAATGGTGGTATTGCTGTAGGATACCGAATTGAAGACTCCAGATCACTCTCTATTATGGAGAGAGTGTCTAGGATTAGATGTGGTGGCAGCCTGTATCTACGCACAACAACATCATCTGGCAACCCAAAAAGTAGGACACGGGGTTGGAAAATTGGTGGCCTAGCACGCCTCCGTTGCCTTGGTTGATGAGGAGCCGGTTGTGGTTGTGGGGCTGGCGGTTGGGGTGGGAGTGCTGCCGTGGGTTGGGGAGGTAGGGCTTCTGCTGCGATAAACACTGACATCACACACTTTAAAAAAATATAACAGATATGTTGAATAAGACAAAAGCAAACATCAAAAAATATACAACAAAACATTTTTAAAAAAAGGGTGTGTCAACTTACTGCAGGAGCATAAGACATATTTTCTGTGTTCAATTCCGGATCAAAATGAAAATGTTACCAAAAAGGGTATAAAAAATTTAAAAGTTAGAAAGCTACATATTTTAAAAACATTTTAATATAAATATAAAAAAACAATATACTCAGAGCATCAAACACATCACAAACACCTTCAAAAAAATTAAGCAAAATAGGCAAAAAAAACATTACAACACAACAACCAAAGTTATCCCTTTAGTAGCTAGTACAGGCAAGAACAGCACTACTTTGCACAACAATCCTTGAAATAAATTTAACATTTCTTATCAAGATGGCAGACAAACATAAGCAAAACACTTTGAACAAACACAAACAGGCACCAACACAGGCCAAGGGCACTTACCTGCACCAAAGAAAACAACAGTCAAATTTGAGTTCTAAATCACACTCCTTGAAAACAACAAAAAGGGGTTACTTCACCCAGAAAAATACACCTACAAGAGAACAAAAATGACATTAAAAACAACATAGAGACCATTAACACAAACAGGCACCAACACAGGCCAAGGGCACTTACCTGCTCCAAAGAAAACAACAGTCAAATTTGAGTTCTAAATCACACTCCTTGAAAACAACAAAAAGGGGTTACTTCACCCAGAAAAATACACCTACAAGAGAACAAAAATGACATTAAAAACAACATAGAGACCATTAACACAAACAGGCACCAACACAGGCCAAGGGCACTTACCTGCTCCAAAGAAAACAACAGTCAAATTTGAGTTCTAAATCACACTCCTTGAAAACAACAAAAAGGGGTTACTTCACCCAGAAAAATACACCTACAAGAGAACAACAATTACAGTAAGATCAACATAGTAACATTAGTCCACACAACAGCAACACTGAAGCACAGGTTTAGTTTAAAAAATGGAGAAACCAAATATATATGTGTAAAAAATAATTACAAATAATCTTCAAAAATATAATTTGTAAAAAACATTAGGAACAAGACGAATGCACGAATACTCACAAACGGATTTTCGCAAAAATAATGCTATACCGTCTATATTCTAAACGCGAACAAACGGACAAATGTATGCTTGACAATTACTCACTCTGAAAAGCACAATAGCACCTTAACGCACAGCACAACAAACTCCAAACTGACAAATACAAACTCCAAACTACCAACACTCACAGCGTGCAAAGTAGGCCCTTAAATAAGCAGTGCAATCATTACCAAGATTAACACTGTACACCTGCGTGAATGAACGCCCCGCCCGTAGGTATAAATAAGCACACACCTCGGCGTACACACGTCATCGCAAACATGGCTTCTCGTGAGGAAATAGCAGCAGAGATGGCCCGCATTGCAGAGCAGCAGATGGCATTGGCGAAAAAACGCCTAGAGTGCCAGAAACGGATGTTGGAATACGCCTCTGCGGATTGTGAAGAGGCAGGACCTAGTACTCTGCAAATGTCTGCTTCTGAGCCCCAACAATTGAGTGGGGATACCCTGCCACACACACATACTGGACAAACTGAGGAGGAATCAGCATTAGCCACACAAACACAACAGACAGAAGCTGCTAGTGAGGAGGAAGATGGTGAGGAGCAGCAGGAAGAAACCTCACAGGCTACCTCCAGACGTAAGAAAAGACAGCCAGCATTCACTAAGAGGGAGTTGCGTGTCTTGGTCACGCAAGCCATGTCCAAAGTACATAGAGGCCCCAAAAACATGGGTGCTGCTACAAAAGATCGCATCTGGAGGGACATCACACATTCTGTGAATGAAGTTGGCTCTGTCGTCAGAACCTCGCAGGAAGTTAGACGACGGTAAGTGCATCTTGCCAGTCCTTTTTCGGTGCTAAGTTGTCTTAAAAATGTAGTGACATGTGATGTTATGTATAGCAAACAGAAGCAGAACATGTGTCCTAGATATTTACATACACAAATAATAATACTCTACTTTGCCCCTCTTTCACAATACATATGTAGGTGGGCCGACTTCAAATCCCGCCTGAAGGCAAAGAGGTCTGCGGAGTGGAATGCCTCAAGGGCTACAGGGGGAGGACCATCTGTCGCTGTGGAGTTTACAGACTTGGAGGAGATGGCGATGGCCTGTGTCAGTTATGAGGAGGGCCAAGGGGTGTCTAATATGGACACGGACCTGCCTGAGATCCTGACGGGACATGACTTGCCAGGTAAGTTTACACATGTATTTGTCTGCAATTTAAACAGTATTTATAAACTTAAATCTAATTTTTTATTGTACTCTTTTCCCACACATTCTTCTATTTGCTTGCCACTAAACACAGCACAGGGGGATGATCAGTTTGAGTCACAGGAGGGTTATGTGGCTGAGGCTGAGGTGGAGGGACCTAGTGGGTCTGGCAGTGTGGGGACACAAATCCCACCTCTGCAGGTTCCTACTGGCCCCCCCACCCAACCCTCTGCTATCCCGGAGATCCTGCTTGAAATCGCTAGGTATGGTGAGAGCCTAAATGCGTTTCAAGACGGGATCCTCCGGGAGGTAAGCCAGATAGCTGTCCGGCTCACTGAGCACCGAACCAGTGTTGAGCAAGGTGTTGCTCAACTCTGCCAAGGTCTGGCAGAGATCAGGCAGGGCCAAGAACAACTTGCCTCCTCATTCCAAAGCCTTGCAAATAACATCTTGCAAGGGCTCCAGGCCATCGCTGTCTCCCTTGCCCACAGTGGCAGAGAGCCACCCACATCGGCTCCCTCCCCTGCCCCTGCCCAGGAAGAACAGGCCACTGGGCAGGCCCAACGAAGGTCGCTCCGCAGACCAAGCCAAGAAGAACAGCCTCAGGCGGGGAGAAAAAAAAGAAAGTGATGTCTCTCCAGATGGCCAGCACCCATGTTTTTGATGTTGCCTCTATGTTATTTTGGAGTTGGCTTGTGTGGCCAGAATGGATAACTCCCTCTTAGTGAAATGTATTATTTATGTTTGGAGGTATTGTAGCCTGTGAGTTTTTGGGTATAAACACCTGAGCCATCTTCCTCTTACTAGTGTGCTATGTATTGTTGTGTTTGTGTGGTGGATCCTAATTCTTTCTCAGTTGTGTCAAAATGTTTGTGTGGCAGGGTGTGTAATATGTATTATTTATGATTACAAATTATAATTTAGTCAGAAGCTGATTTTTGCAGAGTACTAAGTTCTGCTCTATCATTTGTGTCAGTGCCATATGCTTGCTGCTTGGTCCATCTCTGCCTGTGAGACTCACGTGTAGCCATGTTGTTTTCATGTTGTGAAATCTTACTACATTAATAAAAAAAAAATAATTAAAAATTGTGCTATTTATTCAAGGTAATGCATTAGGTAAATGTTAGTTCCCGAAAAATTAGGTCAGCATATAGACACTTGTGGACCAATCTGCAATTTCTCCAACAAAATTGCATCATCCAACAAATACAGGTATGCTTTGCACCACACTTTAATGTCCATATTAAGTAAACTGACACAACACTTTTTAGATTTATGTATTGATCAACAGGACATCATTTAAAACATTGTCAAATATTATAAACCAAAATTAATGTTACATTTCTGACAAAATGAAAGGGTATGCTGCATTATTTGGTTGTCGGTTTCTTTAGCAAAAATGTTGCAGCTTTACATTTAAATTTTTATTTCACTTGTTTGTATTTGTTATTCTTACAAACATTTTAAAAAAATTAAAAATGTTTACACACCAACAATAACACTACAAACAACCTTATTTGGCAGTGTGTGTGATTTATATGTGAGTAGAATAAACATGTAATGTGGGTTCAGACAATTGCTATTTGCTAACTTTCATCTGCGCAGTAATTAGCTAGTAATTGGCCATCAGATGAATGTGCTCTCCAATTAACAGCTAATTACTGCATACACACTTGGTAACAGTACTTCGCAAATGTAGAGTAACTGCAGACCTACTCGGCTGCTGCGTGAAGGTTGCTACGGTTTCCTATGTTAGATTTAACAGCGACAAGGTATAATTGCGAAAAACACGCCCATTGCGAGTTGCATACTCCCACACTGTACGCCCACTTTCACGCCCATGTCGGAGCATTGCGAAGTCTCGCCTCCGCCACGCCTCCGCCACTCCTCGTTTTCGTTTGCCAGTTACGTGTTGGTTTAAATTTGGCAGTTTTGCACTAATGTCGTACGTATGTACTCGCGCATGCGTATTTACGCTTTTGCGCATGCGCAGACACTTAGTTTTCGTACATTTGCGATGCGATGAATCTTAGCGATCAACTCGGAATGAGGGCCATGGTTTTGCCCAACTGCTAAAAAAAATCCTGCTGCGATCAACTTGGAATTACCACCAATGTTGTAGCTAATATCAACAACAGTCATTTTATTTAATGAAAAAAACAACAACAAAGCAATGTACATAATAGGGATCAATAGACAAATGTCACATAGAGATTCCCTACAAGACAGAAGTTGACAAGTAGTGTCTTTCATTGAATGATGTCACCCCACATGTAAACTGAAACTGTATCTTATTGGGATATATATATATATAAATTAGAATACAACTCATAGGTATAATGTGTTACTTAAAGTTCCTCTTATAAGGGGGATGTCCCAGAGACTGGTCATGTAACCCACTAACCTGAAGAATTGATGAGTGCCGTTATAAACCTCTCCTTACTTCCAGTGAGGATAACCTGAACAGTTAGATGAGAGGGAATAGATCCTCCGCTTAGAGCCGGATTAACAATGGGGCGGGTGGAGCTGCAGCTCTGCTGGTGTAGACAGGAAAATGTTGAAATCCCAGCGGCCGCTGCTCACTACAACCAGGCTTGCCTACCCTCCTGCATTCAGCGGGAGCCTCCCGCTGCCCCGCATACCTTGTCAGCCCTCCCGATTTTCAAGTCTCCGTCCCGTAAATTCGGACTGCGCATGCTTAAGTCCAGAAATGCGGGGGGCGGGGCCAGCAGGGGAGAGGCAGACTGTGTCCTGTGAGAGCTCTGTGCTGCAGCAGGATGTGAAGACTGTGCACAGCAGCCACCCGTAGTTTACACGGGAGCACATGACCTCTGCATCTCGGTGGCTGGCCCCGCCCACCACACTAACAGTACAGACGCTACCAGTACAGTAGGCAGCATGACACAGCCCAGCCTTCCTGCTCCTGGTTGTTTGTGTCTGCCCTGTGCTACCCCCCCCCCCCCCCCCATCACACACTCCCTGCTCTTCACAGGAGGGACTCAGGGAGCAACAAACCAGGTGTGTCTGCTGGGGGTTATTGGGGGGGGTAGTAATGTAATGTGCTGCTGTGTGTAACATGGGGGGGGGGTGATGTAATGTGCTACTGCTGTAATATGGGGGTGTGTAATGTAATGTGCCACTGAGTGTAATATGATGGGGGGTGTAGTGAAATGCTGCTGTGTGTAATATGGGTGGGTATAGTGTAATGTGCTGCTGTGTGTAATATGGGGGGGTGTAGTGTAATGTGCCACTGTGTGTAATATGGAGGGGTGTAATGTAATGTAATGTGCTACTGCGTGTAATATGGGGGGGTGTAATGTAATGAGCTACTGCGTGTAATATGGGGGGTGTAATGTAATGTAATGTGCTACTGCGTGTAATATGGGGGGGTGTAATGTAATGTGCTACTGCGTGTAATATGGGGGAGTGTAATGTAATGTAATGTGCTACTGCGTGTAATATGGGGGGGTGCCAAGTAATGTGCTACTGCATGTAATATGGGGGGGTGTCATGTAATGTGCTACTGCGTGTAATATGGGGGGGTGTAATGTAATGTGCTACTGCGTGTAATATGGGGGGGTGTAATGTAATGTGCTACTGCGTGTAATATGGGGGAGTGTAATGTAATGTGCTACTGCGTGTAATATGGGGGGGTGTAATGTAATGTGCTACTGTGTGTAATATGGGGGAGTGTATTATTTATTTATTTATTAACAGTTTCTTATATAGCGCAGCAAATTCCGTTGCGCTTTACAATTTGAAATAACAATAACAAACTGGGTGATAACAGTCATAGAGGTAGGAAGGCCCTGCTTGCAAGCTTACAATCTATGTAATGTAATGTGCTACTGCGTGTAATATGGGGGGGTGTAATGTAATGTGCTACTGTGTGTAATATGGGGGGTGTAATGTAATGTGCTACTGTGTGTAATATGGGGGGGTGTAGTGTAATGTGCTACTGCGTGTAATATGGGGGGGTGTAATGTAATGTGCTACTGTGTGTAATATGGGAGGGTGTAGTGTAATGTGCTACTGCATGTAATATGGGTGTGTGTAATGTAATGTGTGTGTAATATGGGGGGCGAGGGGGCTGTGTAAAATGTAATGTAATGTGTTACTGTGGTAATATGAGGGGACATGGAGCAGCGGGTCCCAGAGCTGCTCGCAGAGGCGGGTGAGACATGGAGCTGTCGGTCTTGCTGAAGCGCTGCTGTCTATCATGGTGTGACACACACACACACACACACACAGTCTCTCTCTCTCTCTCAGGAATAGGGGCTCCACCTGGCGTAGTGTGTATAAGGGACTCTACCTGGGGTAATGTGTGTAAGAGGCTACCTGGCATGATGTGCGTAAGAGGCTACCTGGCGTATGGTGTATATAAGGGGCTGTCACACGTAATGTGTATAAGGGGTACTGCTGTGTGATGTAATGTGACAAATGTACACTACTGTATAGGGTATGTAATGTGAATTATGTGGTCATACCACTTTCCCATGAAACCATGCCCTTATTTTTTGGGGGGCGCGCCTTCGGTGCGCAGGCCCTATTTTATGGTGGGGGGCACCATTTCTATTTCTGGCACAGGGCACCAAAATGTCTACTTACTGCTCTGGCTGTGTATATAATGTAATGCATTATGGTGCTATATATATATATATATATATATATATCACACAATCGCACACCAGAGTATGTACTTTAGGTTTTCTGTTCGTCCGTCTCTTCTCACCAGTGTACAGTACACACTACCGTAATATGTAGTGCACCTATTATTACTCTAGTGTACCTATATTATTACTCTTTTTGTTTTTGGCTGGTTTTAGTACTAAAGTTTTCATCAGGGCACACCCCTGAGTGGCAATAAATCCCCTTATAGGTGGACCTAGACACACCCTTTGGGCGGAGCATGACACCAAGCCCCCCCCAACAGAAAGCGCTGCGTGTTATGCTGCCACCTGGAATCTCCCTGAAACTAGTTTTCAAAAGTAGGCAAGTATGACTACAACACTCCTTCTAGGGATGGACATCGAAAGCCCAGCATCAAATGATGACTGGGCTTCCTTCCACCATCGAAACTTTCGATGAAATGGTAACTACCCATAACATCAAAAGTATTAGATGAAAAAAACATTCATATGATTTGTGCCAGGGGCGTTTTAACAGAGGGGGCCTGTCCATGTTCAGCCTCCTCCGTCCGGGCCCCCTCCTCTCTGCCGGCAGATCTGAGAGTCTGAGCAGATCTCCAGGAAAATGGCGCAGCGGCTATTTTCACTGAGATTTCTCTATTGCGCATGTGCAGAACTCTGTGAAAATGTCCGCTGAGCCATTTTCAGGGTGTTTTAACAGCGCTGCTGCTGTTGGTGCTGGACTCCGGAGGGGTGAGTATTTTAAAAATGGGTGCAGCGTGTGCGGTGGGGGCCACCTCTGGACTCTGGGTCCCATGTGCACCGCACACACTGCACCTATTATAGAAACACCAGTGACTTGCGCATGCGCAAACAAAATCCTGTTTGCGCATGTGCAAAAGTAATTTGTTGCCGTTCCCAATGTTCAACAGCCGAATTCAGCTATATTTTAACATCAGTTGGTCATCGCATCCACACCATTTGATGGCGGCTATCATCGGAAAGCCGCCATCGAATGGTGAAGACACTAACATCTGAAGCAAAACATCGATGGTTTCAAACCATCGTGTTCCGATGTCCAACCCTAACCCCTTCCCCCGGCTGCAGTTGAAAATCTGTGCGCACACCAGACATTTCACGCTGCTGCAGTGGAAGGCTTTACTAGCCCTCACTGCGCCACATCACGCCCGCATGTCTTATGCGTTGGTGCCTCCTCCGCACCTTATGTCACCTAGGTGACACCCCCACCACCTCACCCAGAAGCAGCCAAACACAAGATGAGCTCTGTGAAGATTGCACTGGCCGGTCGGCTAGGTGGCTGTAGCTGACTGATACTCTGTGCTGCTGCCTGTTGATCAAGGCTGCTGGCTGTGTCCTTCTGCAGACTGCTGCTGCTGTTGATCAGTGCCTTCTGTACAAGCCAGGTATACAAGCAGCATAAGAAAGTATAGTATATATTATATATAAACGATGGCGTTCTCTTGTGTTGAAATAAAGAACACAGGCGGCACTCACTGGACTTAAAGTTCAAACACTTATATTAGTGCATCGGTAAAACAAGTATTACAGCACATTGGGGGTCATTCTGACCTGATCGCATGCTGCTGTTCATCACAGCGTCGGCACATGGTCATTGCCTAGCGATCACCTCTGCCTGATTGACAGGCAGAAGCGGTCACTGGGTGGGAGGGGGCAGCACGGCGGCATTTGGCCGCTGTTTTGTGGGCACGGTCCGGCCAATGCAGTCGTGGCCGGACCGTGCAGGGGTGGGCAGTGACGAGTAGCTCCCGGCCAGCACGCAAAAGCTGCGCAGGGCCAGGAGCCACTCCTGAAGTGCAAAAGCATCGCCGCTGTGCAATGCTTTCGTACTTCTGTGGGGGGGGGGGAGCGGGGCGGACTAGACCTGTGCTGGGAGTCCCCCCCGCATCTCAGTGTGCCTGATCGTAGCCCTGCAAAATTTTGCAGGACTATGATCAGGTCTGAATTAGGCCCATAGTTCAAACTTTTCAAGACTTCGGCTGGTCTTTTTATCAAGGTGCTCTGAGCCAGAAGCAGTAGCAGATCTTGCCACGGGCAAGCAGGATTTTTGCCCGGGGCGCCGCCGTCTGGAGGGCGCCGCACCATGGCAAGATCCGCTACTGCTGTGCCCCCCGCTGTGTCCCCCGCCGCCCCGCTGGTCCCCCGCTGTGAAGGGAACTAGACGCTACGCATCTAGTTTCCCTTCGTGGAGAGGACCTTTGCTGTACGGTGCGCGATGATGTCATCGCGCACCGCACAGCATTGTGGGACTGACACAGACGCTAGGGGTCATAATTGACCTCTAGTGTCTGTCTATGCCAGATCTGAGGAGAGGAGCGGCGCCGGCGGAGGTCTGCAGCGGTCGGGAGCGGGGATAGTAAGTATTCATTTTTTATTCTTTTACAGCGGCGCTACTCTACTGTACAGGGGTCGTAACTGACCACGCCCCCTGTATGAAGCCATGCCCATATTTCCCACCTGGGGCGCCAAAAGGGCAAGAACAGGCCCTGGTCAGAAGCTAAAACATGTGTGAGAAGAGGCTTACCTTAAGTAACACTGGGGAGACCATCCGTCTGTGTCTGGCTGCAGAAAGAATGGGGAGACCGTCCGTCTGTGTCTGGCCACGGGAGACAGTGTACAGTAGGTGCGGCACTCCAGGAACAAATAACAAGAATTCACGGCAGCAGATATGCTTTCAACGTTTCAACATTTAAACATATTGTCATCAGGATAAAAGAAACAATGACACAGCATACATTTTATAATAAATCCACGATGTGTAATGCCGGGCTCGGCACCAGGATCGCACTACAGCCCTACGAGCGCGCTCCATTGTCGCCCCTCCTCCTCCTACATTTTTTTTTAGTTGTTCCACTGCTGGGTAAAATGGTGGGGGGGAGGGGGCAGGGCAATCCAGCACTGCCAGAGCACGCCTCCACCAATCACCAAGCTGGTCATGGCTGCATACAACAGCTTGAGTGTTCGAGCTGCATCTTCTTAGCCTTCATTTCCATAGAGGGTGCAGCTCCTCCCTACACATGCTGCCCTCCCTGTCATGATCTCCTTCTACAGTGCCTGTTACAGGCTCTGCAGTGCTGCTTTGCCCCAGCTTCCTATATCACTGCATACCCTCCAACATGACCCGCCCCACTAGGTACAAAATGCTCTGTTTCTGTACTTCCCTCTTAATTTATTATTGCCATCACCTGTGAAGAAACAGCTTTCTTATTATTTAACTAGTTCAACACAGGTGATGGAAATCATAAATTAAGAGGGAAGTCCAGAAACAGAGCATTTTGTACCTAGTGGGGCGGGTCATGTTGGAGGGTCTGTCACTGTACAGCTGTCTTCCTTTCCTAATACGGCTAAAGTATGTGTTATCTCCATGTGTGTATGCCATCATGTCCCCCACAACCCTAGTAACCCAGTGTAAGGATATCCCTATTCCCTCTGTGTGTCCCCCCCCCTCCCCCAGAACCAGTGTGTGTGACAATGTCCTACCCCCCAGGCCCCTGTGCCACCATGTCCCTCCCATGCCCGTGTATGTGTGTCACCATGTCCCCCTCCTCTAACCCCAGTGTTTATGTGTCCTGTCCCCCCCATTAGTATGTATATCACCAGACCCATCCAGTCCCGATATATGTATCCATGTCACCCAGGCCCATGTGTGTCTCTCATCATCCTTCTTTTTCTGCCCATTACTCCTTTTATATCTGACCCCTCACCTTTTACCATTTTTTCTCACTACTCACCTTTCCCCTGTGCCCTTCACAAACCACTATTTCTCCTGCCATACATTATTCCTGCCACGCCTTTTCTTCCGCTTCTGCCTTGTATACCACTTACAGATGGAGCCACGCTCATTGGGGCTAATTCAGACCTGATCGCTCGCTAGGTGTTTTTTTGCAGTCCTGCGTTCGCATAGTCGCCGCCCATAGGAGAGTGTATTTTCGCTTTGCAAATGTGCGATCGCATGTGTAGCAGAGCTGTACAAACAGATTCTGTGCAGTCTCTGAGTAGCCCAGGATTTACTCAGCCTCTGCGAACACTTCAGCCTGTCCGGGACCGGAATTAACGCCAGGAACCCTCCCTGCAAACGCATGGACACGCCTGTATTTTTCCAAAAACTCCCAGAAAACGGTCAGTTGACACCCACAAACGCCTTCTTCCTGTCAATCTCCTTTCGAACGCCCATGCGAACGGATCCTTCGCACAAACCCATCGCTGAGCGGCGATCTGCTTTGTACCAGTGCGAAGCGACTGCGCATTGCGGTGCATACGCATGTGCAGTTTAGACCTGGTCGCCCGCTGTACGTAAACGCAGCCTAGCAATCACGTCTGAATTATCCCCATTAAAGCGTGGCTGCATCGCAGACAGGGGGCGCGCGGCGTGCCTAAGTGTGCGTGCGCCTGTCCTCACCAGTGAGCGTATAGAGATGTTCCCATTTACTTTGACTGGGGCGCATACGTGTCTACGTCGCATGTGCGTCTCATTCATTCCCGGAAGCGCGTCTCGCCGGGCACACTGGGTCGAAGACAGAACCACAATTAGTGCGGCTCCATCTGTACCTTCCTCTTTATCTTTTGCTGAAGGCAATGAAGTCCTACTGGCAAGCGGTCAGAAGTGATACGGAGAAACCGGAGGATTGCAGGTAAGTACAAGTATGCATTATGGGGGTAATTCAAAGTTGATCGCAGCAGAATTTTTTTTAGCAGTTGGGCAAAACCATGTGCACTGCAGGGGAGGCAGATATAACATTTGCAGAGAGAGTTGGAATTACCGCATATGTTATGAATTGTTGCTATGTGCTAATACCCTAAAGCAGAAACTTTCACAAAATTCTCCTGCAGAAGGCAAATTAGCTGCAGGAGATGAGGACTGCGGTCTGACCATTATATATCAAACCCCGAAATGCATAGCTTTTCAGAGTGTAGTACTGCTGGCACCTAGGGGTGCCACAAAAAAGTTTGAGACCCTAAGGGTGCCATGACCCAAGAAAGTTTGGGAAACACTGGATTACACTAGTGTCTCATTATTTGTCTCCAACTGTTTTACATTATGATGGGACACTGAAACCATGAAGATAGAAAAAAAGATAGATAGATAGATAGATAGATAGATAGATAGATAGATAGATAGATAGATAGATAGATAGATAGATAGATAGACAGACGTGTGAGTGTGTTCGTTATGTACGTATGCATATGTATATATATATATATATATATATTTATTTATTTAATTTTGTATCCCAGCACTCAATACCTCTTGATGTGATGCCTCACGGTATAAGTAGCAATGAACCAGTCGGCGGCACTCACTCGGGACTTGTGAGTAATAAGCAGTAGAGACACACGCTGCTGTTAACGTTTCAGTTTAAATAACTTTCGTCAGAATAACATTGTTATTTAACCTGAAACGTTAACAGTAGCGTTTCTCTCTATTGTTTATTACTCACAAGTCCTGAGTGAGTGCCGCTGACTGGTTCATTGCTATATATATATATATATATATATATATATATATATTATTATTATTATTATTATTTTTGGGAGGTGGTTGACGGTAGGCGGTAGCTATGTCCTCCATCGTGCAGTACTAACCACACCCCCTGTGTATACCCCCCACAGTGCTGGTCACACCCCCTACGGTAGTACACAATAGGCCCTTCCTACATTTCAGCTCCAGGCCCATGTGGACCTTAATCTGGCTCTGTTTATATTACATACCTCATATGGATCCTGCTGATTGGGGCCATTTAAAATAGTATAATGAAGATTTAAGGTAATGTTCTTGCCTGGAACCAGTCAAAGGTATGAGTTGTCTTAGCTAAAATAATTCACCGCTGCTCTGCACTGGCTACAGCTAGAGCAGTGGTGTGACAAAGTGTCTCCCGGTCTACCACCCGCCTGTGGGACACTGCGGCCTGTGGCTGGAACAGCAGGACAGCGCCTGAAAAATGGGACTGTCATGCTGAAACCGGTATGGTTGGGAGGTATGCATTTTTACTAGAGATGAGCGGGTTCGGTTCCTCAGGATCCGAACCCCCCCGAACTTCACCTATTTTACACGGTTCCGAGGCAGCCTCGGATCTTCCCGCCTTGCTCGGTTAACCAGAACGCGCCCGAACCAGTGCCAGATTAAGGTTCACATGGGCCTGGAGCTGAAATTTATAAAGGGCCTATTGTGTGCCCCGGAAAGAGGTGTGAGAAGCGCTGCGGTGGTATGACTACATGTGATATGTGTGGTATGGTCTAAATAGGGGGTGTGGCCTGTGCTATGAGTGTGGCTATCTCCATGAAGATCATAGCTAGGGCCTACCTTCAACCAATTAATAGTTAACTATAACAAGAAAAAGTTTGTGACCACCATATAATATAGAGCATCAGTAACAGCCATATCATGCAGGGAGCATCGCATTGACCACCATATAATACAGAGATGATGAGCAATGATGAGGCAAAACAGAGCAGATGTGGAGAGATTAGAAAATATGGGGGCAATATAGAGCAGACAGGGCACTGAAGGCTCCTGGGACACACTTACTGACACAGGCACCACTTACGATACATACCCCCCCTACTGACACAGATTCCACTTACTGACACACACCACTGACACATACAGACACACCTTACTGATAAACACATTTATTGACACAGACACCACTTACTGACAGATACCCATTACAGACACAGACATCACTTATTGGCACATACATACTTAATGACAGACACCCCTTACTGACACAGATACAACTTACTGACACAAACACACCTTACTGACAGATACCCCTTACTGACTCAGACACTCCTTACTAAAAAAAATTCCACTTACTGACACAAAAGCACTGATACAGACACACTTACTAGCACATACACACTTACTGACACTCCTTACTGACACAAACACACTTACTGACACAACCACATTTACTGACACAAACAGCCCTTAATGACAGATACCACTTACTGACAGACACATTTATTGACACAGACAACCCTTACAGATACCGCTTACTAACACAGACACCCATTACTTGACACAGATTCCACTTACTGACAATCATACTGACAGTCACACTTATTGACACAGATACCCCTTACTGTCAGAGATACCCCTTACTGACACACACAACAGACACCACTTACTAATACAGATACCAGTTACTGAGACAGACACCACTTAATGAATAAATATTGGAGAGGAGACTTGTTACCCACATACCACCCCACTCTGCTCCATCCCTCACACTCCGGCCTGTCCTCTCTTTCATCACTCTGCTCCATCCCTCATATTCTGCCCCCCTCTCCTCCATCCCTCATGCTCCAGCCCCTCCTCTCCTTCATCACTCTGCTCCATCCCTCACACTCTGGCCCCTCCTCTCCTCCATCACTCTGCTCCATCCCTCACACTCCGGCGCCTCTTCTCCTCCATCACTCTGCTCCATCCCTCACACTCCGGCGCCTCCTCTCCTCCATCACTATGCTCCATCCCTCACACTCTGGCCCCTCCTCTCCTCCATCACTCTGCTCCATCCCTCACACTCTGGCGCCTCCTCTCCTCCATCACTCTGCTCCATCCCTCACACTCCGGCGCCTCCTCTCCTCCATCCCTCACACTCCGGCGCCTCCTCTCCTCCATCACTCTGCTCCATCCCTCACACTCCGGCGCCTCCTCTCCTCCATCCCTCACACTCCGGCGCCTCCTCTCCTCCATCACTCTGCTCCATCCCTCACACTCCGGCGCCTCCTCTCCTCCATCCCTCAAACTCCGGCGCCTCCTCTCCTTCATCACTCTGCTCCATCCCTCACACTCCGGCGCCTCCTCTCCTCCATCACTCTGCTCCATCCCTCACACTCTGGCCCCTCCTCTCCTCCATCACTCTGCTCCATCCCTCACACTGCGGCGCCTCCTCTCCTCCATCACTCTGCTCCATCCCTCACACTTTGGCCCCTCCTCTCCTCCATCACTCTGCTCCATCCCTCACACTCCGGCGCCTCTTCTCCTCCATCACTCTGCTCCATCCCTCACACTCCGGCGCCTCCTCTCCTCCATCACTCTGCTCCATCCCTCACACTCTGGCCCCTCCTCTCCTCCATCACTCTGCTCCATCCCTCACACTCTGGCGCCTCCTCTCCTCCATCACTCTGCTCCATCCCTCACACTCCGGCGCCTCCTCTCCTCCATCACTCTGCTCCATCCCTCACACTCCGGCGCCTCCTCTCCTCCATCCCTCACACTCCGGCGCCTCCTCTCCTCCATCCCTCACACTCCGGCGCCTCCTCTCCTTCATCACTCTGCTCCATCCCTCACACTCCGGCGCCTCCTCTCCTCCATCACTCTTCTCCATCCCTCACACTCTGGCCCCTCCTGTCCTCCATCACTCTGCTCCATCCCTCACACTCCAGCGCCTCCTCTCCTCCATCACTCTGCTCCATCCCTCACACTCCAGCGCCTCCTCTCCTCCATCACTCTGCTCCATCCCTCACACTCTGGCCCCATCTCTCCTCCATCACAAGCACCTTCCCCCCCACTCTGATCCCCTCCTCTCCACTATCACTCTGCTCCATCCCTCACATTCTGGCCCATCCTCTCTTCCATTACCCGCCTTACTTTACAGCTGCAGTGCTCAGTAAATGTCAGAGAGAGCAGGTCTGCAGTATTGCAGCCGCTCCTTGCATGTTTCCATGCCTGCCCCCTCTACCCCTGCAGGCTGCGCAGCCAGTGTGAGACATAAGGGAAATAAGAAAATGATGCTCCTTGAAAACTATTCTTTCAAAGTCTGCCGGAATGCTAATACTGGTTATTAAATAAGCCCACTCTGGAAACACAAATTAAGTACTGTAAATACATTAACATTGGCCTCTCTCTGGTAATTCACTTTTGTCTACGCCCAGGCACCGTACAGGTGAGCAGTTTATGACTATTTAAGCTACAAGAGTGTTTGTGGGGGGGTAGCTATCAATCCATATCCTGTGCTCCCCGCCATCATACACAGCACACACTCATCGCACTGTGGTGTAGTTTCCTGCTCAATGCAGAGAAGGAGGAGATGGGAGAGTGGGAGGAGTGTCTGGGGGAATCCCAGGCTGCCCCCCCAGCTAGAAGATGAGTCCAGCACAGCCCAGAACAGATGTTCAGCCCACGGCTGGGGGCACAGGGCTGTGCCCTCCATACTATGGTGCTTTAGGCCTGGCAGGGAGGAGGCCAATACCATATGGTGAAGAAAATGTGACAAGCAGCAGCGTTAGTTAAAGTGGGGCTATTGCTACCTATCACTGACCTTCAACAATAACAATGGTTCTACATTGCATTATTAAGATATGTCACACTCACCTTACTGTTATTGCTAAGAGCAAACAGAGGCATTTGGAGGGAGGGGAGTGGACACCCGGCATTCATGGAAAGTGGCGAGGCCAAGGACTGCGTCCCAGACTCAGTTTCCTTGGCCTCGCAAGCCGCACAGCGACTGCTAGTCTGAGTAAGCTGAGGCTTACTCAGTCTGCAGTCACAGAACTGCGATTGCATCGCAGTTTAGAGATCGCAAATGCAGGAAGGAAGTGCTGTGCAGGGAGGAGGTGGTATGGAGGCAGGAGGTGCTATGCACCTCCTCCTGCATTGCATTGCTAAGGCTTGCATTTGCAAAGCTGCTCCGAGCAGCTTTGCAAATGCAACCTTTACTGAATTAGGCCCGTTTCCTACCACATGTACACGCACACGCTTACACAATAGAGTTAATTTATGTTGGGAGCCAGTTGACCTGTGGGAGGAAAGTGGAGCATCTGGAGGGAACCCACACAAGTACGGGGAGAATATACAAACTCCACACAATTAGGCCCAGGGTGGAAATCAAACCCACAACCTCAGTGGTGTGAATAAATGGACACATCTATAACTTTATGACACAAAAATTACCTTTAATTGGAGAAAACTTCATCTCTCTGTAATACACAGATTAGCCACATGAGTTTCTTTCTATGATATGAAAGCAATATCAAGCACACCCTACTGTACATTAACCAACAGCAACAACAGCCTGGTTTAAAGAAAATCACCATAAAACTTGAGTAAGAAACACGTAGTGAAGAATTAAAATATTAACGCACCCCCTATCTCCCGTCTAAAGGGCGATATTCAAATGGCCCCCATTATCGCCCCTATCGCGCCCAGAGCAGTTGGGCTTAGGCGCGCAAAGCACCTAAACCCGACTAAACTAATGGGCGCGATCGTGAAAAGACCCATTTGGGCACCCAAACGGGTCTCTTTATGCGCATTTCAGATCGCTACTGCTGGGGGTAGCAAGCTGAAATAAACTTGACGCGCCCGTCCGTAGCAACATTAGAATAACTAAGCAGAATCGCAGGGGGGAACATTTAAATCCGGCCTATAATGTCTGACCATGCAGTTAGCCCCATAGACCGCCAGGGCATACTAAAACTGTGCCAATACCTGGGGTTAAACAACTGAACCAATTTAATTTTTGTGTAATTTCCCTGTAAATAAATATTTATACAGTATTGAATTCTTATATGCCTCCTGCCTTCGCTCCTTATATAATATCTAATTAATTTGTGCAACCTGTCCCCTTTTATGTGTAATTAATGTGTACTTTATTTATGTCACCTGCCCTCCGATTACATATTTATATACTGTATATTTAAGCTGTACCCCCGGTCTCCCCTTATATTTCAAATGTGTCCCCTGTGTCCACCCTTTATTTATTATCTTGTGCTTCCAATTCTCCCTTATATAGTTAACTTATGCCCCTGTCCCTACCTTAGAATATATTGCTCTGCCACCTGCACCCCCACTCATTTATATTTAAGTTGTGCCTCCTGTCCCCCTTACATATTAATTTAACTTGTGCCCGCCCGCCTGCCCTTATATATATATAACTCATGCCGCTATATAATCTTAAATAATATATTAATGTATACATTACTTTTATTAATTTATTCTACATGCTCCATTACATATTTAATTATATTGTCACTTGCCCCATTATATATATTTATTTGCATTGTACCAAGATCCCCTCCTTTTATATTTAAGTTGTGCCTCCTGACATTCTTTATATTAAACTTGTGGCCTTGTTTCTCCTTACATGTTTATTTAACTTATCCCCCACTATATCCCCTTTATCTATTTAAACAACTTGAGCATCATGTATTCCCTTTTATAATATAATTAATGAATTGACTTTTGCCTCCTGTTCTCTTGCATAATATACTGTATATGTAGTGAAGTTATTACACCACCCCACCACCCACCTTGCTCTTTTGCTGTCCTGTTAGATTTCTCATGTGCAGCCCCACAACAGCCAGGGTAAATGGTGCAAGCAAGGCTTATCGTGCTGCCAGTGTGACTCCTTGGATGATAGGGGTGGAGCTTTGGCTGTATGGGGGCGGAGCCTCGAGCGGGTCTGGGGGCAGAGCCTCGAGCAGATTCATCATGCCGGGGCAGCCAGTTTTGGTCAGGCCCTGGAGTGGTCGGGAGTCTCGGGACTTCGGCCAGCCAGTTCGGGCTCAAGGTAACTCAGCAGCCGTGTGGTGACTGAGCTGCTAGTGACGACAGGATTTTTTTTTCCTGTCTCCACTGCAGGGGATCTGTGGGCCTATTTTCAATGGGGGGCCTGGAGCTGCAGCTCCATCCGCCCCATTGTTAATCCGGCCCTGGCCCGAACGTCATTACCCCGCTGTCGGATTCTCGCGAGATTCATATTCTGTATAAGGAGCCGTGCGTCGCTGCCATTTTCACTCGTGCTTTGGAGATTGAATGGAGAGGATGTGGCTGCGTTCTCTCCCTGAAAAGATCCGTAATCTGTGCTCAATGTGCTGAAAATATCTGTGCTCAGTGTGCTGCAAATAATCTGTGCTCAGTGTGCTGAAATTATCTACGTTCTCTGCCTGAAAACACTCCATATCTGTGCTCAAGGTGCTGCAAATATCTGATCAGTGTGCTGCATTGTGGGGAATGGGGACCACCAGTATATAATATATACTTTTCTATAGCTTCTATACTGCTTGTCAGGACACATGGTCACAGTTACACCGCTCTGTACTGATATATACAATAATATATATACTTTTCTATAGCCTCTATATTGCTTGTCAGGACACATGGGTCACAGTTACACTGCTATGTACTGATATATACAGTAATATATATACTTTTCTATAGCTTCTATACTGCTTGTCAGGACACATGTGTCACAGTTACACCGCTCTGTACTGATATACAGTAATATATAGAGATGAGCGCCTGAAATTTTTCGGGTTTTGTGTTTTGGTTTTGGGTTCGGTTCCGCGGCCGTGTTTTGGGTTCGAACGCGTTTTGGCAAAACCTCACCGAATTTTTTTTGTCGGATTCGGGTGTGTTTTGGATTCGGGTGTTTTTTTCAAAAAACACTAAAAAACAGCTTAAATCATAGAATTTGGGGGTCATTTTGATCCCAAAGTATTATTAACCTCAAAAACCATAATTTACACTCATTTTCAGTCTATTCTGAATACCTCACACCTCACAATACTATTTTTAGTCCTAAAATTTGCACCGAGGTCGCTGTGTGAGTAAGATAAGCGACCCTAGTGGCCGACACAAACACCGGGCCCATCTAGGAGTGGCACTGCAGTGTCACGCAGGATGTCCCTTCCAAAAAACCCTCCCCAAACAGCACATGACGCAAAGAAAAAAAGAGGCGCAATGAGGTAGCTGTGTGAGTAAGATTAGCGACCCTAGTGGCCGACACAAACACCGGGCCCATCTTGGAGTGGCACTGCAGTGTCACGCAGGATGTCCCTTCCAAAAAACCCTCCCCAAACAGCACATGACGCAAAGAAAAAAAGAGGCGCAATGAGGTAGCTGACTGTGTGAGTAAGATTAGCGACCCTAGTGGCCGACACAAACACCGGGCCCATCTAGGAGTGGCACTGCAGTGTCACGCAGGATGTCCCTTCCAAAAAACCCTCCCCAATCAGCACATGATGCAAAGAAAAAGAAAAGAAAAAAGAGGTGCAAGATGGAATTGTCCTTGGGCCCTCCCACCCACCCTTATGTTGTATAAACAAAACAGGACATGCACACTTTAACCAACCCATCATTTCAGTGACAGGGTCTGCCACACGACTGTGACTGATATGACGGGTTGGTTTGGACCCCCCCCAAAAAAGAAGCAATTAATCTCTCCTTGCACAAACTGGCTCTACAGAGGCAAGATGTCCACCTCATCTTCACCCTCCGATATATCACCGTGTACATCCCCCTCCTCACAGATTATCAATTCGTCCCCACTGGAATCCACCATCTCAGCTCCCTGTGTACTTTGTGGAGGCAATTGCTGCTGGTCAATGTCTCCGCGGAGGAATTGATTATAATTCATTTTAATGAACATCATCTTCTCCACATTTTCTGGATGTAACCTCGTACGCCGATTGCTGACAAGGTGAGCGGCGGCACTAAACACTCTTTCGGAGTACACACTTGTGGGAGGGCAACTTAGGTAGAATAAAGCCAGTTTGTGCAAGGGCCTCCAAATTGCCTCTTTTTCCTGCCAGTATAAGTACGGACTGTGTGACGTGCCTACTTGGATGCGGTCACTCATATAATCCTCCACCATTCTATCAATGTTGAGAGAATCATATGCAGTGACAGTAGACGACATGTCCGTAATCGTTGTCAGGTCCTTCAGTCCGGACCAGATGTCAGCATCAGCAGTCGCTCCAGACTGCCCTGCATCACCGCCAGCGGGTGGGCTCGGAATTCTGAGCCTTTTCCTCGCACCCCCAGTTGCGGGAGAATGTGAAGGAGGAGATGTTGACAGGTCGCGTTCCGCTTGACTTGACAATTTTGTCACCAGCAGGTCTTTCAACCCCAGCAGACCTGTGTCTGCCGGAAAGAGAGATCCAAGGTAGGCTTTAAATCTAGGATCGAGCACGGTGGCCAAAATGTAGTGCTCTGATTTCAACAGATTGACCACCCGTGAATCCTTGTTAAGCGAATTAAGGGCTGCATCCACAAGTCCCACATGCCTAGCGGAATCGCTCCGTGTTAGCTCCTTCTTCAATGCCTCCAGCTTCTTCTGCAAAAGCCTGATGAGGGGAATGACCTGACTCAGGCTGGCAGTGTCTGAACTGACTTCACGTGTGGCAAGTTCAAAGGGCATCAGAACCTTGCACAATGTTGAAATCATTCTCCACTGCACTTGAGACAGGTGCATTCCACCTACTATATCGTGCTCAATTGTATAGGCTTGAATGGCCTTTTGCTGCTCCTCCAACCTCTGAAGCATATAGAGGGTTGAATTCCACCTCGTTACCACTTCTTGCTTCAGATGATGGCAGGGCAGGTTCAGTAGTTTTTGGTGGTGCTCCAGTCTTCTGTACGTGGTGCCTGTACGCCGAAAGTGTCCCGCAATTTTTCTGGCCACCGACAGCATCTCTTGCACGCCCCTGTCGTTTTTTAAAAAATTCTGCACCACCAAATTCAAGGTATGTGCAAAACATGGGACGTGCTGGAATTTGCCCATATTTAATGCACACACAATATTGCTGGCGTTGTCCGATGCCACAAATCCACAGGAGAGTCCAATTGGGGTAAGCCATTCCGCGATGATCTTCCTCAGTTGCCGTAAGAGGTTTTCAGCTGTGTGCGTATTCTGGAAAGCGGTGATACAAAGCGTAGCCTGCCTAGGAAAGAGTTGGCGTTTGCGAGATGCTGCTACTGGTGCCGCCGCTGCTGTTCTTGCGGCGGGAGTCCATACATCTACCCAGTGGGCTGTCACAGTCATATAGTCCTGACCCTGCCCTGCTCCACTTGTCCACATGTCCGTGGTTAAGTGGACATTGGGTACAACTGCATTTTTTAGGACACTGGTGAGTCTTTTTCTGACGTCCGTGTACATTCTCGGTATCGCCTGCCTAGAGAAGTGGAACCTAGATGGTATTTGGTAACGGGGGCACACTGCCTCAATAAATTGTCTAGTTCCCTGTGAACTAACGGCGGATACCGGACGCACGTCTAACACCAACATAGTTGTCAAGGACTCAGTTATCCGCTTTGCAGTAGGATGACTGCTGTGATATTTCATCTTCCTCGCAAAGGACTGTTGAACAGTCAATTGCTTACTGGAAGTAGTACAAGTGGGCTTACGACTTCCCCTCTGGGATGACCATCGACTCCCAGCGGCAACAACAGCAGCGCCAGCAGCAGTAGGCGTTACACGCAAGGATGCATCGGAGGAATCCCAGGCAGGAGAGGACTCGTCAGAATTGCCAGTGACATGGCCTGCAGGACTATTGGCATTCCTGGGGAAGGAGGAAATTGACACTGAGGGAGTTGGTGGGGTGGTTTGCGTGAGCTTGGTTACAAGAGGAAGGGATTTACTGGTCAGTGGACTGCTTCCGCTGTCACCCAAAGTTTTTGAACTTGTCACTGACTTATTATGAATGCGCTGCAGGTGACGTATAAGGGAGGATGTTCCGAGTTGGTTAACGTCCTTACCCCTACTTATTACAGCTTGACAAAGGGAACACACGGCTTGACACCTGTTGTCCGCATTTCTGGTGAAATACCTCCACACCGAAGAGCTGATTTTTTTGGTATTTTCACCTGGCATGTCAACGGCCATATTCCTCCCACGGACAACAGGTGTCTCCCCGGGTGCCTGACTTAAACAAACCACCTCACCATCAGAATCCTCCTGGTCAATTTCCTCCCCAGCGCCAGCAACACCCATATCCTCCTCATCCTGGTGTACTTCAACACTGACATCTTCAATCTGACTATCAGGAACTGGACTGCGGGTGCTCCTTCCAGCACTTGCAGGGGGCGTGCAAATGGTGGAAGGCGCATGCTCTTCACGTCCAGTGTTGGGAAGGTCAGGCATCGCAACCGACACAATTGGACTCTCCTTGTGAATTTGGGATTTCGAAGAATGCACAGTTCTTTGCTGTGCTGCTTTTGCCAGCTTGAGTCTTTTCATTTTTCTAGCGAGAGGCTGAGTGCTTCCATCCTCATGTGAAGCTGAACCACTAGCCATGAACATAGGCCAGGGCCTCAGCCGTTCCTTGCCACTCCGTGTGGTAAATGGCATATTGGCAAGTTTACGCTTCTCCTCCGACAATTTTATTTTAGGTTTTGGAGTCCTTTTTTTACTGATATTTGGTGTTTTGGATTTGACATGCTCTGTACTATGACATTGGGCATCGGCCTTGGCAGACGACGTTGCTGGCATTTCATCGTCTCGGCCATGACTAGTGGCAGCAGCTTCAGCACGAGGTGGAAGTGGATCTTGATCTTTCCCTAATTTTGGAACCTCAACATTTTTGTTCTCCATATTTTAATAGGCACAACTAAAAGGCACCTCAGGTAAACAATGGAGATGGATGGATTGGATACTAGTATACAATTATGGACGGGCTGCCGAGTGCCGACACAGAGGTAGCCACAGCCGTGAACTACCGCACTGTACTGTGTCTGCTGCTAATATATAGACTGGTTGATAAAGAGATAGTATACTCGTAACTAGTATGTATGTATAAAGAAAGAAAAAAAAACCACGGTTAGGTGGTATATACAATTATGGACGGGCTGCCGAGTGCCGACACAGAGGTAGCCACAGCCGTGAACTACCGCACTGTACTGTGTCTGCTGCTAATATATAGACTGGTTGATAAAGAGATAGTATACTCGTAACTAGTATGTATGTATAAAGAAAGAAAAAAAAACCACGGTTAGGTGGTATATACAATTATGGACGGGCTGCCGAGTGCCGACACAGAGGTAGCCACAGCCGTGAACTACCGCACTGTACTGTGTCTGCTGCTAATATAGACTGGTTGATAAAGAGATAGTATACTCGTAACTAGTATGTATGTATAAAGAAAGAAAAAAAAACCACGGTTAGGTGGTATATACAATTATGGACGGGCTGCCGAGTGCCGACACAGAGGTAGCCACAGCCGTGAACTACCGCACTGTACTGTGTCTGCTGCTAATATATAGACTGGTTGATAAAGAGATAGTATACTCGTAACTAGTATGTATGTATAAAGAAAGAAAAAAAAACCACGGTTAGGTGGTATATACAATTATGGATGGGCTGCCGAGTGCCGACACAGAGGTAGCCACAGCCGTGAACTACCGCACTGTACTGTGTCTGCTGCTAATATATAGACTGGTTGATAAAGAGATAGTATACTCGTAACTAGTATGTATGTATAAAGAAAGAAAAAAAAACCACGGTTAGGTGGTATATACAATTATGGACGGGCTGCCGAGTGCCGACACAGAGGTAGCCACAGCCGTGAACTACCGCACTGTACTGTGTCTGCTGCTAATATAGACTGGTTGATAAAGAGATAGTATACTACTAATATTATATATACTGGTGGTCAGGTCACTGGTCACTAGTCACACTGGCAGTGGCACTCCTGCAGCAAAAGTGTGCACTGTTTAATTTTAATATAATATTATGTACTCCTGGCTCCTGCTATAACCTATAACTGGCACTGCAGTAGTGCTCCCCAGTCTCCCCCACAATTATAAGCTGTGTGAGCTGAGCAGTCAGACAGATATATAATATATATAGATGATGCAGCACACTGGCCTGAGCCTGAGCAGTGCACACAGATATGGTATGTGACTGACTGAGTCACTGTGTGTATCGCTTTTTTCAGGCAGAGAACGGATATATTAAATAAACTGCACTGTGTGTCTGGTGGTCACTCACTATATAATATATTATGTACTCCTGGCTCCTGCTATAACCTATAACTGGCACTGCAGTAGTGCTCCCCAGTCTCCCCCACAATTATAAACTGTGTGAGCTGAGCAGTCAGACAGATATATATAATATTATATATAGATAATAGATGATGCAGCACACTGGCCTGAGCCTGAGCAGTGCACACAGATATGGTATGTGACTGAGTCACTGTGTGCTGTGTATCGCTTTTTTCAGGCAGAGAACGGATTATAAATAAAACTGGTGGTCACTATCAGCAAAACTCTGCACTGTACTGAGTACTCCTAATGCTCCCCAAAATTAGTAAATCAAGTGTCTCTCTAATCTATTCTAAACGGAGAGGACGCCAGCCACGTCCTCTCCCTATCAATCTCAATGCACGTGTGAAAATGGCGGCGACGCGCGGCTCCTTATATAGAATCCGAGTCTCGCGATAGAATCCGAGCCTCGCGAGAATCCGACAGCGTCATGATGACGTTCGGGCGCGCTCGGGTTAACCGAGCAAGGCGGGAAGATCCGAGTCGCTCGGACCCGTGAAAAAAAACATGAAGTTCTGGCGGGTTTGGATTCAGAGAAACCGAACCCGCTCATCTCTAGTAATATATATACTTTTCTATAGCTTCTATACTGCTTGTCAGGACACATGTGTCACAGTTACACCGCTCTGTACTGATATACAGTAATATTATATATACTTTTCTATAGCTTCTATACTGCTTGTCAGGACACATGTGTCACAGTTACACCGCTCTGTACTGATATACAGTAATATATATACTTTTCTATAGCTTCTATACTGCTTGTCAGGACACATGTGTCACAGTTACACTGCTCTGTACTGATATACAGTAATATTATATATACTTTTCTATAGCTTCTATACTGCTTGTCAGGACACATGTGTCACAGTTACACCGCTCTGTACTGATATACAGTAATATTATATATACTTTTCTATAGCTTCTATACTGCTTGTCAGGACACATGGGTCACAGTTACACTGCTCTGTACTGATATACAACAATATATATACTTTTCTATAGCCTCTATACTGCTTGTCAGGACATGGTCACAGTTACACTGCTCTGTACTGATATACAGTAATATTATATATACTTTTCTATAGCTTCTATACTGCTTGTCAGGACACACATGTGTCACAGTTACACCGCTCTGTACTGATATACAGTAATATTATATATACTTTTCTATAGCTTCTATACTGCTTGTCAGGACACACATGTGTCACAGTTACACCGCTCTGTACTGATATACAGTAATATTATATATACTTTTCTATAGCTTCTATACTGCTTGTCAGGACACACATGTGTCACAGTTACACCGCTCTGTACTACTACTGATATACAGTAATATATATAGTGTTCTACAGCTTCTATACTGCTTGTCAGGACACATGTGTCACAGTTACACCGCTCTGTACTGATATATATAGTAATATATATACTTTTCTATAGCTTCTATACTGCTTGTCAGGAAACATGTATCACAGTTACACCGCTCTGTACTGATATACAGTAATATTATATATACTTTTCTATAGCTTCTATAATGCTTGTCAGGACACATGTGTCACACTTACACCGCTCTGTACTGATATTTACAATAATATATATACTTTTCTATAGCTTGTATACTGCTTGTCAGGACACATGGGTCACAGTTACACTGCTCTGTACTGATATATACAATAATATATATACTTTTCTATAGCTTCTATACTGCTTGTTAGGACACATGTGTCACAGTTACACTGCTCTGTACTGATATATACAATAATATATATATATACTATTCTATAGCTTCTAGTATTACAGTGCAGCATTTTGGTGACTAACAGTATATATAGTTGTACAGTAGGCCATTGCTGTATCTTGCAGCTCTGTGTCACTGCAAGTATCCATCCATTCCATTTTCTTCCAGTGATTTGGACCAATAATACCATTGATTAAAACAAATAATTCCAGTGATTTTGTCATTTTCTTCCAGTGATTTGGACCAATAATACCATTGATTAGAACTAATAATTCCAGTTATTTTGTCATTTTCTTCCAGTGATTTGGACCAATAATACCATTGATTAGAACGAATAATTCCTGTGATATTGAGGTGTTTGTGTGGCTTAGCTTAGCCGTCCGGCGACCACAGTGCACCTCTTTTTCTCTTTTCTTTGCATCATGTGCTGTTTGGGGCCAATTTTTTGAAGTGCCATCCTGTTTGACACTGCAGTGCCACTCCTAGATGGGCCAGGTGTTTGTGCCGCCCTCTTGGGTCGCTTTGCTTAGTTATCCAGCGACCTCAGTGCAAATTTTAGGAGTGAAAATAGTATTGTGAGGTGTGAGGTGTTCAGAATAGACTGGAAATTAGTGGAAATTGTGGTTATTGACATTAATAATACTATAGGATCAAAATTACCCCCAAATTCTATGATTTAAGCTGTTTTTGAGGGGTTTTTGAAAAAAAACACCCGAATCCAAAACACACCCGAATCCGACAAAAAATTTTCAGGGAGGTTTTGCCAAAACGCGTCCGAATCCAAAACATGGCCGCAGAACCGAATGCAAAACCAAAACACAAAACCCGAAAAATTTCCATTGCACATCTCTAATTTTTACTTATTTCAGTGCACGGATTTATCTAATTCACTTGTTTTGCATCAATGCATATTTCAGAAGTGTGCTATTACTTTATGCTACCATGTTATAACACTTTTTCACTGTTAACCCATTGTGTCTCTTAAGGTGGGTAGACACCTCACTGATATATCGGCGGACTCGCCGTCGCGACGAGTGACTGGCCGATCAAGGTAAGTGTACACACTTACCGAGCAGATGCTCCACATTTCGGTCAGGATTCCCAACTGGGCGGGCATATGAATTTTCCCGCCCAACTGTGGTGTCAGCCCTCCACAGCAAGTGCATAGGAGGTCAGCACACCTCCCATACACACAGCCAGATGGCCTTATATACCTGCAGATATATCTATCATATATCTGCCATCTGTGGTGCTGCACAGCCAATGCGATATGTCTGTGAACAACGTTGTTCACAGACATATCAGGAGAACATACCCGCAGATGGGCTCGAGATATATTGGCCAGTCGCTTAAACGCCAGATAATTTGGCCATTGTGTACCCAGCTGTACTGTGCACATTTCTCCCATACTTCACCCCATGTACAGGGCCGAATTAATGGAGACACGACAGGGGCAGTTGCCCTGAGGGCCCCAAACACAAGGGCCCCAACAAAGGGTTGGTCCATCTGTCCACCAGTTATCGAGAGCAGGTGCCCAGTGCCATCTGTCCTCAGATGGGACTGCTGTAGCGCTTTATAGTGCATAAAGACCAGCTCCTTCTGAGTCCCTTAAGCCTTATATATTATTTATAATATATACCAAAATGTTTTTCATATGTGTTTTTAATAGTTTATATGAGGTTGCACGTGTTGTTATTTAGAACTTACTTTCATTTTTGTTACTGAACTGATTTTTGTGTATTAATACAGAATTATTGGTGTTTCTAGATTACAGTACGGTCATCTGTACTGGTTTAATCTGACTTGATCACTGCAGTTGTCAATGTTTATTCCCACAGAGAAAGCTGCTTAGCGTAAAATAAAAATTGAATATTACAATATACAGTACTGTATGTACATAGTATAGTAGTGGAAATATGCCCTTCAGGTAATTTTTTAATAAATAAATAGCACACCTACTGTATTTATCTGCCTATAGTACATTGAAGGCAGTGGTTTGCATTGTATGATGGTAAGACAGATTCCTGCAGTAGTCAATGGTACTGTAATTCCTCTTTGCTTTCAAAAAATAGGCTGTGCACTAATTCAGTGAAGGAAGCTGTTTGTTCAACACAGAGATTAATCCCAGGTTATATAAGGAAGTCATTTCTTTATTGTATATCCGTAATATCTGGAAAACACATGCCGGAATGTATCTTTTGTAATTAGAGCAGTATATGACTTCCTATTTATATACATTGTTAACGTTTGATTGCTGCACAGTATCTGCAAAATAATTATTGTTCTTTTTGAAACCCTTTTAATTCATGTATAATAAATATGTTAAATTGATATACAAAGGGGATACAGTTAATTTCCTGGTGGTCAGGATCTTGGCGGTCAGCAGACTGATGCCAGATTCCTGACAACCAAGGAAATACGACGGTCGGAATTCTGACAAACGCTTGGTATTCCCTCTCAGTTGGTGGGTCCATGCCACCAACCGAGGGGGAATATATAGTAATGTGCCGAGCGAAACTAACCACCGGGCTTGAATCATGGCAAACACAGCGAGTCTGCAAGGGGACTCAATGCGCCACTGTCAGAATTCTGACTGTCGAGATTCCGGCGTCGGTCTCCTGACTTCCGGGATCCCGACCGTCAGGAAATCATACTGAATCCATGCAGAACTTACTAAGCATGTTTAATTGGTATTAATGTAGCATTCACAATTTTGTAATGCAATACTGGGACACTCATGTAGCACCATAAAAGCCACCAAGATGCATAATCTTGCTATCCAGTTGACTGTTCTCATTTCTAGATACTTTAAAACTGAATGAACGAGTACTGATGTCCAAACTAATGCTCCTCTAGAAGATCCAGAACCCACTAGATTCCTACCACTGAGCCACTTACAAGGACTTGCATGTGGGAGCTGATGATTTCCTTTTGTTTATTGCCTATAGGTACTATTTAGCACCTATATTTTCCTTGACATATGCCTGCTTGTCTGTAATTTGCTAATACTCTTGGAAAACTGGGAATAACTAATATACTGAATATGCAAGACAGAACCCATTAATACTGCAGCTGTGCAGAGAAGACTGAAAAGATACCTTAATACTTGTGAATATGGAATGTCATCAAGGACAGCAGACTAGGCAGCATTTTAAAGGCGGTAAGGGGAATGTTAAACACCTATTAAGAGAACAAACAGCACTGTTAAAATAATTAATGAAAGACATTAAACATAAAATGACTCAGCTAAATACTGTATTGAACCAGGCACAAAAGACACATGTTAATGCTGATGAGAGCCCTATTTTGGCTGAATAGTGTTAAAATGTTAAAGTCTAGCACCCAGTGAGAATAACACATAGGTTACATCTCTAGATTGTATGGTAAAACATCTGGGCCTCATTTACAGTTTGCAGCAAGTCCGTTTGCTCCATGTCAAAATGGGGCTTGCAGGACATTTGTTGTATCACACCTGCACAAACTTGAGCTCGTATTTTGAACCACATGTTTCTTGCACTTGCAGGTATTCAGGGGGTCTTCATACAAAACGTGTACATTTTACTTACACTCAGATTTAAGCTTTTGAGAAGGCATATTTATACAAACCAAAAGTTTGGTGCAAGTTTACATGTTGATGATGATGGATGTATTTATTCCAATAGGACACATCTATATGCTACTGTAGATATATAAGTGTGAAAACACGTTTTTTTGCATCTATGTAAAAGTTGTCACTTGCGGTAGACTATTCTTAAATAGCTGTTACTTAAATCATGCCGAAACCTGCCTTGTGTTCAGTTAAAAAGGGCTTGACAATAGGTCCCTTAGGGTTTATCCTATTAGCCAAGATAAATTCCCACGGCTAATGGATCACGCCGGGGGCTATCCAAGTAGCCCTGACCACCGGCAATTATCGGACAGAATCAGGGGCGTCAGAACGTTTTTAGGTTGGGGGGGGGCAAGATATAATCTAATTTTGGCGCCCCTAAATTGCTGAATCGCTAAAGGCCAGATACACATAAAAAGACATTGAGAAGGCCAGATCCACACTAAATTCCCACACCCAGAAAAGCATACAATTTTTTTGGCTGCCTCATGTACAGATGTAACCATGCTTATCATCACGACATGGATGGCGTGGCTAGTGCTACCGCATCTATGGCATGCACGCCATAGACTTCAATGGTGCAATCACCAGCTGTGACTAGTTGCAGCACGGCGTACGCTGCTGCTTGCCGCGATGCATATGCCCATGCATATGCATCTTGGCAACATCTGTAATTAGAGACCAGAATGTCTGATTGTATGATGTCACTTCAGCTCTCCCATGTCCCTCTAGTTTTCCACCATGTGCCCCATGTAGCAGGGAGAGTAGATCAAGTACTAGCAGTGACCAGTGCAGTGCTGGCGCCGAGGTGACTGATTGTAGTGGCCGTGGGAGTTACAGGGAGGGCGAGGGCAGGGATGCTGAGGGGGAGTTACAGGGAGAGTGAGGGCATGGATGCTGAGGGGGAGTTACAGGGAGAGTGAGGGCATGGATGCTGAGGGGGAGTTACAGGGAGGGTGAGGGCATGGATGCTGAGGGGGAGTTACAGGGAGGGTGAGGGCAGGGATGCTGAGGGGGAGTTACAGGGAAAGTGAGGGCATGGATGCTGAGGGGGAGTTACAGGGAGAGTGAGGGCATGGATGCTGAGGGGGAGTTACAGGGAGGGTGAGGGCAGGGATGCTGAGGGGGAGTTACAGGGAAAGTGAGGGCAGGGATGCTGAGGGGGAGGTACAGGGAGGGCGAGGGCAGGGATGCTGAGGGGGAGTTACAGGGAGGGTGAGGGCATGGATGCTAACAGGGAGCTAGATGGAGTGTGAGGAGCACTGAGGGGGGAGTTACAGGGAGGGCGAGGGCAGGGATGTTGAGGGGGAGTTACAGGGAGAGTGAGAGCATGGATGCTGAGGGGGAGTTACAGGGAGGGTGAGGGCATGGATGCTAACAGGGAGCTAGATGGAGTGTGAGGAGCACTGAGGGGGGAGTTACAGGGAGGGCGAGGGCAGGGATGTTGAGGGGGAGTTACAGGGAGAGTGAGAGCATGGATGCTGAGGGGGAGTTACAGGGAGGGTGAGGGCATGGATGCTAACAGGGAGCTAGATGGAGTGTGAGGAGCACTGAGGGGGGAGTTACAAGGAGGGTGAGGGCAGG
Source organism: Pseudophryne corroboree (assembly GCF_028390025.1). Classification (NCBI taxonomy): domain Eukaryota; kingdom Metazoa; phylum Chordata; class Amphibia; order Anura; family Myobatrachidae; genus Pseudophryne; species Pseudophryne corroboree. The sequence goes on from NC_086448.1 coordinate 676,796,054, forward strand.
GATGCTGAGGGGGAGTTACAGGGAGAGTGAGGGCATGGATGCTGAGGGGGAGTTACAGGGAGGGCAGGGCAGGGATGTTGAGGGGGAGTTACAGGGAGGGTGAGGGCAGGGATGCTGAGGGGGAGTTACAGGGAGGATGAGGGCAGGGATGCTGAAAGGGAGCTAGAAGGAGTGTGAGGAGCACTGAGGGGGGAGTTACAGGGAGGGTGAGGGAAGGGGCACTGGGGGGGAGTTACAGGTAGGGTGAGGGTAGGGGCACTGAGGGTGGAGATAGAGGGACGGTGAGGGCAGGGATGCTGGCAGGGGAGCTACAGGTTGGGTGAGGCCAGGAACGCTGACAGGGGAGTTAGAGGGAGGAAAAAATTGGTGGTTGCTCCCTGCGCACTACCCAACAGGAATAAAATATAAAGTACTCAGTTTTGGTAAATTCAAAGAGGTTTATTACTTGACAAATATTACTTAAAAACAGCTATAGCATGTGCCCGTTCTACTGGAATGGCCATGGGGGGCTATGGAAGTGATATATGAATGGGTGGTTCCTATATAAGTATATAGGGAATAAGAATTATAGTGTACAATCCTAGTACCGGTACACTTGACAAACAAACATATATTGTCAGAGACAAAGACAGAACACAAACATATACAAACAACCTATGTGAATGGCAGTGTGAAGCGCTATGCTGCGTCTTACTCTCATCTGCCGTTGTAATAGGTAAAGCTTTACTGAACCGTTTAGGTGATGTCCCTAGATTACCCAATGTGTGGGATTAGCCCATGTATAAACCGCGTCCTTAATTAGGCAAAAGTCCCGTGTGGCAATTGGTATGATGTGTGGGTATATTACCAGTATAGCTGGTCCATATAGCGTGAGGTGAGGATTCCTTACCTCCTCCGTGGTGCGTTCCGAATGCCCGGATGTCCCTTGATGGTGATCATCCTTCTCTTGGGAAGATGGTGATGTCTGCCGGTAGACTTCCTCACAGCGCACCGTGAATGTCTAGCGGAACGTCTGACCTGATCGCACGCTGCAACTTTTTGCTGCCCGTGCAATCAGGTAGACACCGCCTGCTTGAGCAGCCCTGCTATGCAAAAAAAGTTTTGTGCAGAACTAGACTAGGGTAAGACTTACTTACCCTGTGCGATCACTTCAGCGTTGCAAGTCCCGTAATTGACGTCAGACATCCGCCCTCCAAATACCTCAACACACCTGCGTTCGGATCTCCACACCCCGAAAACGGTGAGTTGAAGGATCCGCCTTCCTCCTGTCAATCTTCTTGCGATCACCGATGCGACAGCTTTCTTCGTTGGAGGAGTCGCTGCGCAGTTCCGACTCGATCGCACGGCAACGATCCGCTTTGTACCCGTACAAAGCACCTGCGCATTGCGGTGCATACGCATGTGCAGTAGTGACCTGAACGCTGCGCTGCGAAAAACTGCAGTGTGCGATCAGGTCGGAATGACCCCCTATAGTAACAATATCATATGAACTTACAGACAATATGAGGAAATTACAACATATTTACAAGGGTGATTACATGTTTTTTCTATGCATTTTAATAAGTGAGAACGTGTGGTAAGAGATCAGTGCGCAGTTTTCTATTACTCCTTTTTTTCTATTGGTTTATTGTTGTTGGAACCAAGGTGAAGGTTCCGTGGAATAGAAAGATGCTGCATTAGGTTTCTGTTACATATGTGCAGTGACCCAGTTTCTTTTGATCATTAGCAATCCTTACTATGACCCCCCCCCCTCCCCAACATGCATTAATATGACACAACCCCCCTCCCTAGCACACATTAATATGACACAATCCCCCCTCCCTAGCACACATTAATATGACACTACCCCCCTCCCCAGCACGCATTAATATCCCACTACCCCTCCCTCCCCAGCACGCATTAATATGACACTACCCCCTCCCTCCCTCCCCAGCACGAATTAATATGACACTACCCCCTCCCTTCCCAGCACGCATTAATATGACACTACCCCCCTCCTCAGCACGCATTAATATCACACTACCCCCCTTCCCGGCACATTATTATGACACCCTCTCCCCTCCCCAGCACACATTATTATGATACCCCCCCCCCCCTTCCCAGCACACATCAATATGACACCTCCTTTCCCAGCATGCATTAATATGATTATAGTTACTGTTTCTTTTAAGAATGAAGTTGAAACTGTTATATTATGTAGCAAGTGCACTGTTACTTCAAGTGGCTGTGATTCAATTTAATAGACAACAGGCTTTAGCTCGTATCACAGAACACCAGGAGCGTCTCCGTCTGCCACTCTCTACCTTAATCACTTAGTAGTGTTCAGGGCGGTGATAGCTTAGAGCTTCCTCGGGTATTTTGAACTGCGGCGCTGAGGTTAGACTCGCCGCCTGGCGTGTCCCAAAGTAGTTGAAGCCGCGGCGCCTGTGTTCACCGCTCAATACCCGACTGGACTACTTGCTCCAGGCACGTAGTCGGCGGCCACGGTCCCCGCTTTGCAAAGGGGACCAATGCAAGTGGCTCCAGACCCACGGATCAAACTGTTCAGTGAAGTAGATGGTAATGAGAATCGGTGGCTGACGAATCTGTGGAGAGTGCTTGGATCCTAGAAGGGTGGAGGGTTGCTTCACTGAACAGTTTGGTCCGTGGGTCTGGAGCCACTTGCATTGGTCCCCTTTGCAATGCGGGGACCGTGGCCGCCGACTACGAGCCTGGAGCAAGTGGTCCAGTCGGGTATTGAGCGGTGAACACAGGCGCCGCGGCTTCAACTACTTTGGGACACGCCAGGCGGCGAGTCTAACCTCAGCGCCGCAGATCAAAATACCCGAGGAAGCAGTAAGCTATCACCGCCCTGAACACTACTAAGTGATTAAGGTAGAGAGTGGCAGACGGAGACGCTCCTGGTGTGCTGTGATACAAGCTAAAGCCTGTTGTCTATTAAATTGAATCACAACCACTTGAAGTAACAGTGCACTTGCTACATAATATAACAGTTTCAACTTCATTCTTAAAAGAAACAGTAACTATAATCATGGTATAGATACATGAAGTATCACACAGAATGCATCTGGTGGATATAAGTACGTGTCTTTTGCTATTCCTAGACACTTTCTATAAAAATACTGACTTTACCAAGGATACTTGTAACATCTATTCTCGTATTTACCAGTGTACCATTCAATTGGAATTACATGTGGACTTGAGTGTTAAGGATCCTATGAAATATATTTTTAATGTTTTAATTTTGTTTTAAATCCATTGGCCAATTGGTATAGATTAAGGTATGGTTTATTTGCATATTTTAGCTACATTAAATATGGATTAATTTGAATTTAAGTCTATTTGCGCTCTCTTCTTTTTTTGTTTGTTCACTATTTTATAGGGTCGCTAATACCCTATTTTGAGAGCAGCAAGTAGCATCTCAACATAGGTTCTATTTAGGCACCTTTTCTTTGGTGCATTAATATGACACTACCCCCCTCCCCAGCACACATCATTATGACCCCCCCTCCCCAGCACACATTATGACGCCCCTCCCCAGCACACATTATGACCCCCCTCCCCAGCACACATCATTATGACCCCCCCTCCCCAGCACACATTATGACCCCCCTCCTCAGCACACATCATTATGACCCCCCCCTCCCCAGCACGCATTATTAAAACATCCCCCTCCCCAGCACACATTATTATGACACCCCTTTTCCCCAGCATACATTATTATGACCCCCCCTCCCCAGCACACATCATTATGAATCGCCCTCCCCAGCACACATTATTATGACACCCCCCCTCCCCAGCACACATCATTATGACCCCCCCCCCCTCCCCAGTACACATTATGACACCCCCCTCCTCAGCTGTTATGCACACCAGTGCCAGCAGGGATGTACTGGTGTCTGAACGGAGAGGGATGCAAAACAAATGAACTCACAGACAGACTGGGGAATATGACATTACATACATAGAAGGTGATAGGGTAACAAAATAAACACAAAGTGAACAGAGAAGCCCAAAGGTTAAGAAACTGGGTGTCTCCCTAGTATTAGGAATGCTCAGATGGAAAGAAGCGAGATGTTGTGATTTAATACGTAGAGAACCCGAAATGCTGTTGCTAAGGGCAACAGCAAAACCCTAAAGGGTTACCAACGGGTGTGGCAGTAAACTCCTTGGTCAGAGATGGAATAATAGACACAAGGAGAGTCTCCACAATCCTAGTCCTCACTTGCAGTGCACTGGTTCAGCTTACTGCCACTAAACTGACACCTGAACACCTTGCACAGTGAGAGGATTTTGGCAGGCAAGTCTGAGAATACAGCTGCAAACTTGCTAGGTTCACAGAGTAGCAAAAGAACCCCAGCAGGTTAAACGACTGACTCCAGTCTTACTGCTAGGTCTGGATTGGCAGAGTGTAATACCAAATCCCAAGGCCTATTTGCAGTAAGCAACAAACAAATACAAAGTTTACACAGTACTAGCTAGCTTTCAGGAACTGACTAACCAACAAAGATTCAGCAGCATCTGCCTAACCTGAGAAGAGGGTTTATATAGCAGGTGCTGTCCACGCCCCACTCAGACCTCACAGACTGTGAGCACAAAAACCAGCACCGGATCCCCTGCCGTGCACAGAGCCTGTAACCACTGCACAGCAAAAGACCCGAACCGGAGTATCAGCTACGCTCAGGTTACTCCGCTAGCACTTGTCTCCCGGTTGCCATGACGACGTGGCAGCACAGAGCAGGAGACCCTAACAGTACCCCCCCTCTGACGAGGGGTCAAAGAACCCCTACCACCGGGTTTATCGGGGAACTGCGAGAAGAAAGAGCGTAACAGTCTGGGGGCATGAAGATCACAACTGCGCACCCACGACCGCTCCTCCGGGCCATACCCCGTCCAGTGCACCAAAAATGACAGCCGACCCCGAACCATCTTGGAGTCAAGAATCCTTTCAACAACAAACTCCCTCTGGCCACGTATCAGAAGAGGGGAAGGTCTTCCACTGGAAGAAGGATTACTAAACGCCCGTTTTAAAAGGGAACAATGAAATGTTTTATTGATACCCAAAGAACGGGGTAGATCTAACTGAAATGCCACCGGATTGATAACCCTAGTGATCTTATAAGGACCGATGAACCGGGGGCCTAACTTATGAGATGGCTGTCTCAACTTCAAATTCTTGGTAGACAACCAGACGAAGTCTCCTAATTTGAAGCTGCAGGGTCTTTTCCGCTTATGAAAAACCCTTTTGGTCACTAATGACACAGACACAAGGGCTTTCTTCACTTTCCTCCAAATACCTCTAAGGACCGAAACCACAGAGGAACCACCAGGCGTGGAGTCCTGGGGGTCAAAAGAATTGGCCTTAGGATGATGCCCATACACACAAAGGAAGGGAGAGATCCCTGTAGCAGAGTGAGCCGCGTTGTTATAGGCAAACTCCGCCATGGACAGATGAGCAACCCAGTCAGTCTGACACTTGGAGACATAACACCTGAGGAACTGCTCCAAGGACTGGTTCACCCTTTCAGTCTGCCCATTAGACTGCGGATGGTAGCCTGACGACAAGCTGTCAGAAATCTGGAGATCGGAACAAAATGCCCTCCAGAATTTGGCCACAAACTGGGATCCACGGTCAGAGACCACATCAAGTGCAACCCGTGGAGGCGCATAACATGCAGCATAAATAATTCAGACAGGCGTCTGGCCGATGGCAGCCCAACCAATGGAACGAAGTGCGCCATCTTCGAAAACCTGTCAACGACAACCCAGATGGCTGTCATCCCCGAGGATTTGGGCAAGTCCACCACAAAATCCATTGAAATGTGGGTCCATGGCTTATATGGAATAGAGAGTGGATGTAATGGGCCAACAGGAACCCCTCTAGGAGTCTTATTTCGGGCACAGATGTCACATGCCCGAACCCACTGATCCACATCCCTAGCCACCGAGGGCCACCACACCGCCCTAGATAGCAACTCCCGAGTTCTGGCAATACCCGGGTGACCTGCCGACTTCTTGGCATGGAATTCTAGGAACACTCGCTGTCTTAACCTAGGAGGCACAAACAAAAGACCTACCGGAAGGTCTGGAGGAGCCTGCTCCTGTGCTCTAAGGACTAATGACAAGAGGTCCTGGGTAATGCCCACTTTAATACATGATGGGGACACAATGGGCAATGGCTCCTCGGTGGTCTCCTGGATTGGAGCAAAACTCTGCGAGAGCGCATCAGCCTTGATGTTTTTTGACCCAGGGCGATATGTTATCAAAAAATTAAAGCGAGCAAAAAACAAAGCCCATCATGCCTGCCTGGCATTGAGGCGCTTCGCTGACTCTAAATATGCCAAATTCTTATGGTCGGTGAGAATTGAGACCACAAACTTAGCCCCCTCAAACCAGTGTCTCCACTCCTCGAGTGCATCCTTAATAGCCAACAATTCCCGGTTACCCACATCATAATTCATCTCGGCAGGTGAAAATTTACGGGAAAAGTAAGCACAGGGATGAAGGCGATTATCAGACACCCCCATCTGAGAGAGCACTGCCCCAATACCCATCTCAGAGGCATCCACCTCCACCACATAAGGACGCTCTGGATCTGGGTGTCGCAGCACCTTGGCCGAGACAAATGCCCTTTTGAGACGGGCAAAAGCCGCTTTGGCCTCACAAGACCAGTGAGCAACATCCGCCCCTTTCTTAGTGAGTGCCACCAAGGGCGCCACTATAGACGAAAATCCAGCGATAAATCGTCTATAAAAATTTGCAAAGCCCAGAAAACGCTGAAGCGCCTTCAAACTAGTGGGCTGCACCCAATCCAGGACTGCCTGTACCTTGGAACCCTCCATTTGGAAACCTTCTGGGGAGATAATATATCCTAGAAATGCGATTTGCTGAACTTCAAATTCGCACTTCTCCAGCTTCGCCCCAAGCCGGTGGTCTCTGAGTTTCTGGAGGACTAAGCGTACATGCTTCCAATGTTCCTCCAGGGAATGGGAGAAGATTAGGATGTCATCTAAGTATACAACTAAGAATCTATCCAAATATTCCCTGAGCACATCGTTCATGAAGTCCTGGAAGACTGCCGGGGCATTACAGAGCCCAAAAGGCATCACCAAATATTCATAATGCCCTGAGTGGGTATTAAAGGCAGTCTTCCATTCATCCCCCTCTCTTATTCGGATTAGATTGTACGCACCGCGTAGGTCAATCTTAGAAAAAATGGTGGCAGTACGAAGCTGGTCAAACAAGACCGAAATGAGAGGCAGTGGGTATGAGTTTTTAATCGTGATACGGTTCAATTCCCTGAAGTCGATGCAGGGTCGCAACGAACCGTCCTTTTTACCCACGAAGAAGAACCCCGACCCAACTGGAGACTGTGAAGGTCTGATAAATCCCTTAGCCAAGTGCTCCTGAATGTACTCTGCCATAGCCTGAGTCTCAGGACGTGACAGGGAGTACAACCTGCTCTTGGGAAGCTTAGCATTCGGCAACAAATCAATGGCACAGTCTAGGGGCGATGGGGAGGTAGTACCTCTGCAACTCTTTTGGAGAACACGTCCGCAAAATCTGCATAACATCCTGGCAATCCTGGCAAACTTAGCTGCGAAAGCCTGACTGGAAGGCTCAAGCAACTCCTGAAACAATCAGTACCCCAACTAAGAATCTCCACAGAGACCCAGTCAAATTGAGGATTGTGGGCCCTTAACCAGGGTAACCCCAACACCAATGGGACAAAAGTACAGACAGTCACATAAAAGGACAATTTTTCAGAGTGTGTGGCTCCAATAAACAAAGAAATCTGGCTAGTGCAAGAGGTAATTTTACCCTGGGATAATGGTTCCCCGTTTAACCCACAAATCTCAATTTCCGATGCCAAGGGTACTAAGGGAACAGAGTGTTTCAGGGCGAATTGGCAGTCCATAAAAACCCCGTCGGCCCCACTGTCCACAAAGGCCTCAGTCTTGACAGTTTGACCGAGGATCTTCAAGGTCACCGGAATGATAAAAGTCTTCTTGGGAAATTCTGACCTGACAGGATATTTCCCATCACCCTCAGGCCCTGAAGTTTTCCGACCTTTATTCCCACAGTACAAACATAACCCCTGCTGTCTCCTCCGCGTCTTCTCACGCGAGGAGAGGCGGGTAGCCCCAATCTGCACAGGCTCCTCGGAAAATTCCTCAGAGTCTGAGGTTCCCTTGGGAAAGAAGGAAACCTCGGTCTCCCTTTCAAGCCTGCGCTCTCTCAGCCGTCTATCCACCCGAATGGATAACTGCATGAGCTGATCCAAGCTATCAGGCAAGGGATATTGTACCAGTTGGTCTTTTAACTGGTTAGAAAGACCTCTTCGGTACTGGTGTCTCAGGGCTGGGCCATTCCACTGGGTATCATGGGCCAACCTCCGAAACTCCGTACAATAAACCTCAACTGGCCTTCGCCCTTGCTTAAGGATCGAAATCTGAGCCTCGGCTGAGGCCGTCTTGTCAGGGTCATCATACAACATGCCCAGTGCCGTAAAAAAAAGCATCAACACTTTTAAGCGACGGACAGTCAGGCTGCAACCCATATGCCCAGACCTGTGGGTCTCCTTGTAGCAAGGAAATCACTATGCCCACCCGCTGAATCTCCGACCCAGAAGACTGAGGCCTAAGCTGGAAATATAGCTTGCAGCTCTCCTTGAAACAAAAGAACTGCGAGCGATCTCCAGAAAAACGATCCGGGAGATTTACTTTCGGCTCCTTAACCCCTGAAGGCACTGCTACTGCGGGAGCTCCGCCAGCGGCCTGCGAGGTGTGCATTTTAATGGACAAATCATTAAATTGTCGAGTCAGGACCTGCAAGTATTTTGAGGGGTATGCTCCATATTCCCACAAAATTTCAACAGGAGTATTAGGCTGCTGAATATGTTATGCACACCAGTGCCAGCAGGGATGTACTGGTGTCTGAACGGAGAGGGATGCAAAACAAATGAACTCACAGACAGACTGGGGAATATGACATTGCATACATAGAAGGTGATAGGGTAACAAAATAAACACAAAGTGAACAGAGAAGCCCAAAGGCTAAGAAACTGGGTGTCTCCCTAGTATTAGGAATGCTCAGATGAAAAGAAGCGAGATGTTGTGATTTAATACGTAGAGAACCCGAAATGCTGTTGCTAAGGGCAACAGCAAAACCCTAAAGGGTTACCAACGGGTGTGGCAGTAAACTCCTTGGTCAGAGATGGAATAATAGACACAAGGAGAGTCTCCACAATCCTAGTCCTCACTTGCAGTGCACTGGTTCAGCTTACTGCCACTAAACTGACACCTGAACACCTTGCACAGTGAGAAAGGATTTTGGCAGGCAAGTCTGAGAATACAGCCGCAAACTTGCTAGGTTCACAGAGTAGCAAAAGAACCCCAGCAGGTTAAACGACTGACTCCAGTCTTACTGCTAGGTCTGGATTGGCAGAGTGTAATACCAAATCCCAAGGCCTATTTGCAGTAAGCAACAAACAAATACAAAGTTTACACAGTACTAGCTAGCTTTCAGGAACTGACTAACCAACAAAGATTCAGCAGCATCTGCCTAACCTGAGAAGAGGGTTTATATAGCAGGTGCTGTCCACGCCCCACTCAGACCTCACAGACTGTGAGCACAAAAACCAGCACCGGATCCCCTGCCGTGCACAGAGCCTGTAACCACTGCACAGCAAAAGACCCGAACCGGAGTATCAGCTACGCTCAGGTTACTCCGCTAGCACTTGTCTCCCGGTTGCCATGACGACGTGGCAGCACAGAGCAGGAGACCCTAAGATCAGCACACATTATTATAACCCCCCCTCCCCAGCACACATTATTATGACCCCCCCAGCACACATTATTATGACATCCCCCCAGCACACATTATTATGACACCCCCTCCCCCCCAGCACACATTATGACACCCCTCCCCCCAGCACACATTATTATGACACCCCCTCCCCCAGCACACATTAATGTGATAGTTTCTCTCCTCCCCCATCTCCCTTTAATTATATGAGGCAGCACTACAGTACCTGAGCCTCTGCAGCAGAGTCTTCGTCCCTCTGTGTGGCTGGCTGCTACTGCTGCACTGGTTATGTCTATGTTGCCTTCGTGCAAAGGACCTGGACGTGACAAAACGAGTGGGCAGGAGAGAACTTCCGCCCTTACAGCTCCTAAATGTTTTCTTCGTTCTCCATCCGTTTGGGGTATTTTTTTTTCTTCTATGCAGCATTGGACCCTTGCGGGCTCGCTTCGCTCGCCACGCATCGGGCACGGTGTCTCACTCCGCTCCGCTTCGCTCGCCACACTTTTCTATTCCAAATACATTGTGACATGGACCCAGGGGGTTATGGGAAAGGTCCTCTGCACGAAGAGAATCTAGACGCTACCCTGCTGCACTAACAGGGCTGCTCCTCTTCCTGTGGCTGCTGGCTCCTCTAGTCAGTGCACAGTCAGGTGTACATCACATGACTTCCTGTCTGTGCATTGGTGTCCCGTACGTGAATCCACCGCTGATAGCAGGGGAGGGGTGAGTGATGCTGAAGACTGCTGTGTCTTCAGTGGGGAGGGGAGGGAGGACAGGAGGTCGACACTGCTGCCTGTTTTGACTAGTGCAGCGGGGAGGAGCGTGCAGGGGTGGGAGACCAGAGTGTGAAGAGCTTCTGCTCATGCTGCTGGCGCGCTGCCTGTCAGTGTGACAGGTGCAGCTCCAGCAGCAACACTGCATATCAGCAAGGTAGCAGAGCAGGGACAGCGCCTCCCTGCTTTGCAGACCTTGTGGGGCGGGTAGCGCTTGGCCTGATAGAACGTTCACTGCACGGAGCGGAGGATGTAAGGTGCGGTCTTCCACCTGACCGTACATCACTCCTCCGCTCCTCCTGTAAATGATCGGCGCCTCTCTATGTTTGGGGGGGGGGCGAGTTGCCCCCTTGCCCCCCCCCCCAGTTCCGACGCCTCTGGGCAGAATCCCTGGCAACTAGCCCTATCAGCGCAGTTTTTCTGCGATAACACATGGGTCCGGGATCTTATCGCGGATCTCATGTGCTATCACCTGAGGGGTGTACTACGGTATTCCGGCGCTCAGGATCCCGGCGCCCAGCATACTGGTGCTGGGATCCCGACCGCTGGGATCCCGACCCCTTGCGGGCTCGCTGCGCTCGCCATGTTATTCTCCCTCCAGGGATACCCCAAGAGGGAAAATAGCTGTCGGTATGCTGACTGTCGGGATTTCAGCGCCGGTATGCTGAGCGCCGGGATACCGAAAACCGGCATATCAAGTGCCACCCCACCTGAGAATGGGTAATTTACTGCACAGTAAAAACAGGCTATAATCGGGTAGCCCATTAATACCATTGCGATATTAGTCCATATTTGCCATGTGGTAAATTACTGCCAGCAATAGAATACCCCTTAGAGTAGACTGTAATCTCTGCTCATGCAGGGACTAGTGTGAATCATTAGACATCCTCTGTAGAAGTGCTGCACAACTTGTTGGAGCGTAATATTGAAGGCATGGCTTCTTGCAACATTTCTGAAACTAGTAAGCAAAAGAATTCTGCATGCACGTGGTCCATTTTAACACCAATAGACCTTTATTAGTATCTGCAGTTCAAGGTGTCACCCCTGTCTGTCTACCCCTCCTCTTAGAATGTAAGCTCTCACAAGCAGGGCTCCCTTCCCTAATGTGCTTATCCTTTTCTTACTTTAATAATCCTCAACTACCCAAATCCAGCAGTTTTTTGCCCACCTTGTTACCTACTGTATCTCTATGTCGTTTACTGGTGTAGTTATGCTTAGTTACCCTGTACTTGTCCTATATTGTCTTCAACTGTAAGGGTGTGTACACACGGTGAGATTTTTTCTTAAGATTTTGACTATATAGTCAAAATCGTAAGAAAAGTTAGTGCAGATCGCAAGGTAAAAGTCACCTTGCGATCCCGATGCGCGGTCCCGCCAGGTCGGCATCGCAAGAAAAGATAGACTGTGCAGGCAAGTCAATCCTTGCTAGATCGGTGTACTCTCTAGTTCATCTCACATGTCAATGACATCTCACATAAGCCAAAATCGTAAGCACACATAGTCCATATCTCAAGAAAAGTTAGTCAAAATCTGTCCTATCTGGCCTCCGGGCAGTTCAAGGGAAATCGCAAGTAAAAATAGGACATAGCAAGGATCTCACCGTGTGTACACACCCTAAGTCACCATTTTCCTGTTTTGATTATGTGCATATGTACTCTGTAATTGGACGCTGCGGAACCCTTGTGGTGCCATATAAATAAAGGATAATAATAATAATTATACATAGTCTTGTCAAATACCCTTCTGAATTTGTGTCAGCATATTCTTTATTTAGAAAATGAGCCTGAGTAAGTAAATACCAGGATGACAATAGGGAAAATCCTGAACTCGTGGGTGCCTTACTTATTAATGCATTAAAACAACATTGCCAAATATTAAGTTTATCATCATATTTATGGATGCATTCTATTAGTTAGTTAGTTAGTTAGTTAGTTATTTATTCAGTTAGTAAGCAATCTAAATACTGTTTATTCAGTACAATTGTGTGTTCAACTAATATACAGTATAGCACTCAAAGCATTCTCTTTTTTTTAAAGAAAATAATAAAATTTCAAAACAAACAGTGTTATTTCCATTCCTTTGTGAACGTTTTATGGGCTTCCTGTAGGCATTAAAAGACGTTTTGAACCTCTCCTGTGTTTTATTTCAGAAAATAGTTCTTGGCTCTGGCTTCACGGATATAACCTGGAGTTAAAAAAACAACAAAAAATAAACTAGTCTGTCCTTTGTGATGAAGCGAAATGAGTCACCTTATTTAGAGAAGGTTAACCTTGTGTAGCAGGCTTTAATGTTGTGGAACATGGAGAACACACTGTGTATGTGGCATATGGTTCTGGTGAGGACACACTTCACTTGTTTACACAAAACTTCCGAAAAAATATATTTCAGTTTTTACATAATACGTGGTTCACACAGACACAGATAAAGCACGCTTCCTGATCTGGTCAGAAGCATATCAGAATTGTTATTCTAATTACATGCTAGCTGAATACCCGTGATCCGCTACGGAATTTCAAGTATTTCCGTGCATATAATTTTTATTTTGAAGGACTCCCTGGTAAAGTAATTAGACTTACAACAAGACATGCTCCACCCACCGCTGCCAATCTTTGTCAGGCCGCCTATGGATTTGACACTAATGTCGGTCATTTTGGACATTTTATTTTTCACCCCTTCTAACCCCCCATGCTGATGGTGGCTGAACTTGGACTTAAAAGGCATCGGGAGTGTCACTATTCATCTTCGCGACCCTGAAAACTATGGATTTTTACATGTCACCCCCTTCCCACCCCCACCCCTGGGGGTTCTAGGGGTGCCTTACCCCCACAGTATGTTTTTTCCAGATTGTAAGTCATATGTGTTCCAAGTTTGGTGTATATATAGATATCAGAGTGTTGACATTTTAACCATATTGATATCATAAAAATTAAACATTCTGGTGTTAACTTTATGAACAATCCCAGTGATAAGAGGGTACAAGGTGATACTGGTACCAGACCGCAAGATTTCAAGGAACCCCAGCCCCTCAGGCAGATTGGGGTGTAAAAGGATGAGCAAGCACAGGCCTAGTACAGTACGGTCATGTTCACATAATTGTGACTGGGAGAGTCTGGTCACACTTACCAGGGGGAGTGTTTGTTGCAGATGTCTGTTCCCTGGTCCAGAACTATTTAATATTTCTCAATTTCAAAATGTTTTTTTCTACACATTATTTGTGTTTAATTTAAGATGGCGAAATCTAGCAAAAATATTAAAAAAATTAAATACATTCTAATTTTCAAGCACCAATTTCATTATGAAAACCTACAAAGAAACATTAATGCCAAAGCAAGAACTACAAAATATATTTTCATTTAATTTCAATTAAAAACCTCAAACATTTGTGGCCATTTTGGTTAGATATTATTTACCGCATAAGGAGCTATAAAACATAAAGGGTATTTTCTGAAATTTCAATGTATTCTGAAAAATAAAAAAAACAAAGGTTACATTTTTGTGGGTACTGCATCGAAAATGACTGATAAGGATGTTGGAATGTGACCAGTGCAAAATGCAAAAATTGACTCAGCACTGGGTTATGAAAAGCAAAAGGTCTAATAACTCTGCAGTACCTGCATACATCTCTGTGCTTACTGTATGTGAGTAAAGGCCCATACACATTAGACGATGTCGCTCTGTGAGCGACATCGTCTAACGTTTCCCCCTCCCGGGCCGGCCGGTCGGCGGCCGCCTGTATGCACTGAGCGATATGACGGCTCATATCGCTCAGTGACGTCACGCCCCCGCCAGCCCTGCATGAAGGTCGTGGACGACAGTCCACATCCTTCATGCATGCCCTACCGACAGCGACGATCGTTGCCGACCCGCGGGGCCGCGCATCGGTCGTCGCTGGCGGCATACACACAACGATAAAATGAGCGACGTCGCTCAAGGAGGGGGAAAATGAGCGACGTCGCTCATTATATCGTTAAGTGTGTATGGACCTTTACGTCTTGTCTGAATTACACAGACAACCAAGTTTGGCCACCTGGTGGGTTGGTATACCTGCAACTAGAATGAACTATGGCTTATGGGTGAAAGGCACATCTCTGAGTTTGTTGGATCAGACCTACTGTACGCCTTGTCTAAATTAGACAAATAACAAATTTAGCCACCCATGGTTGGGTGATACACTTCCACCTAGAAGTGAGTTTGGTATATGGGTTACAGGCAGTGAAGTGCGGTGGGGTGAGGCAGGTTTTGACTGTATAAAGTATATGAAAAATACAAATAATATGTTAGAAGCAACTTCTTTGTTTTATTATATTCATTTTTATAGTCAAAACTCTGGAGTAAAAAGTCTATAACAGGTGAGGCAGTGCCTTCCCTGCCTATCTTTCCTGCATATCTCTGATCAACACTCACCAAATATGCAGGAGTTTATACTGCTACACCTGTGTATGATGCCCACATGAACCCTTTGACTCAAATATTGTGTGTAAATCTGGCTCTGATACAAGCCAGTGCCTCCTGAGCCATTCACCTCACCGCACGTCCTGGTTACAGGCAGAGAATAATATATTGCTGATATACTGTATTGCACAAAATAGAGGACAGCAGACTAAATTGAACCGTGTAGTTATCTTTCAAGGAAATGTTCCTCGATTAATCTATGAGAGGAACCTAAAGGGAAAATATTAATTTAAATAGACCAAGAGTATCTCTACAGTAACTGGACATAGTGTGTGGAGGTTCACTTCTGAATTGGAATATTTGATCTGTTACCAATATAGGGGTATACTCAATTCATGTCGGATCCTCTCAGACAGAGAGGATCCGACAGTTCAGTATTTAATGCTGGATGCAAACGGCCAGCATTCCGACAATGCAGATTCGACTTGTTAACAAGTGGACTCTGCATTACCCTTAAACTGTCAGAAGCACCATGCTTCCGACAGAAACACGTGGATCAGCGAGTAACTCGCCGATCCACGTGGTTTTCGATAAGTGACGGTTTTTCTGACAGTTGGAAAAACGGCACTTGCATTGAATAGGTCGAATGCAAATTCGACCTATTCCTGTTGGAAAGTGCCGGTATTTACAACTGTTGGAAATACCAGCACGAATTGGATAGACCCCATAATATCTTTATGAGTTTCAAGTAGGTTATTTACCTTCAGAACTTTTGAATACCAAGAACTCACCAGACACGCAAAAGATTACTTCAGAACAAGGAACATTGATTCAAATACTTTTTATTTTTAGATGTGTGAATCATAATTATCTATAAATAAAAATAATTGTAATAATCTGGTTGTTTTTCACAATATTTTAATAATACATAATAAGAGTTAAGTTTTATATTATTTTCAAATACACATATAGGGGCAAATTCAGTAAGGATTGCAAAAATTACAAGTTAGCAAAATTGCAAAAGCACGCCCAAATGGAAAAACTGCAACACTAATTTAATTCAACAAAAAGAAGGTGGCCTTGTGAAATGTGCAAATATTGCGAAAACCATCCTAATAATCGCAATTTTTGCATACATATTACAAATGTACGCAATTTTTACGTACATGTTTCTGATGTTGGACTGTTTGCTAACAACAGTGTTTTTCCCTTAAAAATTGCACAACCTACTTTCCTGCACCCAAATTAAAGAAACTACTGAACAATTTTAAATCAATTCAATCATCACTTAATTGGTCAAATGATCTTGTGGTAATTTAGCAATTATTATCTTAAAGACACCATAGTGTTTTTCTTCAAACATTGACTAATGCCCATAACTGTGTTCAAATATATTCAACTAGAGAGTGTGTGAATTCTAGCCTCTAAACCCTACACAACAACAATTATTGGTCTATGTTTTAACAAACACACTTTTTTTGGAGTCAAAATATTTTAATTCGGAAATAGTAACATTTTTATAAAAAAGAAAAATAGTGTTTTTTTGATTGTGAAGTGGTCAAACATTACATATTATTGTTTCTTTGCTTTTATTTACATACCTTACTTTAAGGAATTATGTGTAAATATTTGTTTCAATAAGTATACAAATGGAGCAGAATTTGCAAAACTTGAAAGTAAAAAGATGGTATTGCTGTTCTTCAACATATGTTTATGTGTGTAGCGCACAAATAAAATTAAAAAAAAAAAAAATGTATGTGGGTATGTTTTGTTTAACAAAAAAATGTTTGTTGTTTAAAAAAAATGTTAGGAAGCTAAATGTCATTCAGCAGATACTACTAAGCGAAATGCTTGTAAAGGTTATTTTACATTTGCTTCTATCAAATAGTGTGGTTGTCAAACCTCGATTGTTAGTAAGTGTAAACGCAAATCGGTTAGTAACATATATTTTCACAATCAACATGTGTTACAGAGTTAAACAAGACCTTACATGTTTCTAAGTTCCAATACAGCTGAATGAAGTGATTTGTGGTCTGAGGTGTGGGCTTCTTCAGCTGGGTGTAATGAAGCAATGATTGACTGAGGTCAGCTTGTGCAATTTTTAAGGTAGACCTGTAATCACTCAGAAACTGCACATCAGAAATGTGCGATCTGTTGTAAAAATTGCGAATGCACCGCCCACCGACCATCAGCATACGCCCACAACACGCTCCGCAAAACGCCACTGATCGTAGTTTTTGCGAGTCCAGCCCCTTAGTACGCCCCCTACACGTCTATTTTTCGTAGTGCATACGCAGTTTTTGCTAAGTCTCAGAAAAAATTTTTTCTCAGTTTTTGCTATTTAAGTTGCAGAATTAGCATTTTTACGCTTTTTTTTTTTTTGCTGATTTGCGATCCTTGCTGAATTAGGCCCAAAGTACACAAGAGGGCTCCTAACCAAGAGTTTTCTTTTTTCCTCCCTTAGAGATAGTTATATCTGACTCGATGGAGCATCACCAACTCAGTAATTATCTTTCTATTGGTTGGTAGTGATTATATTTCAGATAGTTGTTTGACAGTTTTGTAACACCTCCCATTACCTTCAATCTCCTTTTGATTGACTGGCTTTGGAAGAAAAATCTAGTGCGGAGTCCAACTCATTCTTAATCCTGCCAAAGGATACAGACTGTAGTACATCACATAAAAAAATAAAAAAAATAAAAGAAATAAAATAAAATCCCGAGATGTGGTGTTCCATAAAACAGTGCCCTCTAGTGGGAAGCTGGAACAAGTTTGCTACACTGGGTATAATGACAGCTGGAAGTGTGTCTTAATTAGAGACTGCCAGTGTGGACATCCAATCACAGAGCAGGAATTCTGTGAAAAGCAATATAGGAAACTATGCTAGAAGATATTATGAATAGTTTTAAATATTGTTTTCTGTGAACCAAAAAATATCCAAGTCAATTAACGACAGGAAGGAATGGAAGTCAGAAATAGCTAAAGAAATGGCATCATTGGATGACAATGATACATGGACAACACAGGCCGAGTTAATGCAAATCAGTCAAGAACAAGTGAGTATTTAGTAAAAAGTTAAAAGTAGGCAGAACCATTGCTCTGTCACGGAATGAGCAAGTCTGTGATCCATATCAGGACCCTTGGGCTCTGCTGACTGGTTCAGTATGATATAGGTGTATGAGTGACATGAGGATGTAATATGGGCATACTCATGGAGTGATAGAATGAGGCTTGATGTTACTTGACTAATAGGTTTTACAGGAGTTTAGACACACTAATGGCACATAGGAACCATGGACTGGTGATATGCAAGGATACTGAAATGGAACCAGAAGCCACCAGGTCACCGGGCGACCTCTCACCTAATGATCACAGTGATCAGTCAGGTCAGAGATCCACTCCAGAAACAAGGCGAACCCTTGAACTCAAAACAGCATAGTGCTGACGGCATAAAACAGGAATCCAAATCAGGAACCAGAGTCTTATGTAACCAGGAAAGAGCTTGAGAAAGCTATATTCCTGGTACTGCTTTGATGCAAGACCTGACCCCGGAATCTGGATGAGGAACTCAAAACAGAGGAACAATCCAGATAAAACCATACTAGACACCGGAAAGCATAGACTGTAACCTAACCCATGTACTCCATCCCTGGAACCTGTACACTAACCTGCCAGCCCAAGACACCAGCACACAGTACTGGGAAACCAATAATAGTCAGTTAGAAAATGCCATAACCCGAGTGAACCACAGAGTATACTGTAGGTAATACTTGCAAACACAGTCATTGAAAGTATCTGGTACATGAATGCAGAGTGCACCAGCCGGACTGGAGATGTAGTGTTGGAAGCAAGTCTGTGTGCAGCATGTAAGGGCACTGATAGATGTTACCAGAGGTGGATTTAGACCTCATGGGGCCCTAAGCAAGTTGCTGATTTAGGGCCCCTCTACCTTAAACAATCCGTAGGAATATATTTTAATTCCTAATGTATGCCCCTTATATTATTTGTTGTTTTTCCTCATTATATTCTATTACAGTATATTACTTTCCTCTTCACTGATTGCACCAGGTCCCCTCACCTCTAATTTCCATCATTACACCACTCAATTACTGCATTTTAGATCAGTGTTCCCCACAGTGAGTGTAGCAGGTCCCCATGCCCCATTATTACACCCTCACTCACTGACTGCATTATATATGAGTGACCCGGGCTTACTGATTGTAGCAAGCCCCCTCACTCAATGGATTCACACTAAAGGCACTGATATATAATTAATAGTCACTGACTGAGGGGTGCAATGAGTATTATAAGGGATTGTGGACGTGAAACAATCGGGGGGGGGGGGGGGACTGACATACTGTAATAATACAGTCACCCATACCTTATAATACTTATTATTACACCCAATCACATTAGGGTTGACTGCATTGTATATAGCATGTAATACCCATTATTACGCCATTCAGTTAGTATGACTGTACTGATTATATATCAGTGCCCCACTGATTGTAGCAGGCATCTCTTATACACAGTAGTACTAAAAATAGAGTATAATAGCATATTGATATATAACCAGTGTGTGCCTCCCACTCAGCCATGATTGTAGCAAGCAGATATTATACACTGCACTTAAAATAATATTGTTCAACCCCCCTCCCCCCACCTGATTGGAATTTAAAATACAGTAGGTGACTGTTATACAAAATTGAAGAAATACTATAATAAAGCACACTGGAAGACCTCATGTTTTTCTCTGTGTGCGTCCTGGCTCCCTTCTCTCTGTGTCTGATGTTATACACACGTGTATCATGACGGGTCACATGTACAATACTGCAGGACTGGAGACATAGGTGTTCACTGGAGCTGGCACTCAACAGCTGTCTAATCACTGACAGCCTGCCAAGAGTATTTAGCCAACCCAGCTCTCTGACAATTTTGGCGGAGCTCACAATCTGTCGGAAATGCCTTTTATACAGCCTTGTCAGCAGGCCCCCTGGGACCCACAGGGCCCTAAGCAGCTGCTTTGGTAGCCTTGTGGTAAATCTGATCCTGGATGTTACACAGAGATAATGAAGTTCACTGAAAGCTGGCAGATGCAGGATATCCAGATATACTGGGGACGTAGCAGATGCAGTAACTGTCATGTTTTTGGAAAAATACAGTTGGGAGCTGATTAGCTGGAGCACCATTTATCATACGCAACAATATTTAAATAGCTACAGTAAAACTCGTTATTTACAGAGGACCTCTGGTCCACATGCTTTAATTAATATTTAAATATATTAACTTAATGACACATTATCCAAGCTGGTTTTAATAAGCAAATTTACTAAAGCAAGCCTTAAAATGATGTTACCCCCCTCATCTGCAGAGTGTTATAGCCTTTCAGGAATTGTTTTTCATAAGGTGCAGTAAGCTGCTGCTCTGTAATCCACAATAAAGAATAATGTTCCTTTATTTGTATGATGCAGTTAGAAGTTTGTAATTAATGTGGATTGATTTTTCAGTTCTCTAAGTAGGTGATTAAAAAAGTTTATTCTTACTCATTTACATTGCTGCAAAATCACATTGTTAA
This sequence comes from Pseudophryne corroboree, assembly GCF_028390025.1. NCBI lineage: Eukaryota > Metazoa > Chordata > Amphibia > Anura > Myobatrachidae > Pseudophryne > Pseudophryne corroboree. The sequence continues at coordinate 676,816,601 of NC_086448.1, forward strand.
TGAGCTGCTGAACATCAATTCCTATTGAGATGCCTGACTTTAATATCCACTTTATAATGTTTAGTCAATATTTATCTTAGTTCACTTGAGCTTCCTAAAGTGCACATCTATTTCCTTATGGCATGTGCGAAACAGACATTATAGAGCATACTTTCTGAAGGCAGGGGGTGGGGATGTTCCATTACTGGTAAGGAAAGATGATTTCAACTCTAATGGTATTTATCCGCAGTGATGCCTGGAATTTCTTCATCGACTTCAAGCAATCTGCAGTGCTATTCTAAATACATGCTGTTTTACTACTTATTATAAAAAACAATGGGAGGCATGACTGTTTATGCTTGTTTGAGGCAGAACTTCTCTAAAGCTCCCAGGTCTCAGCTAGTCCCTTGCATAAGTGCTGCAAAATACGCATGAGCTATATAAATCAATAATAATATATAAAGCTCTTAAATAAATTCCGTAGAAGTAGGGAGGAACAGGTGCTAACTGGCCACTAAGACTTTGGGGTCAGATTAACTTAGTAAGAAACTTTTCCCAGACACATATATGCAGGGCAAGTTCACAGTTTGCAGATGCGCGCTCCTTCTGTAATAACTCAGGGTGTATAACCACTGGGAATCTTCAAAAGTCATACAATTTCAGACCCAATAGAGCTCTTCTCTAGGATCTTATCTCCCCATGTCCATATTCCTCAAACAAAACAGAAGTAGGGGGATAATAGTGAAGTACAGTTTATTGTAGTAGTAAAAAACAGCTTCAATAAAAACAGCTCCAAATACAAATCCACCAAAATTCTAGGTCAAGTGTGTCATAAGATGCCCACCCAATTGCGTTTGTGTAACGTTACTCAGGTACCTTCCGGGATATCTGCACCCTTTCACCTCTGACCAGGCACCTTCTTTTCCAATCCATAGTTGGTCTGCTACAGTCTGTCCCAGATACCACCAACGCATTTCTGCTCTTGAGAGCCTTTTTCAAGGTGTATGGTGGACTGAATAATCCCTGGGTATTTAAACCCTAAGGTGTGATATCATTGGTCCAGACTGTTCGGACCCTAATTAATCCTTTTTGTCTTATATTTTTCAAAACTGCCACTCGAGCTCACTAATATATGCACCCTAATGCACTTTATATATGCATCACTTCGTTCTGTAAAGAAACCATTTAAATTCAAAATCTAGAATAAGTCCTTTAGGTGCCAAGGTTCCCATATCAAAGATCCATTTCATTTCTGTTTGCACCAAATTTTCCTCTATGTTACGTTTACGCCAATGGCTTTGACCCAATTTTATACCAATTACTTTGTTTAAATCAAGGGGATTATTTTTGTGTTCTTCACTAAAGTGCTTGGAGACTGAATGATTTTCGTATACCTTTTTAATATTATGAATATGTTATGACCAACGTTCTTTCAAGGGTCTTGACGTACGCCCAATGTACTGTAAACCGCAACTACATTCCATTAAATAAACACAGTTTTTGGTGTTGCAGGTTATAAAATCATTAATACTATAGACTGTCCCTATTGTCATTGATTAAAATCTACAGTTTTACTGGATTGATTGGTGTGTGTTCTGCACATCTGACATAGACCGCACCTATGAAATCCTTTAGTTTTTATTTGTCCTGATTTTTTGGGGAGAAGTAGCACTTTTTACTAAATTCTGCCTTAGGTTAGGGGCTTTTCTATAGATAAATTTAGGATTCTGTGATATACAGGTTTCTAAAACAAGATCTCTTAATAAGTGCTAATGTTTTCTTATAATTTTCTACACCTCTTTATGTTGACCATTATATGTCGTAATTAAAGGTAAGACTATATCTTTATTTTCTTCTCTTGCTTTTGATTTGAAAAGATCAACCCTATTCAATTGCTGAATTTCCTCAATATAGTGGTTTATCTGATCATAGCCTCTTGAAACGAACTTGCTTTTCAGGTCCTCGGATTGCGTTTTAAAGACCTCCACATCTGTGCAATTCCACTGCATTCTTCTTATTTGTGCCTTTGGTACATTATTTATCCAATTTGGATGGTGATTACTGTTGACAGGGATGTACGAGTTGCTATCAGTAGGTTTAAAAAAAATATTTCTGTTTTACTTGAATTAAACAGCAATATGTTAAAATCATTAGTATTTAAAAAATTGTAAAACAAATCCAAATCTTCATCCATTTCTTCCCATTTCAAAATAATGTCGTCAATAAAGCGGTACCATAATTAAAAAAGGGTTTGCTTCTCTCCACACATAGTGACCCTTCCACAGGCTCAAAAACAAATTGGCATATGCCGGGGCAAATCGTGTTCCCATTGCTGTGCCCACTTTTTGTTGATAAAATTTGCCATTGTGCCAGAAAGTTATTATTTAGAATAAATTTAATACTATCTAAAATAAACTGTATTTTTTCTGTCTCAAAATTTCCCTTCTGAAGATGATATTCTACTGCCTGTTTTCCTTTTGTATGTTCTATAACAGTATATAGACCCACATATAAATAAATACAATTTTGCTGTCATTGGAACTCACCTAATTTCTGTAAAATATCTGACGTATCTCTTATATAAGAACTAATTGTTAGGACTTCGGGTTGAATATGGTGGTCTACGAAGTGCGAGAGTTTAGATGTGGTCAAGTCTGTACCCGCCACTATCGGTCTTCCCGGTGGGTTGTCAATATTCTTGTGTATTTTTGGTAGAATATAGCACACCGGGAGGCTAGGATCCTTTATATTAATGTACTTTTCCTCAGTTTCTTTTAAAATGCCTTTATTCGTATATTTGGCTACTAGACTTCTTAATTTCTTTTCAATTCTTTCACTCGGATTTCCTCTTAAAAACTTTATCCTCTAGTTGTCTCTTGACTTCCTCTTCATATTTCTGTGCATCTAGAACCACTATTCCTCCTCCTTTGTCCGCAGGTTTTATAATTATTTCCTTATTGTCACTCAACATTTGGATAGCCTCTCTTTCTTTCTTTGTGATATTCTGCTCTTTCTTCCAACCTGGTTGAATTTTTTCCAGATCCGATGTTACCGTTTTGTTGAATAACATCCTCGAGCAAAGGTGGGGTTGAATGAAGATTTCATTTTAAATGGTTCCCTCTCCATGGTAGTCTCACCTTTCTGATTTAAAAAAATATTTCTTTAGAGACACTTTCCGTACAAACTTTTGGACATCTTAATAGGTTTCAAATTTGTTAAGTTTATTGTCTGACGCGAATTTTAGGCCTTTCTCGAGAACCTTTGTTTCATCTTTTGTCAGGATGTGCTTACTCAAATTTAAAAAAAATTGTATTTCCTAATGGGGAATTTGGTTTCTCAATATTTTGAATAGCTTTTTCTTTTAACCCTTTACCTCTTTTCCCCCTTTTTTCATTGAGCATCTGAAGACTAAAATCTTTTGAATCTCCTCCTGCTCGAACCTAAAAAATCCTTGTCATTAAACGCCCCGAATCTGTTTTTACTTCTTCTATATGGATGCCCCCTTTCTTCTTGACTACTACACCATTCATCCTTAACATAGAAATCTGTTCTTTTTCATGGCCTCTCGGGCCTCTCACAATTTTCTTCATACATTTTCCAAATTCCATTTTGGTACATCTTATATGGTTGTTCTCTTATATACTTGTTACCATTTTCTGGGTCACGTAGGTTCTTTCTTTTTCTGTCTGACATCCAATTATATCTCTTCTCCTCATCTGGGTTCCTTTCAGATCTTCTTGGTGGGCTCACATCGCAGTCACATGGAGATTCTTCCTGTTCCTGTCTGTCTCACTCCATCTCTCTCCCTGTTCCACTCTCTCTTCCTAACACTCTCTCCTCTCTCTCTCCCTAACACTCTCTCCTCTCTCCCTAACACTCTCGCTCCTCTCTCTCCCTAACATTCTCTCTCCTCTCTCTCTCTCCCCCCTCTCTCCCTAACACTCTTTTCTCTCTCTCCATCTAACACTCTCTCTCCTCTCTCTCCCTAATACTTTCTCTCCTCTCTCTGTCACCCTAACACTCTCTCCTCTCTCTCTCTCCCTAACACTCTCGCTCCTCTCTCTCCCTAACACTCTCGCTCCTCTCTCCCTAACACTCTCGCTCTTCTCTAACACTCTAGCTTCTCTCTCCTTCTCTCCCTAACACTCTCACTCTTTGGGTTGGATGTACTAAGCTCTACCACTGCGCTAATTGCCTACTCGCCGCTCTGTTGACATCTCCATTTTAACATTTCTCCTCCCCTCCCAGTGCTGCCATTCTGTCCCGTTGTTTTCTCTACCGGCAATCGCCAATATGAACTAACAGAAGTATCGCTGCTCCTCCGTTGCGGCCACTCAGCGTTGTGTATGCTAAGCTCGGCTCTACATAGATACTGTCCTGTGCATGCGCATATCTTAGGATCCCGTGATGTACACACTAATCTCTGAGTGTCCTCAGCGGTGCGCATGCGCAGGAGGGTATCTATGGAGAGCCAAGCGCAGTATACACAACGCTGAGTGGCCACAACGGAGGAGCAGCAATACTTCTGTTTAGGGATGTGCACCAGACATTTTTCGGGTTTTGTGTTTTGGTTTTGGATTCGGTTCCACTGTCGTGTTTTGGCAAAACCTCCTTTAAGAATTTTTGTCGGATTCGGGTGTGATTTGGTATCGGGTGTTTTTTTTCCAAAAATCACTCAAAAACAGCTTAAATCATCACATTTGGGGGTAATTTTGATCCTATAGTTTTATTAACCTCAATGACCATAATTTCCACTCATTTCCAATCTATTCTGAACACCTCACAATATTATTTTTAGTCCTAAAATTTGCACCGAGGTCGCTGGATGACTAAGCTAAGCGACCCAAGTGGGTGGCACAAACACCTGGCCCATCTAGGAGTGGCACTGCAGTGTCAGACAGGATGGCACTTAAAAAATAGTCCCCAAACGGCACATGATGCAAAGATAAATAAAATAAAAAAGAGGTGCAAGATGGAATTGTCCTTGGGCCCTCCCACCCACCCTTATGTTGTATAAACAGGACATGCACACTTTAACAAACCCATCATTTCAGCGACAGGGTCTGCCACACGATTGTGGCTGAAAGGACTGGTTGGTTTGGGCCATCACCAAAAAAGAAGCAATCAATCTCTCCTTGCACAAACTGTGTCTACAGAGGCAAGATGTCCACCTCATCATCATCCTCCGATTCCTCACCCCTTTCACTGTGTACATCCCCCCACAGAGTATTAATTTGTCCCCACTGGAATCCACCATCACAGGTCCCTGTGTACTTTCTGGAGGCAATTGCTGGTAAATGTCTCCATGGAGGAATTTATTATAATTCATTTTGATGAACATCATCTTCTCCACATTTTCTGGAAGTAACCTCGTACGCCGATTGCTGACAAGGTTACCGGCTGCACTAAACACTCTTTCGGAGTACACACTGGAGGGGGGGCAACTTAGGTAAAATAAAGCCAGTTTGTGCAAGGGCCTCCAATTTGCCTCTTTTTCCTGCCAGTATACGTACGGACTGTCTGACATGCCTACTTGGATGCTGTCACTCATATAATCCTCCACCATTCTTTCAATGGTGACAGAATCAAATGCAGTGACAGTAGACGACATGTCAGTAATCATTGGCAGGTCCTCCAGTCCGGACCAGATATCAGCTATCGCTCCAGACTGCCCTGCATCACCGCCAGCGGGTGATTTTGGAAATGTTATTCTTTTCCTGGCAGCTCCAGTGGCGGTAGAAAATGAAGGAGGAGCTGTTGGTGGGTCAAATTGAAGATGTCACTGCTGAAGTACACCAGGATGAGGATATGGGTGTTGCTGACGCTGAGGAGGAAGTTGACGATGAGGATTCTGATGTGGTTTGTTTAAGTCAGGCACCGGGGGAGACACCCATTGTGATGCTGTTATGAGCCACGGCTGTGGCTCATTTCCATTTTGCATTTTGGTTATGTATTTTATGTTATACTTCTGTTTATGTTCCCCGTGGGTGTCATGGGGTGCTCGGATCTCACCCTTAAGGAGAGGATACTGTTATGAACCACAGGTAGTGGTTCATTCCTATTTTATGTTTATAAGTTGTCTTGCAGGCCAGGATTTCCCGTTGCTCTGTTTTAGAATACTCTTGTTTGCTGCTGGTGGTGAGTCTGTGTAATTGCAGCTTGTTCCCATGTGTTCAGCCTCACCTGGCTGCTAATTGCATCTTGTCAGTTTGGAGTCATGCAACAGGGCAGCTGTATGACATAATTAATTAGGGGTTCACTACGGCTGGCCGGCGGTCGGGCTCCCGGCGACCAGCATCCCGGCGCCGGGAGCCCGACCGCCGGCTTACCGACAGCGTGGCGAGCGCAAATGAGCCCCTTGCGGGCTCGCTGCGCTCGCCACGCTACGCGCACGGTGGCGCGCCACACTATTTTATTCTCCCTCTATTGGGGTCATGGACCCCCACGAGGGAAAATAAGTGTCGGTATGCCGGCTGTCAGGCTCCCGGCGCCGGTATACTGAGCGCCGGGAGCCCGACCGCCGGCATACAGAAGACCACCCTTAATTAGGCCTCTCTGTTAAATGCTGGCTGAGTGCAATTCATTCACAGACGCTGGTGATATTTCTAGGTTTCCAGTCTGCTTGAGTTCTGAGCTTGTTCCTGCCAGTTCCTGAGCTCCTGTCTAGCAGTGTCTGTCTAGCTGCTTCCTATGTCGATTCCTGTGTCAGTCCCTGTGTCGATTCCTGTGTCTGATCCCGTGTCCTGCCGTGAAGCGTTCCTGTCCAGAAGTCCTGTGGCTTTGCCTATGCCTGGTCGTGTTTCTGGCTTCTTGGTGTCCACCGGTCTGTCGTTTGGGATTCTGCCTGTCCTCCAGTTCTGAGAGTCTGTGTCGGCAGCGTTGGGGGTTCCTGTCCATTTGCCAGTATTTGTACCGGTACCGTGAGTAGCGGCTCTGCCGCGTCCGTCGGCCTAGGCCGCTGTATTCCTTGGTTATATCTGTCACTGGTGTTTTGCAGAGGGTTCTGCTTATGCTGTCACCGCCGATACACAAAAGTATTGTGTCGGCGTGTGGACAGCATTTCCTTTGTTGTTCTTTTCCTTTGGCGGCAAGCCGCACATACATTTAGTTTTAGGCTAGTCAGTAGCCCCTGGCTTTGGTTGCTTCAGTTAGAGGGCCCCTTGTTATTACCCTGTCTCAGTTCACTCTTTGTCTCTCCTTAAGACCTGAGGGGGCATCGGAGTTGGGCAAACTTAATCCGCCCTTCAAACGCGGCTGCCATGGGCCCAAGAAACCATAGTCTCGCAGGAGTGAATTGACAGCACGGGTAAAACAACGGAGGTAGGGTGCCAGGGGCTATTCCCATTCCGTTTCCCTTTCCCAGCATTACGTCCTGGTGCTCTGGACTCTCTTTATAACATCTCCCTTGTTCTGAGCACCAGGAACCTAACATTATCACCAGCCATACCACAAAAAAAGAAATAAAACTTTTTTCTTTTTAGGCCCAGTCCAGTGTCTAGTCTAGAATCCAGTCCGGTGTTTAGAATCCAGTCCTGTCTAGAATTCAGTGTGCAGAATCCAGTCCGGTGTTTAGAATCCAGTCCGGTGTTTAGAATCCAGTCCGGTGTTTAAAAATCCAGTCCGGTATTTAAAAAAAAAAAATCCAGTCTTGTTTTGTCTAGTTTAAAAATTCAGTCTTGCCTTGTCTAGTCTTGCCTTGTCTAGTCTTGCCTTGTCTAGTCTTGTCTAGTTTTAAATCCTCCTATGTCTACTATGCAAGCCCTGCAGGCATCTCTCTCAGCCCTGAACTCTGCTTTCAGTGCTTTGAAACCTGAGCGACTAGAAGTTTTGCAGCAATCCTTAAAGCAAATGCAAAACCTTCTGACTAAAATCTTGCTCATCTTGCCAGAAGTCGTTGAGAGTACATCTATCTCTAAAGAGACTCTTGTTCACAGTATGGTGACAAGAGAATCCTCTGGTTTAATTGAAGAGAAAAGGTTTAAAAGTTTTCTGCGGCCCAGGCTCTCAGAAGTGGAGCGTCTGCGTCGCAGAAACTTAAACTTATGCCTATATTGTGGGGGTTTAGGCCAGACCTGTGAGTTGCTCAAGCCAAAGTGTGGTGACAAGTCTTGCCCTCTGGCCAAGTTGAGTCAGGATACAAGACCTACTCCTGTCTCTACTGTGGCAGAGGTACATGTCACACAACCCACACTAAAAAGCTCTCTGTCCTATAATTGGGGTCCTTGGGCAAGGGAGCCCCATTATAGATTCAGGAATCAAAAGAGAATGTTTCTCTCCTCTCTTGAGGTTCCTGTTGAAGCAGAGTTGCAAGCCCCTGGAGTGGTGCCCGATGCCCAGGTTCCTGGAGTGGTGCTCGATGCCCAGGTTCCTGGAGTGGTGCCTGTTGCCCAGGGTCCTGGAGTGGTGCCCGTTGCCCAGGGTCCTGGAGTGGTGCCCATTGCCCAGTGTCCTAGAGTGGTGCCCGTTGCCCAGGGTCCTAGAGTGGTGCCCGTTGCCCAGGGTCCTGGAGAGGTGCTGTGGCTCATTTCCATTTTGCATTTTGGTTATGTATTTTATGTTATACTTCTGTTTATGTTCCCCGTGGGTGTCATGGGGTGCTCGGATCTCACCCTTAAGGAGAGGATACTGTTATGAACCACAGGTAGTGGTTCATTCCTATTTTATGTTTATAAGTTGTCTTGCAGGCCAGGATTTCCCGTTGCTCTGTTTTAGAATACTCTTGTTTGCTGCCGGTGGTGAGTCTGTGTAATTGCAGCTTGTTCCCATGTGTTCAGCCTCACCTGGCTGCTAATTGCATCTTGTCAGTTTGGAGTCATGCAACAGGGCAGCTGTATGACATAATTAATTAGGCCTCTCTGTTAAATGCTGGCTGAGTGCAATTCACAGACGCTGGTGATATTTCTAGGTTTCCAGTCTGCTTGAGTTCTGAGCTTGGTCCTGCCAGTTCCTGAGCTCCTGTCTAGCAGTGTCTGTCTAGCTGCTACCTGTGTCAATTCCTGTGTCAGTCCCTGTGTCGATTCCTGTGTCTGATCCCGTGTCCTGCCGTGAAGCGTTCCTGTCCAGAAGTCCTGTGGCTTTGCCTATGCCTGGTCGTGTTTCTGGCTTCTTGGTGTCCACCGGTCTGTCGTTTGGGATTCTGCCTGTCCTCCAGTTCTGAGAGTCTGTGTCGGCAGCGTTGGGGGTTCCTGTCCGTTTGCCAGTATTTGTACCGACTCCGTGAGTAGCGGCTCTGCCGCGTCCGTCGGCCTAGGCCGCTGTATTCCTTGGTTATATCTGTCACTGGTGTTTTGCAGAGGGTTCTGCTTATGCTGTCACCGCCGATACACAAAAGTATTGTGTCGGCATGTGGACAGCATTTCCTTTGTTGTTCTTTTCCTTTGGCGGCAAGCCGCACATACATTTAGTTTTAGGCTAGTCAGTAGCCCCTGGCTTTGGTTGCTTCAGTTAGAGGACCCCTTGTTATTACCCTGTCTCAGTTCACTCTTTGTCTCTCCTTAAGACCTGAGGGGGCATCGGAGTTGGGCAGACTTAATCCGCCCTTCAAACGCGGCTGCCATGGGCCCAAGAAACCATAGTCTCGCAGGAGTGAATTGACAGCACGGGTAAAACAACGGAGGTAGGGTGCCAGGGGCTATTCCCATTCCGTTTCCCTTTCCCAGCATTACATCCTGGTGCTCTGGACTCTCTTTATAACATCTCCCTTGTTCTGAGCACCAGGAACCTAACAGATGCATGGGCAAACTACCAAAAAAGCCACCTCTTCGGTGTGGAATTATTTCTCCACAAATCCGGACAGCAGGTGTCGAGCCATCTGTTGCCTCTGTCAATCTGTAATAAGTAGGGGTAAGGATGTTAACCACCTAGGAACATCCTTCCTTATAAGTCACCTGCTGCGCATTCATCAGAAGTCAGTGTCAAGTTGTGAAACTTTGGGTAAGAACGTAAGCAGCCCACTGACACCTAAATCCATTCTTCCTCCTGTACCCAAGCTCCTGCAAGCCACACCACCAACTCCCTCAACATCAACTTCCTCCTCAGTCAGGAACGTCCATAGTCCTGCAGTCCATGTCACTGTCAAGACTGAGGAGTCCTCTCCTAACCGGGATTCCTCCGTAGGATCTTTGAGTGGTACGCCTGCTGTTGCTGCCGCTGCTGTTGTTGCTGCTGGGAGTCGATCGTCATCCCAGAGGGGAAGTCGGAAGACCACTTGTACTACTTCCAGTAAGCAATTGACTGTCCAACAGTCCTTTGGGAGGAAGATTAAATTTGACAGCAGTCATCCTGTTGCAAAGCGGATAACTGAGGCCTTGACAGCTATGATTTGCCAACGGTCAGAATGCCAAGTGAGGCATCCCGATGATTATAATCCCCTACCACCCTCCCCTGGCCCCCTAACCCTAATGTTCCCTTTCTGTAGCCTAAACCTAAACCTCTAACCCCCCCCCCCAGCAGCCTATTCCTAACCTTCCCTGGTGGCGCCTAAACCTAACTCCCCCTTCCCGCAGCCGGATCCTAACACTCTCCCCTCCTGCAGCCTAAGTCTAACCATCCTGCTCCCCCCCACAGGCTAAACCTACACCCCCCACTCCTGGTGGTTCCTGGCTGTTGGGGTTCCTGGGGCTGGAGACCCTAATCGGGATGCCATTGTCGGCATTCCGAATAGTATTGGGATTCTGGCGTAGATATTCTGACCTGCCTTGGATCCCGACCGCCGGGATCCTAACTGGATCCCAAAACGATAAAGGGATGCCAATCAGATGGTGGCTAATATGATACAGGAAGAGAAATTTTCCACCTTATCTTTTGCATGAGGAAAGCAGGGAAGAAAAATATGGAGTAGAGACGGAGACCTCCACCCCCACAGGGACACAGCAGGACTAAAAGCTGCCATATCTAAAAGCTGCCATATCTATCGGAGATCATACTATAGCAATTATTAATAATGATGCATAGACAATATTCACTCTTACGTGCACTGCACTTCAAACATTAACTGTGTACCAATAGGGTAATGTGACCTTTTCATTTAGTATTAACACTGTCAAAGCCACATTTCTATAATTTCTCTGTGATCTTGTGGGGTGTAAGTATACACATGTTTCTCTTGATGTACACCTGGCACTAATATTAGTGTTACACCCCAGCAGCCTATTCCTAACCTTCCCTGGTGGCGCCTAAACCTAACTCCCCCTTCCCGCAGCCGGATCCTAACACTCTCCCCTCCTGCAGCCTAAGCCTAACCATCCTGCTCCCCCCACAGGCTAAACCTACACCCCCCACTCCTCGTGGTTCCTGGCTGTTGGGGTTCCTGGGGCTGGAGACCCTAATCGGGATGCCATTGTCGGCATTCCGAATAGTATTGGGATTCTGGCGTAGATATTCTGACCTGCCTTGGATCCCGACCGCCGGGATCCTAACTGGATCCCAAAACGATAAAGGGATGCCAATCAGATGGTGGCTAATATGATACAGGAAGAGAAATTTTCCACCTTATCTTTTGCATGAGGAAAGCAGGGAAGAAAAATATGGAGTAGAGACGGAGACCTCCACCCCCACAGGGACACAGCAGGACTAAAAGCTGCCATATCTAAAAGCTGCCATATCTATCGGGGATCATACTATAGCAATTATTAATAATGATGCATAGACAATATTCACTCTTACGTGCACTGCACTTCAAACATTAACTGTGTACCAATAGGGTAATGTGACCTTTTCATTTAGTATTAACACTGTCAAAGCCACATTTCTATAATTTCTCTATGATCTTGTGGGGTGTAAGTATACACATGTTTCTCCTGATGTACACCTGGCACTAATATTAGTGTTACACAGCTGGAGGCACCTTGAGTTCAAAAATCAACTTTATTGCCATTAACAAGTCCACATACATGAATTGTCAACGAAACACAACTGAATATACAAATGAACATATGTTAAGTAAATATGCTTTCTTGCATGCATCATTTCCTACATGTAACAGTGCCTCTAGTCACTGGTGCTGAGAGGGGGGAAAGAAAGTACTAATTGCCAAGACCCGGGTTCGCTCTCTAGTGCGCATGTGCCATCTTCCCAAATATCACTGATATGAGGAGGAGGAACTCTCTTTGCGGTGCAAGCAAGATAAGATGGTGATGCGCACCATCCACCCAGATCTGCATAGTGCAAGAGGCCCCACAATTACTTTTTCATTATATATATTTTTGTTGGGGTGTGGCCACATTCCTCTGATAGGCCATGCCCCTTGCAGTATATGGGCCCAGCATTGCTCTCTACACTGCAACCTCCAGCTCATATTACTCCACATTGTACTGTAAATCTTTGTTTTTAACATTGGGCCTAATTCAGAGTTGATCGCAGCAGCAAATGTGTTAGCAGTTGGGCAAAACCATGGGGGTCATTCTGACCCGATCGCACGCTGCAGTTTTTCGCAGCGTAGCGATCGGGTCAGAACTGCGCATGCGCCGGCGCCGCAGTGCACCAGCGCATGGCCGCCTGTCGCTGTGCTACGATCGCCTCTGCCTGATTGACAGGCAGAGGCGGTAGATGGGCAGGAGGGGGCGAAACGGTGGCGTTTGGCCGCCGTTTCGTGGGCACGGTCCGGCCAACGCAGGCGTGGCCGGACCGTGCGGGGAGTGGCCCGCAGCAGCTGCAGCCACTGCGGGCCGGGGAGCGAAGAGTAGCTCCCGGCCAGCACGCTAAAGCTGCACTGGTCGGAAGCTACTCTTGAAGTGCAAAGGCATCGCCGCGGGGGAAGGGGGTGGCACTAACATGCGGGGCGGACTAGCCCTGTTCTGGGGGCATATCCCCGCATGTCTTAGTTCATGATAGTAGCTGTGCTAAATTTAGCACAGCTACGATCAACTCGGAATGACCCCCCATGTGCACTGCAGGGATGGCAGATATAACATGTGCAGAGAGAGTTAGATTTGGGTGTGGTGTGTTCAAACTAAAATCTAAATTGCAGTGTAAAAATAAAGTAGCCAATATTTACCTTGCACAGAAACAATATAACCCTCCCAAATCTAACTCTCTCTTCACATGTTATATCTGCCCCACCTGCAGTGCACATGGTTTTGCCCAACTGCTAACAAATTTGCTGCTGCGATCAACTCTGAATTACCCCCATTCTTAGGTAAGAGTAATTTCCAGCATGGGGAGGCAGTTTTTCCTTTTACGGCATGTTTTGAGGGAAGGACTTACGGATATTGGTTGTGTTGTAGATATTACAGCAAAAAAACCTCTGACATTTGTGCAAGCTAAGCAAAGCTTCCCAATACTTCAGTGATACCCATTAGCATATTTTCAAATGCAGCATTATGTTAGCTCTGTGCTAGATGCGTATTCAGAAATAGATTGGTATAATGATTTGTATGGTGTGCTGAGATCTTCGCCGGTCACTAGGAAAGCATATCTTTACAATATAATCTGCTAAGATCCCCTATGAATCATTCCACTGCTCAGAAGGGCATGAAACATTGGATATATGACTTCCCGATACTTACATGTCAGTGTTTACTTAGAAACCTGATACTGTAAATTCATGGCGTCTATTACCATCAGCACAATATCAGGAAATGTTTTTAAATGTAACCCACAGAGCACATTATTCACCTTACAGACAATACTTGGCGGGTACGTATGTCCATATTTGGTAAGTGTCGTCATTATTGTACGCCAGATGCAGGCCTGTTTCCTTGCTTCTGGTCATGCTCATTGATCCAAGGTTTTTGGTTACAGGTTAGGAATTATGCAATGGAATATTTAGTAAATTACTTGCCCTTCACCACGGAGTGGCAATTTTAGGGATAACTCCAAGTATCCATAGGTTCACTAAGGGATGTAAGAAGCTGGTTTGGGCTATTAGCGCAGCAGCTCCCTCACTCTTTTCAAAGGGAAATTGCATCGTATATTTCAAATGGATTGTCTAGAGACCACCATGAAACTGGTGAAAAACATTTTTGATTCGTGGGAAAATTATTTTGTTGCTCTGCCAACAGTTTTCCAGATAAGGATCAGAAACTCCTTAAAAATACAAAATAGTATGAGAATAGCTTGTTATTGGGAGATCCTCCTATAGTGCCTGACACTTAATATTTTCTGGGATATGGCAGCCTCTTTGAACTCTGGCCTCCTTGTATCCTTGTTGAAAAGGATATTTGGTTTAAATACTGAGTTGATTCCACCATGAGTAATTGTGACATGTGATATTGCTGTTGTAAAAGCGATGTTGTTTCCTTATTTATTGTTCAGAATTGAAATAGAATTTTTGTATATGTTGTGATACTTCAATAAAAAGTTTTACAAAATAAAAAAAACAATGTGTCATGCCCCTGTTGTACCACTTTTGGGGATCTCAATGTTGGGAGGCTTGTAGTTCTGTGGATACAGTTGTGCCCTTTAATGCACAGAACTGAGCTAATGTGCTTCATACATTGTACAAGGACAACAATAATAAACAACCAGTGATGGCTCCAGAGGTGGGGCTACAGCACATTCCAAAATTTAAATAGGAGAGTCACACCAACTGTCATCCCAAACACTGCCAAACATCGCTGGCCGGGACTCACTGGCAGTTGGTGTGGCTCCCCTATTTGAATTTTGAACTGCGCTGCAGGTTTAACTATGGAGCCGCCACTGGAAACAACTCCTGCAGCCAGTGCCAGTATGATGCCGCCCTCGAGTTTGAGCATTTCTAGCATAATTTTCATTTTCATTTTTCTTTTTTGCTAAAGTAAAATGATGAAAGAAAATAAGATTTTTATTTTTAAAATCATGTTATTTTATCACCTGATATAAACTTACACAAGAAAATGGCTTTTGAAGTCAATAAATTCACTACATATCTTTACAGCAGATCAAAGTTAAACTGCCCATAAGGCACGGTGACACATTTCTAATATATCTTGTATTAGACAAAGTCTTTGCTTTTTCTGCTGTGAGTTTAATTTACTTATCATATTTTATGCAGTGTGGCAGGTCATTTCCTCAAGTGGGAATTTGCAGTTAGTGTGTCAAGAGTATTATTCGACTCCTGTTAATAAAAATGTCACTGACAATATGTGACTATGTAGAAAGAATTTAACAGGTGAAGCTTAAAGTTTGTTTCAGTGTCACCTAGATATTTAATTAAAATAAAATGAATGTCATAAATTCTATTTCCCTGTGAAACAAATGAGGATGTTGAGGTGTTGGTCCTGCACCCTGCAGTATATATTTCTGCATAAGATGCTCTGATATCTGCATAATTTATGATATTGGGATGACCTACAGTATACTAAGTAAAGGACTGCTAAAGCTTATTTAGAAAAACCTAATAATAATATCTACACATAAATATATGCAGTATGTTTTAATACTTTATCAGATCTTGATATATTATTTGCATTGACATTAGATGTTGTCGCCACCACTGTCTAGGATTTTTTTTCTGTCTCTCTCTCTCTCTCTTCATTGCATCCCCACTCTTTATCTTCCTCGTTATCCCTTTCTTTCTCCATTGCACTCTCCCCCTCATCTATTTCTCTTATCTCTTTATTATATTATATAGACTGGGAATACCATTTTTCTTTTATTCATTACTATTGTAGTTTTTGAGACATAGTCACCTTTTCTCCTCTACTGAGTGTTTTTCCTTCTCTATATGTAATCCCCCACCCCTACCCCCTTTACCATTTAAAGGGGCTCTAGGTTACCAATTACCATGTTGTCTCAAAGGTACCCACCCTTAACCTCCCGTTAAGGGGTACTTTCACCTATCAGTGCCTCCACCCATGTTTAACTGTATGAATATACAACAGAACGGGCCTACTTGGGAAAACCCCAACACCCTTATGTAATAATATATTAACCCTATACCATATGTGCCTTGGATGACACAGTCAACATCTTATACTAGTCCAAGATTCTGTTCTTCAAAAATTATAATTGGTTTTATTACAGCTCTTTAAATGTAAACAATCCCTACTGTTACATTAAAACACTTGTAAATAAATGTCATTTGTTTACGATTTGGAATAAAATGAACAGTTGGCTTACATTTATAATTTATCATAAATATATCAGCAAGATTGCAGAATCCTATTTTAAGAGGTTCCGGCATATCCAAGGTCCTAGGATCTAAAGGAAAACTAAGGAACTTTTTACTTAAGCGCCCTAAGGTTAATTATAACTTCACCCTAAGGTCATCACACAGCCAGACGGTAATATACTACCTCACTTTGTATATTTATGAGTGTACTATACTGTATAATAACTGTAATTAAAACAATACATTTAAAAATATCTCTGTGCACAGATTGTTTCTTATCAGCACTTTAGTCCTTTTAAATATATGCATATATATCATGTAGCTAGACACCGTATTATAACCTTTAAATTGACATTAGTCATTTAAAACCATTGGAAGAGGTTGTGTGGTATTTAACATTGAGTTAACATCCTCTCCTTTATCCTGAAGGCGGTGAATCGATATGGACCCTTTACTTCTCAAATCTATCTTAGTGTCCTAAGCCAGGTCTACAAATTTCAATATCTCACTGAGTAGTGCTCCTGGTAGATTACATTTATGTTGGAGTACTTGGCTCAATAAGTGTGTAAATCTGACTTTGGTATTAGCAAGTGCCTCCTTAGCCATTTGCTTCACCGCATATCCCTGAGCTACAGTGTACCTCTCTTAACAGTCTCAGTGAATATGCCTGATAGTGCTCCAGCTGCAGTCTATATATCTCCTGCCTATCACACTTAGGGGTCTTTATACTAATACTTGGATGGAGATAAAGTACCAGCCAATCAGCTCCTAACTGCCATGTCACAGGCTGGGTTTGAAAAACGACAGTTAGGAGCTGGTTAGCTGGGACTTTATATCCGTCTACATTATCTCCATCCAAGGCTTAGTAAATAGACCCATTAGCAACAAAGGGGAGGGTGTCTGCCTGTGCTGTGATGGGCAGCTTTACAGACCATCCTGCAGCATTCAGTCAATAGGCATATGACCACTCCCTCAACTTCATGCTCTGCCTATTTGAGGATTTTCAAGACTCCCCGTTACAAGTTGCTGCTGGTTGGTGTTTCCCTAACTCTTCCCTAGTGAGGGTTGCTTTGCCACTGTCCTTAACCATTTATTTGACTAATATTTTCTCAAAAAAAGTGGCAGAAATTGTCCTTTTTTTATGATTGAATTAGGTTAAAAACATTTATTTAATGTATATCCAATACAATTTATAAAAAATGTAAAAAAATAAAAATAAATAAAAACAATCGGTACAAACATTGATGGTTGAAACATTGCGATCATTGATAATCAAAACATGTTGACCACCCTGACTTCAGTCTGCCGGCATGTGATCCTCTCTGCAGCCTCTGGAGGCTCCTCAGGGAAGGTGAAGGCTGTTTTTTTTACATTTTTCCAATGGCTGCTAATGTTTGCAACCACTGGTTGCAGGTGCTGCCGGGCTGACGGATCAGCAGTGATCAGCAGCATGGCAGGCACTGGGGAGGGGGGAAGGGAGAGCAGGAAGCAGAGAACTGGAGGTCCCTCTGAAAGCGGCAACTGCTGGGAGAGCTGCAAAGTGAGCTTATGACTGGTTGCATCAGATGCAAACATGTCAGGGAAAGCACAGCCTGGTGTGGTCACATCTGATGTGACCATGCCAGACAAGTGGTTAAGCTGTGTCTATAAACTATCACTCGGGTTATAATGAAATTGGGGATTACCAGTCTTTAAACATGAATTAATGTGAAAGTACCTCCAGGGTTCCAGCTAACGTCGCGACAGCATCAAGTGTCTTTACAAATGTGTTATATGTGTGTGATGCTGTGCTATGAATACAGTTCACACCCCTTAGTAAAGCTGCTCATCTCCCGGCTACACATAAGATACATGAGCTCCTGCAACTCCACTATCAGCTGTCACGCTATAAATGACTGCCACTCCCCAGCTCTTATGATTGGATGACAGCCTCTTGACTGATATGCTGCACCATGGAGCCAGAGCCCCCTCTGCTGCAGCTGCCAGGTGACTCCACACTGGAACAGAGTGACTCTTTCAGCAGCTAGCTAATATGCATGGGTAAGCACTCCTCCTCTGGCCAATGCTGGTTTTCAGTGCAGGGTTGTTGTTATTATTATTATCATCATCCTTTATATGGCACCTCATGGGATCCGCAGCGCCCAATTACAGAGCAAATAAGCAAAACTAGAAGACGGTGACTTACAATTCAATACAATATAGGATAAGTACAGGGTAACATAGCTGCATCAGTATCAGGGCAGCAGAAAATCGAGGGGATTTGGTGCCATCAAAGGGAGTATTGAAAAGAAGATAGGTTAAGTAAGAGACTTAAAAGCACATGAGGGAAGAGTGCCCTGCTCGTGAAAGCTTACATTCCAAAGTGGAGGGGCACACAGACAGGGGTGGCACAGATTTGGTAGAAAGTGAGCATGGGCCACAGAGGGTTAGGATGAGAGACAGCTGGGTTTGGTGATGAAGTGTGTCTTGAGAGCCCATTTGAAGTTTTGTAGATAGGTGGAGAGTCTGAGGGGGAGAGATAGACAATTCTAGAGAAAGGGAGCAGCACGTGCAAAATCTTGGCGGTACGAGTGGGAGGAGGTAATCAGTAGGCAGGAGAGGCGGCGTGCATTAGCACAGTAAAGAGGACAGATGGGAGTGTAAAGGGAGATAAGGTCATAGATGTAACTGGGAGAGGAGTGGGTGAGTGCTTTGTAACTGAGTGTGAGAAGCTTGATATGGATTCTGAAGGGGAAGGAGAGCCAGTGAAGGGCTTGTAAGACAGAGGTGAGTTATGCTGCTAATGCTGCCCAGGCAATCACGCTGGCTGCTCTCTCTTTTATCTGGCTGCTTTTTACAGCAATTTCTGCAGCCTGTAGCTCATGATACTGAGAGATAAACACCAAAGGGGGTACTAGTCATGCAGCTGCTGTGGCTCCTGCCATACTTTCAGGCTCCCTTTCTGGCTTGATACAAGTTCCATTCCAGGCTTAGAATTGATCCCCCAAGCTTGACATAAAACAAGAAGCTCCCATACCTTTTATCAAAGTTCTCCTACTCCTTTGTGAGGTCACTACCAAGTCCCTGGTGACTGTCTGCCTTGTTAATTAACCCAGGATCCATACCAAGACTGCCTACATACGTTTTAGCATAAGTACAAATAACTGTATATAATTTCCACCTACATTAAATATTGTGTGTTCACATTAATCTCTATGATGTAGACTATACAATGAGTGTAAACAAGACTGCTCTGAGATGTGTGATTGGTTAGATACCTTATTTCTCTCAAACCATATATCCTAGTGACTCTCAAATTGCATCAGACAAGCTAATTGACTACAAGTATATTTATATGATTTTGAGAACCAGTAGCTGTGGTCGAAATATCAATTTCTAGTAAAAAATCTAATAAAATATGGTAAGGCTTTTGATCTGTGCTTATAGTCTGAATACCCTTTTAGTCAGGCGGTTGTTTACCTCCTGCTGTGTTAGTAGCCATGTATGTATGTATGTATGTATGTATGTATGCATTCTCAGGTCATTTGTATGCAGATATAGATGAAAGGCTTTACTTACCAATGTCCTGTTCAGGTAATAACTTTATCCTACTCACAGGCTATCAAAAGGGATGTACATTTATATTAAATTTTACAAGCCCACCTTAGGCTTCCTGAGTGTAACTAAAACTCTTACTGATCTGTATGGGCAGAAATTTTAACAGTACATCAAAAGAATATAAGAAAACCTAACAAAAGGCATTCAGATTACATTCCCTCAATGACCTTACATTTACAAAAACCCATTCATATATACAGTTATCATTCAAGCAATAGTTTAATTATTATTATTAATGGAAAATATTTTCATCCCTGATTGACACAACCCTAAATAAATTTCTAATAAGCAGATGAAATGCTTACATGATTATGTTTGAATCTCAGATTATTATTTTTATAGAAGGTACGCTGTACTTTTGGATTTTTGTTTTTTTTCATTACTGGAATCAGGATATACCACCTAATAGCTGACACAGGTCATGTGATGCTGATATGGCTACTTATGCACAAATGTTAAATAATAGATAGCGCTAAAGGCATGTTGAAAATGCAGATTTTCTGATAACACTGGAGAGAACGGAGTATTCAGCTTCATGAGAATGGAATACCAACAGATAAATGAAATAGGGAAAGAGAATAGAGGATGGGAAAGAACACTGAATGGAATATACTGTAAATGCAAACTACTGCATGAAAAGAGAAGAACATGGATTGGATCAGGAAAGGTCATCAAATATGTTTAGTAAGGCAAATAGAGGAATACATATCAAAGCAAATACAGCTGACAAGCACACCAAGTATGAATGACTATGTTAAGAATTTAGGGATGTGATGCCTGGGGAAAATTTAATAGCCTGCAAGATGCAGGTTGTTTAGAAATTCCTGCAAGTCTGACCGTATTTTTAAAGTGGCAATCATTTACAAGGCAAAGCCAGGTCAGTTTTGCCTTGTAAATGATTGCCACTTAAAAAATATGGGCAGGCTCGCAGGAATTCCAGAATAGCCTGCATCTTGCATGCTTTTACATTTTGCCCCTTATATTAGGTGTACCTATAGGGAATGGTAGCCTGAGTCTCTAATAAAAGAGTTAAGTCCCACTGGCAACAGACGATTTCTCTTAAGCATCTCTTTACACCTGTGAACCCACAGAGTTCTGAACTCCTAATGGCCAATCAATGGGGGTCTCAGAGCAGTGGCGTCACAAGGCGGGTGCGGGGGCTGCAGCCCACACCTGGGTGTGACACCTGGAAGGGCGTGACACCAAATGTCAGCTTCTGCAAAGTGACAGGAGCCAGGTGCTGCAGTGTGAAAGTCTCTTACAGCACCTGGTTCCTGTCATAGAAGAGGGGCCAACAGCGTACGGAGACTGTCTCCAGGCGCAGCCCAGCATCTCTGGAGATGCTGGGCACACCCCCCAGAGTGACGATTTCTGGATCCCTGCGAGGCCACGCCCCCTGCATAGAAGGCCACACACCCTTTTTGCTGCGAGCGCGCCGGGAAATGAGGGGTGCGCACCGGGTGTCACCACACCCGGTGATGCCGCTATCTCAGAGCTTACATTTACAGACAGTTCACTCAGTTCAGCAGCCTGTCATTTTAAAGATGGAAACCGTTCTAAGATTTTGTTGCTGAATCACTAGTGAGCTAAAAGCACTGCACCCTGGGCCTAATTCAGATGTGGTTGGCGTTGCTGTCGCTGGTGCTTCCTTGTAAGCAGCAGTGATAGCACTGTATGCATTGGCGTTTCTATAATGGGTGCAACGTGTATGGTGCACATGGGCCCCAGGGTCCAGAAAGGCCCCACACCGCACACATTGCACCCATATTTTAATAGTTACCTCTCCGGAGTTTAGCACTGGGCACGGTAGCAGTGGTAAAAATCTCCTTCAAAATGGCCACCACGGATGCACAGTAGGAAATTTGGAGTATGGCGGACACCATGTTTCCGGAGACCTGCGCATGCGCAGTAGACTCCAGCACAATGCCAGAGACTACTGCACCATGCAGAGGACGGGTCCCACCCGGAGTCTGCACAGGAGCCCCCCTCCTCTGTTAAAACGCCCTTGACTGTATGGTGATGCAGCACGAGGCACCTACTACAAGCAGATGCCTTCTGCTGCAGTAGTGATCCGACCTGCGTCCTAGGATGCAGCGTTGAGTTCCTCAGTCACCATCGGCTTACGGCATCCAAGTCGCCTATCACAGAGGCCACAAAATCTCCGTCCAACGAGGGAGATCCCTGACTTCTATCCTCCCTTTAAACGGCGGTGACATGCCTCTATTTTTACATATGTACAGTATGTAATCTACACAAGACTAGAATGTATTAATAAAAGTATATCAAAAATAAGATGGTAGATTTGGCCACACATATTATTTTATTTGGTAGTATTGTAAAACAATTTGTCAATGTTGCGTTCCTTGCAACAAGTGAACATAAAAAACAAAGTTAAAGGTTTATTGAAACCATTTTTGTTTATTTTGTTTTAACCTTTTTTACATTTGTTTTCTTATTTTTCTTGTTTTTCTTTTTTCACTGGATTCCAGTTCGCACATATACAGATGCAAGGAGGTAATAGAAAAATGTTGTGTAATGTTGCTCCTTTAATCTTTCCCCAGCATTTGCATTAATTCCTGGGGTGCATGCCTGTTATTGCACAGCATTTCTCCACTTTAGGTGTAAATCATTCAAATTAAATCAGTGTTGTGTGAGATATGTAACTTTTAAAACAAACACTGATTTTACAATAAAATAAATAGTTTTTTTCCTGTAAAAGTTGACATCCATGCTCAAAAGATATGGTGTTTAAAACAAAAACAAAAAAAAACTCTGTTTAGTAAAGCCAAATAAGAGTTGTACTGTTAGCAGGCTGGTAATAGTATGATGAAAAACAAAGATAGCAACTTACATGTTGGGCCAGAAACAGAAATCTTGGGGCCCGTTACACTGATATCTCTGGGGCCCCCCTTAATATACATACATACGAGAGTGTCCACACTCACTATAATCCTAACTCACACTCAAGGTTCCCCATCTGGCTTCTTCCCAGTAAGTGTACCTCAGTCCCAGAGTTTCATGGTCTTCTCTGTCTCCTACAGGTTTAGGCTGAGGCCTCCTGGCCCCCAATGGCTCAACAGCACAAAGAGCTCTGTCTGACTTTGTCTCAACAGGGCAGCTTACTCAGACCATAGCCTGGCCTGACTGCAGAGTCTTCCAGTCTGACTCTCCACTGCTGCCTTATCTACTCTGTGTGCGCAGATCCTGTTACGTTCCTGGTGCTCAGAACTAGAGAGATGTTGCGTAGGGAGTCCAGAGCACCAGGACGTGACGCCGAAATAAGGTGTGGTACGGAAATAGCCCCCAGCATTGTCTCACCCGTGTGGTCAGTTCACGCCTGAGTGACTATGGTTTCTTGAGCCCACGGCAGCCGCGTTTGAAGGGCGGATTAGGTCTGCCCAACTCCGATGCCCCCAGGTCTTAGAGTGAGACAAGGCGTGAACCGAGACAGGATAATAACAAGGGAACCTCTAACTAAAGCAAACAGAAGGCTAGGGGCTACTAACAACCCTAAAACTAAATATATGCGTGGCACGCCGCCAAAGGAAAATAAAAAACAACAAAAGATACCACTGTCCACACCCCCACACGGCACCGTTGTGTACAGGGGAGGACAGTGGAAAGCGGAAACCTCCGCAAAACCACCAGTACAAAATAAACGCAAGGACTAAGCGGCCTAGGCCGCAACACGCGGCAGAAGCCGCTACTCACGAAACCGGGAGAGAACCCTAATAAGCGAGAACCCCCAGATGACTGCAACAGGTTCACTTGGACTGGAAGGATTCCCAGGACCGGCTTCTGAACTCCAGGACTCAGGAGCACAGGGAGCAGGATCGACCAGATACAGCTGACCAGAAACAAACGTAGCAAGGCAGGAACAGCATACAGGAAGCTATCACCGGCGAGGCTGCAGTGTGCTGGCTCCCATAAAAAGGCCCTGCTGGCCATTGACAGGAGGGCCAGCAAGACCAGCCCCCAGACCCTAATTACTAGTTGCCATGCAGCTGCCCTGCTGCACGAACAACTAATCAATTTTATCTGGCAACGGGGAACGCGGTCCGCCAATGGCGTCCCCGTTGCCATGGACCCAGCGGCTGTGAACGCCCGGCGTCCTAGCGTTGCCAGGGACCCGGCGGCTACAGTACGCACGGCGTCCTGGCATTGCTAGGCGCCGGGCGGGCAGGGAGGGAAGTGCGGCGGCCGTGAGCGTCGCTCGGAAGCAGACCGAGCGGCGCCGCGGACCGTGGCACCTAACAGTACCCCCCTTGAGGAGGGGTTAAAGAACCCCTAAAGCCGGGTTTCTGAGGAAATTCCTGAAAGAATACTCTCTTAAGTTTAGGGGCATGTAAATTGTTATCCAGGACCCAAGACCTTTCTTCCGGGCCATAGCCTTTCCAGTGAACCAAAAAATAAAGCCGGCCCCGAGAAACTTTGAAATCTAAAACCTTCTCCACCAGGAACTCTTGTTGCCCCTGAACATCCTCCGGAGGTCTACCCTGGGAAGTCTTCCGAGGGAATCTCCTGGAAGAAATATATTGCTTCAGAAGGGAACAGTGAAAAGTATTGCCAATTTTGAGTGATTTAGGCAAGCGTAGCCGAAAAGCAACTGGATTGACCTTCTTAATGATAAGGAACGGTCCAATAAATTTGGGTCCCAATCTAGCCGAGGGTTGTCGGAGCTTGATGTTGCGGGTTGACAACCACACCTTATCTCCCACCTTAAAAGTGCATGGGTGTCGGAACCTATCAGAAAAATGTTTTTCTCTGAAGGCAGCCTTCATAAGGGCAAGGTGCACCTTTTTTTAATCATTCTGAGACAGGAAGTTAAGGTCAACGAAGAGACTGGAAAATGAGGGTAAAAAGAATTGGCTCTTGGATGAAAGCCCAAGACCGAAAAGAATGGGGACTCCTTGGTGGAAGAATGACAAGAGTTATTATAGGCAAACTCGGCCAAAGGAAGAAATTCAGACCAATCATTCTGAAGTTTGGCCGAATATAGCCGTAAATACTGTTTTAACGACTGATTAACACGTTCAGTTTGTTCGTTAGACTGTGGATGGTACCCAGATGTTAAAGAGAGTTTCATATTTAATGAGGCACAAAAACGTTTCCAGAAATGGGCAATGAATTGTGGTCCCCGATCAGAGACAATATCCATGGGTAAACCATGGAGCCTGAAAACATGGCGGAGAAACAAAACTGCCAACCCTTGAGCGGAGGGTAAATCGGGGAAGAGCAATGAAGTGGCCCATCTTACTAAAACGGTCTACTACCACCCAAATGACTCGGAACCCAGCTGAAAGAGGAAGGTCCACCACGAAATCCATGGATATATGTGACCATGGCCTGAGAGGAACGGCTAGAGGCATGAGTTGCCCGACCGGCAACGATCGAGATACCTTGTACTGAGCACAATCCTGACAGGAACGGACAAATTCCCTTACATCTTTAGAAAGATTAGGCCACCACACTGAGCGAGAGATTAACTCCAAGGTCTTAGTGATAACTGGATGACCAGAAACCTTATTATCATGAAACTCAGCTAGAACAGTGCCTCTCAGAAATTCAGGGACGAAGAGACGATCTGCAGGAGTGACATTGGGAGCCTGCTGCTGAAGCTGGACTAGCTGTGTAAATAAATCCTGTGTGAGGCCAGCCCGGATGACAGACGATGGGACTATGGGGGTAGTAGCCGGGTGGTTATTGTGAACCGGAAGAAAACAACGTGACAGGGCATCGGCTTTCGTATTCTTGGAACCGGGCCTGAAGGTGATGAGAAACCTGAAACGAGTAAAAAACAGCGCCCAACGTGCCTGTCGAACATTAAGCCGTTTAGCTGACTCAATATACTGCAGGTTCTTGTGGTCAGTAAACACAGTAATGGTATGCCTTTGCTCCTTCCAGCCAGTGCCTCCACTCCTCGAAAGCCTATTTAACTGCCAACAATTCTCGATTACCAACATCATAGTTGGATTCTGCGGAGGAGAATTTTCTGGACATGAAGGCACATGGGTGTAATTCCCGAGACTCTGGGTCTTCCTGAGAAAGGATAGCCCCCACTCCAACCTCAGAGGTATCTACCTCGACAATAAAGGGGAGATCCGGGTTAGGGTGTCTGAGTACTGGAGCTGAGATAAAGGCCTGTTTCAAGGCCAGGAAGGCAGACTAGGCTTTAGGCGACCAATTGGAAGGGTCCGCTCCTTTTTTAGTCAATGCCACAATAGGAGCAACCAAATCTGAGAAGGTATGAATAAAACGCCTATAATAATTTGCAAACCCTAAAAAGCGCTGGATTGCTTTTAAGTTCGTGGGTTGTGCCCAATTTAGGATTGCCTGGAGTTTTTTTGGTTCCATGAAAAACCCCTTTGGAGAAATTATATACCCCAGGAAGGACACTTCTGTGATGTGGAAATCACATTTCTCCAGTTTGGCGTACAAATGATTTTCCCGTAACCTCTGAAGGACCAGTCGCACATGGGTAATATGTTGTTCAAAGGACTCAGAGTAAATCAAAATGTCGTCTAAATAAACAACAACGAACTTTCCTAGAAAGTCGCGAAGGACGTCGTTAATGAGATCTTGAAATACAGCAGGAGCATTAGACAGCCCAAACGGCATCACCAGGTATTCATAATGTCCCGACTGTGTGCTGAAAGCCGTCTTCCACTCATCCCCAGATTTTATTCGGATGAGATTGTAAGCCCCTCTAAGATCGATTTTGGAAAAGATAACGGCAGTACGGAGCTGATCAAATAGTACCGAAATCAGTGGCAAGGGGTAGGTGTTTTTAACAGAAATCTTATTCAGAGCCCGATAATCAATACATGGTCTGAGCGACCCATCTTTTTTCTCAACAAAAAAGAACCCTGCACTCAATGGAGATTTTGAGGGCCTAATGAAGCCCTTCTTCAGGCTCTCCTGTACATACTCATGCATTGCCGTAGTTTCCGGCCCAGACAGGGCATATAGTCTCCCTTTAGGCAAAGAGGCACCGGGAACTAAGTCAATGGCGCAGTCATAGGACCGATGAGGGGGCAGAATATCTGCATTACCCTTGGAGAAAACATCGGCAAAGTCCTGATATTTCAAAGGAATAAGTTCTGGGGTGACAGCCGCAACCCGGACTGGACGGGAAATACATTCCTTAACACAAAAGGGACCCCATCGGGAAATCTCCCCAGACCGCCAATCTATGGTGGGATTATGAAAGGCAAGCCAGGGGTGACCCAAAACTACAGGGACTACCGGACAATGGGTAAGGTAAAACTCGATTTTCTCCGAATGTAGGGCCCCCACTGTCAGTTGTACTGGAGGTGTGCGGTGAGTGATTACCCCATTAGAAAGCGGACCACCTTACAAGCCGTGCATGGTGATACGTTTATCCAAAGGTATCTGTGGAACGCCCAAAGCCTGAGCCCAACCAAGATCCATGAAATTTCCCGCAGCTCCACTGTTGACAAAGGCCGATACCAACGAACTGAGACTACCAAAGAAAATTTTTACAGGCACTAATAAGGAATCATTAGAGGAGATCAATTGCAGACCCAAGTGAACCCCCTCACAATTCACTTGGTCAGAGCGTTTCCCTGCTTATTCGGGCAATTACGCGCAATATGTCCCTTGCCACCACAATACAAGCAGAGACCTGAATTTAGCCTTCTGGTTCTTTCCTCTGGGGACAGCCGGGAGAGACCCATTCGCATGGGCTCCTCGACGTCCTCAGGGAAAGTATACACACATGGACTATGCCCGAAACTAGCTCCTCTTTCAGCCCTCCGCTCCCAGAGACGACGATCAATTTTAATAGCAAGCTCCATGAGTTTGTCTAAAGTCTCTGGAGCGGGGTACTGAAGGAGACTGTCTTTAATAACTTCATACAAACCGAGGCGAAACTGACTGCGCAGGGCCGGGTCATTCCAGCCACAGTCGTTCGACCAACGGCGAAACTTGGTACAATACGCCTCTGCTGGATTTTTCCCTTGCTTAAGTGCACGCAGGTGGCTCTCAGCCGACGCTTCTCTATCAGGGTCATCATACAAAAGGCCTAAGGACTTAAAAAAGACATCTACTGATAGCAAGGCAACATCATCGGCTTTTAGCCCAAAAGCCCAGGTTTGCGGATCGCCTTGTAGTAATGACATCACAATGCCGACCTGTTGAGACTCAGTACCAGAGGATTGGGGCCTTAAATGAAAATAAAGCTTACAAGCTTCCTTGAAATTAAAAAAATCCTTTCGGTTACCCGAAAAACGGTCAGGAAGATGCATCTTTGGTTCTGGAATCATACTCGGGGAGGCTCGCAAAATATCTTCCTGCGATCTCACCCGAAGAGTAAGATCCTGAACCATCTGAGTTAGTTCCTGAATCTGGTTGGCCAAAAGCTGGCTGGGATTCGGTCCTAATACTGCCGGATTCATGAGGCCGAATTTCAAGGCCCACCAAATACAAATAACTCTTTATATTTTTTTCTTTTTTTGTGGCCGGTGATAATGTTACGTTCCTGGTGCTCAGAACTAGAGAGATGTTGCGTAGTGAGTCCAGAGCACCAGGACGTGACGCTGAAATAAGGTGTGGAACGGAAATAGCCCCTAGCACCCTACCTCCATTGTCTCACCCGTGTGGTCAGTTCATGCCTGAGTGACTATGGTTTCTTGGGCCCACGGCAGCTGCGTTTGAAGGGCGAATTAGGTCTGCCCAACTCTGATGCCCCCAGGTCTTAGAGTGAGACAAGGCGTGAACCGAGACAGGATAATAACAAGGGGACCTCTAACTAAAGCAAACAGAAGACTAGGGGCTACTAACAACCCTAAAACTAAATATATGCGTGGCACGCCGCCAAAGGAAAAGAACAACAAAAGATACCACTGTCCACACCCCCACACGGCACCGTCGTGTACCGGGGAGGACAGTGAAAAGCGGAAACCTCCGCAAAACCACCAGTACAAAATAAACGTAAGGACTAAGCGGCCTAGGCCGCAAAACTCGGCAGAAGCCGCTACTCATGAAACCGGGAGAGAACCCCAATAAGCGAGAACCCCCAGATGACTGCAACAGGTTCACTTGGACTGGAAGGATTCCCAGGACCGGCTTCTGAACTCCAGGACTCAGGAGCACAGGGAGCATAAAAAGGCCCTGCTGGCCAATGACAGGAGGGCCAGCAAGACCAGCCCCCAGACCCTAATTACTAGTTGCCGTGCAGCTACCCTGCTGCACGAACAACTAATCAATTTTATCTGGCAACGGGGAACGCGGTCCGCCAATGGCGTCCCCGTTGCCATGGACCCAGCGGCTGTGAACGCCCGGCGTCCTAGCGTTGCCAGGGACCCGGCGGCTACAGTACGCACGGCGTCCTGGCGTTGCTAGGCGCCGGGCGGGCAGGGAGGGAGGTGCAGCGGCCGTGAGCGTCGCTCGGAAGCAGACCGAGCGGCGATGCGGACCGCGGCACCTAACAGATCCCTCCTGCTACACATAGAATACCTGTGTCTGTATTGTAATTTACCCTCATACTGCCACAATACCCACAGGGGATGTGGTTATGTGACTGGCAGTCAGGAGACCACCAGTCACAATACCGACGACAAGATCCCAAACCGCGTCGGCATGCCGACCAGCAGGGACTATTGCCACTCGTGGGTGTACACGACACCCATAGAGTGGAAATTAATCTGTGGCGAGTGCAGCGAGCCACTGAGCCGGCTGCATGGTGAGCGCAGCGAGCCAGCAAGGGGCTTTGTTGTGTTCGCCCCCCCCCCCCCCGGCCATCTAACAGTCGGTATCCCAGCATCAGTATTGTGACCGGCAGTCTCCTGACCGCTGGTCACAAATACCCAACCCCATTGTAAGTACTGTAGATTTCAAGCTCATCTGGGCAATGTCAGTGGGCATGAGCCAATCTACCTATTACTGTATGTTAATTATGATAATATAGTCATTGCAAGCACTTGGGGGACCCCTAGGTGGGACAAATTGCACCCCTCTAATAGGTAGCGGCACCCTCACTCCCATTGCTTCATGCCTTCAGAGGTGAGGTGATGGCAACATGCGGAGTGTGGAGCCGTAAAGCAGAATTATTGTATTATCTATAACCAGCATGTGCCGTTTTTGTTTACCTTTCAGTTGGTCACCATACCCTCTTCCTAGCAGATAGTAATAAAGGGCCTTTGTGGCTCAATTTAGTATACTTTTGCTCTATGGGAAGTAATTTACGGCTCAAGTACAATGTACAACACTGGAATTTCGACCCCATATCTAAGTTTTGACAACACAGCCCCAATTTGGTGCTTGTAGGGCTGGAGACAAGAAGAGTGCAGGCTGAAGATCTGAAAATGCAGCTTTCATGGTATCAGATCAAACTAATCAATATTTTTTAATATCTCAGTTAATGGCACCTCCCTATTGGCAAAATGGTTTATAAATCTTTTGCAGCAACCTACTAAGCAATGTCATCTTCCGCAGTTCAACTATCACTGTTACTGGGTCTTCTTTATGCCAAGGTTCAAGGAGATTAACATGATAGACATGCTAATCTTTCCTTCTCCTAATGGGGGAGGAAGTTGGTGCAGCCCGCCTGTTAATGTGCTTTTTTAGTTAATTGTCAGGCGGCCGAGCAGTTTAAAAAGTATTATTAGTGCTCTGCAGCATTTTTGGTGACACAAATCTTGGGGGCCCATCTGACCCTTGGGGTCCGGTATGGATGTCCCCTTTGTCCCCCCCTGTCGCCGGGCCTGCTCACATGACCCAGCGTCATTGTTCTGTAGAATCTGTGCACTATGGGGGTTATTCAGAGATGAACACAGATTGCAACATACGCTGCACTGTCAGGTGGTCAGCGGGCATTTTTGTTTCATTGCGGCTGCGTATGACGTCACGCAGCCACCCCAATAATGGTGCCGGCCTGCCCCTATTTTCCCGGCAACGCCCCTGCAATGCCATAACTCTGCCCCACCTGTCAATCACATTGCTGCTGCATCCTTCATGGATGCAGTTGCAATGTATAATGTCGTGCATGCGCACAACGGCTGAAGCGCGTGTGCAGAACACCTGGATGCGCCCACCGCGACTGACCGTGTGTCTGCGTCCAGGTCTGAATGAGACCCAATGTACAGCATTACTTTTACCTCTGTATGCCAGTGACCAGTAGCGGATCTTGCCACAGGCAAACAGGACTTTTGCTCGGGGCGACGCCTTCCGGAGGGCGCCGGCGCCATCCGAAGGGCTCCGCACCATGGCAAGATCCGCTGCTGCAGTGCTGTGCCCCCCGCTGTGTCCCGCATAGCGTCTAGTTTCCCTTCGTGGAGAGGACCTTTGCTGTGCGGTGCGCGATGACGTCATCGCGCACCGCACAGCATTTCAGCGGCGCTACTACTGTACAGGGGGCGTAACTGACCACGCCCCCTGTATGAAGCCACGCCCATACTACCCGCCCGGGTCGCAAAAAGGCAGAGAACCGGCCCTGCCAGTGACGTGCGGTGGGGTGAGGCAGGTGAGGCTGAGCCTTTCCTGTCATACTTACATTTGTACCAGAGTTTTGACTGTATAAAGTATATGATAAATACAAAGAATATGTTTGAAATATCTTCTTTGCATTATTCTAATCATTTTTATAGCCAAAACTCTGGAGTAAAAAGTCTATGGCAGGTGAGGCGCTTATCTTTTCTGCACATCTCTGATCAAACCTCACCAAATTTCCAGGAGTTTATACTGCTGCACCTGTGTATAATGCCCAGATGTACCCTTTGGCTCATATTTTGTGTGTAAATCTGGCTCTGGTGCTAGCTGGTACACCTTAGCCTTTTAGCTCACTGCACATCCCTGCTGTATGCACTGTACTATACATTGCTTCCTGACTCCATTATTTTATATTTGGGGATGGCTCAGGGCTGTCTTAACAGCATTGTAGGCCCTGGTCAAAACAATGCACAGGGGCCCCTAACCACCCATTCATGGGAAAAAAATGTAAAAAAAATCATAACATGCCACTCCTGTGGTTCCGCACTGTCTCTAGACATGCCTCCATTCCATACAGTATGCCTGCATGCTGTATTCCATACAGCATGCCTCCATTACATACAGACAATGCCTGCTAGCCATCCACAAATCAGCATGCTGACGACCACATCTTTTGCAGCAGTAGCACAAATGAATGTGTAAGGGCAGATACTCCCACTGTCAGCATCCATAGATGTTGACATACCACATTGGTTGCACCATGGAAACTTGCAGTGGACCTATTGCAGGTGCAGTTTCTCCATCTAACTATGGCCTCCTATGTGCGCAGTTCAGCGCCTTTTTTATATAACCGCTTCCAGTGACCCTCCTTTAACTCTCCCATAAGAAGCAATCTTTTTAGCCACCCCGTTACCTCCCATTCACTGACCATGTTACAGTGCATCTTACTTTGACCTGTGACTGTACAAAAAATATGGGTGCGACTCAGACGTATGCACAGAAGCCATTACCTGTTTGCGTTAATATCGGCATAGTATGCAATTCTGAATCAGGCCCCAAGAGTCCTATTTTAAAAAAAGACAGAGCATACAGTAGTATTATACTAGCAAATTACTGTATATAAAATAAACATCACTGCTAAGTTAAGGTTCTGTATGCTTCAAATAATATGGATTCTTCATCACTTGTTGCTGCTTCTTTAACTAATCCTGCCGGACAATAGAATGTAAAACTGACATCAGTACATCTCCAATGAAACAATACGTCACAGCGCAGAGGTTTATTTTCTTTCATGAAAGGTATTTGCATCTCTTTAACAATCTTTAACAATCCAGAGACCCTTAGAAGTAAAGTTCAACATTGCAATAAATACATGGGCCTGTGGCTGGTGAAACAGTTTCCACATGGTTGTGGCTGAAATGTATATATTTCTTATTGATGACTAACTGTTATAATAGACCTTGTTAAAGCAAAAGAGAAAAAAGGCTGCCTGAAACAATTAATGTGTTATGGTTGGTATGTTTCCTTTTTACAGTTTACACTACAGTCTGTTTATGCAAACTAAAAACATAGGAAGAAAATATTATAAACATAATCTCAATTAGGTTGGAACACATTTAATTTGCTTTAGTGAGGCTATCAAGACTTTTAGAACATATCTAGTATAATGCATATTACTAGTGATTAAGAATTTCTTTTGTTTTAATTCCTATGTAATACAGTAAATATGAATTTAAATGATTTTGTTTTACAGAACAGATTTTCCTTTTCAGTTATAAAAATATCTAAAAGAAAAATTAAACCCATACCTCCTCTCATTATTTTCAGGCACACTTTGGACTTGCAGTAAAAGCACAATAATGATATACTGTATGCAATAAGGTGTTAGAACTGTTCCCTGCCACCAGTGGTTGCCAGACCCCTGGTTATGTGAGCTGCAGGTGCTGCTCTTCCACGTCTGTTCTGCAGCCAGGAGTCAGGTAGTTTGCTACTAATCACCAGTATGGTTTTCATCTGACACCTGTCTATTTTAGTCTGCTGGTCCCAGCATTATTTGCTGGGTCATAAAAGTTTCATGTGCTGGACCTGTGTTCTAGTGAGCTTGTGTGTTCTGGCTTGCCAAAATTTCTGGAAACTTGTCCCTGTGTATACTATGATTTCATGTATATTTTTGCATGCAAACAGATAAACTTCTGCTACTCACCGGTTTACCATCCTTCATTTTATTTATTGATCCAGAACTTTACTTGTGTCTGTCATTATTACCACTCTGAACTCTGAGTTACTGCCTGCTTTATTATGTATTAATCCAGGACTTTATTTGTTTCTGCCATTTGCTACCATTCTGAACACAGAGTTACAGTATTTGCTGCAGTTACCTCTGTTGTGCATATTTTGTACACCTATGGGTATATTTACTAAAGGTCAATATTTTGATTGATTTTTATTGATTAGAAATCGCTCTAAATCAACCTTTGGTATATATACCCCCTAGTGTTTCCCTTGTATCAGCATACCAGTGTATTTTCAGGTCTCATAGTATTTTCCTTGTGTCTGCATTACTAATACCCCTTTCACATCTCCAATGCTGGATCCCACCTGGGAATTGGAAACGGATCCTGACTGGGTGGGATCCGGCATTGGAGACTCTCCTACCCCTTTCGCTGGCTTCCAGACCCGGTAACATGCCGGGTCAGTTGCCATAGTGGCGGGGGCAGAGGTGGAGGCGGCGCTTTCACACCGCACACTGACCTGTGTCGACCCGGCAATATGACGGGTTAATACCGGGTTATATGTGCGGTGTGAAAGGGGTATAAGTGTATCCTGCATCAGTTCAGTTTGTATACCCTTTCCCAAAATAAATACCATTGTGAGAATATTACTACTTTGTGACCGCTTGTGTAACTCCACCTGGGGTTCATACATAAGGTAAGAGCAATTTTAATATCTCTTCACTCTCATGACTTACAGTATTTAAGACATAGCTGAAGATAACATTTATCAGTATTTTAGATTAGAAATTGAAAAGTTTAAATTAATAAAGGGAATGGTTGGTTGAGGTGTGTTATAAAGATGATGAAGTAGGTATGCACCTAGTGGATTTGCACAAAAGAAGTCACTGATCTATCTGTTTTGTCATTTAGAAATGGCCTTTATTTTGCACTCTCATAATATTTAAATTGAAAACATTATCACCTATGTGACCTAATGTTTGCTAATGCAATAAAATCCACCCCATATTTCCATTTAGGTCCCAATAAAGGAAAAAACAGCTTTCAAAACTGAATTCAACTTGTCTACTTAAGTTGTGTTATGTACATTAGATGGAATGTGTTCAGCATCCTGGCAGTTGGAATCCTGACATTCAGAAAACTGACAACAGAATCGAGACAGCAGAATCCTGATGGACAGAATCCTCACAGATCCTGCCGGTAAATAGTGGGGTTAGGGTTTGGCACTAGGGGGAGGCTTAGAGATAGGCTGCAGGGATAGTAGAGGTTAGGGTTAGTCTGTGGGAGGGGTGCGCTAGGGTTAGGGATAAGGGTAGGGCTAAAATACTTAATGAGATCTGTCATGATTCTGTCCATCAGGACTCCACTGACGGTCTTCTGACTGTCCAGACTGCTGGGCTTCATACCAAGCCCCTTTAGACAATATTTGTGGGGACACTGCAAAGTGGAAAGTGGAATTTCCGCATTAAATAAGGACACATGATATCTAGGACAAAGTCAAGAAAATATGCAAAAAATATTTTGTAGTTTTGCACTATCAACTAGTAACTGTCATGCAGCACAATGCATTAAATAAGAGGTTCACAAAACTCTCTGCAGGCAAATTAAACATAAATATAGACTAATGTAGTCATGCGCAATACCAGTAAGGAAAGTCTCAATTGGCCTGAATGCAGGCTTAATCTAGCACGTCGCTCATTTCACCCGCTGGGTGAAATGAGCGGCCCCCTGTCCTCCCCGCATCGCTCAGCACACATTGCGCTGTGCTGAGCGACAGGAGAGATGTGTGCTGAGCGGTTCGTTCAGCACACATCTCTCCCATGTATATGGCCCTTTAGTACCAATACCACAATGCTTAACACATTTCGAATCACTCACGATTCTTCTTCAGAAGTGTATTGTGGCAAACAGAAAACTCCAGATACTTATACCCCCTCCTATTAGTCACAAATACAAACAGCTGAGGATAATCGGACAAACCAACCTAGGTTGGAAAGGGCGCTATAGGTTTTGTTCCAATTTAGAGTGTACAGCGGCTGCCTGGATAGGTCAGTTACACCTATATAATGGATACAAACTAAAAAAACAACAACAATAAGGCTGCGCTTACAGAGATGAATTGTCTGAATATCAAATAAGATTTATTATACTTAAAACTATCAATAAAACAATTAAAATTGAATTTACACTGTAATGGATAGCCTCTAATCACCATTTATACAGCACATATGCTTGTTCCAAATTTACCATGGGACCCTGAGTACTCAGAACCAAATGAATCCTGGGGCTATAGCATAGTCCCTGTGCCGGAGAAGTGTGTTCCAACGCTGGAGGATTAGCAGTTCCAATATTGAATCATAAATTAGGAAAATCCTCACCAGTTGTGCATGTTTAGAACAAAAGTCCAGTCCTTGGTTACGGATATGGTTCAGTGTTGGCAGTTTTGTGGGGTCCACGGTGGTCCAAGCAGAGGTGATTAGATTGTGGTTGGATGATAAAAAGGCTCACACCTGACGCGTTTCACAGCTACTGCTGCTTTATCAAAGGTGACTTCAACTCATAACTAACAGTGAATTTATACCATAGTTAATTACCTCATTCATAACACCTGCATAGACAATTCATCTCTTTACAAGTACACAAACTTTAAAAATAAACCTTTTTCCTTAAATATGATTAGACTCAGAGGCATAGACAATTGAAAATTAATTATATTTACTTTTTACATGATTTAAAATTGTAATGTGTTACAGCCGCGGGTGTTGGAACGCACACAGACCCTCATACTTCCGGCCTGTGGACCGCATCTGTTGCTATGGTGACGGAGCCTACCTTCTCTCCAATCTCACAGCGCCAGTGTGATCACATGACTGGTCTTTTTTGACGTGCATGGCGTAATGTCCGTGTGTTGAGCCGCATACGGACTCCCACACTTCCGGTCTATGAGCCGCATCTGTTCCTATGGTGATGAAGTGTCATTTCAATCCACTCCCACAGCTCAGTGCGGTCACATGATCGGTCTTCCAAGACATATACAATATGCTTTGGACATAAATTTAACTTTAACTAATTTAGCAGGTCACTCTCTATCAATTGATGGCTTATAGGACAAAACCTGACTTTTAAAATTAGATTTAAACTAAATCGCATAGGTCAGTGAAAGTCGTACATCGTTTTTTTAGCTCTGCTTAATTGTAATCTCTTACTATCCAATAGTTGATCCCTTCTATATGCGGGCATAGTAACAACAATTATATTTAGATTGATAATCATATATAGAAGACATTACAACCTTTAGATCGATTTTGCACCCGAACTTATTTTTAACATCTTAATGTATAGGTTCTTATACAGATGATCTCTGTGTTGCTTAAAAAGTAACAAAGTAAGGTGACTTTCTCGTAAATGGTTCAACTTAGAAACATTTTCTTCAGCAGAAGTATAAAGATACAGTATTTTCTAGAAATGAAACAAAGTAGCTACACATAGAACTGTCTGTTTTCTACTTCTTAAATTCCTGTATAATAATGGTTTAGACAACTCTCCTCTTTATAGCTACCATGAAGGAAGATATATTTATACCAGGCTTGATGTCTATATATTCTTATTCTGGAGGAAGGGTTTTAGAATATCCTTAAAACTTTCTGATTAACAAATCAAGAGGGGTGGAGATATGAAGACTGATATGTCATTTATCTCCACCTATAATAGCTGTCACATAGATATTAAGAAAATTATAACTAAGAATTATGATATTCTAAAACAAAACAATACATTAATAAATCTCCTCCCCAAAGAACCCAACTTTATTTTTCGTAAAAATAGGTCTCTTAAGAATATATTAGCACCAAGTTACCTGAAAGAAATTAAGGAAAACGACAGATCTGTAAACATCAATTGGTTATCACAACATAATATGAAAATAAAGGGATTTTTTAAATGTGGAGGTAATAGATGTCTGACTTGCAAATATACAGCTGATCATACGCTGAGGATCAATACAGATGGGGGGGAGAACCCTTATGAGCTAAAAACATATATGAACTGTAATACTTCTTATAATTTACATGTTAACATGTGGTTGTGGTCTGAAGTACATTGGCAGAACCACCTGCCCATTAAAAACGAGGTTCCTTGAGCATCGCAGGAATATTATTAAGAAGATTTCCACACATAGTGTGTCAAAACACTATGCCGACAGCCATCATGGCAACCCTAAATGCCTTAAGGTATTAGGCCTAGAATTCATACATAAACTTTACGTGGTGGAGACCGTTATAAAACTCTATGTAGACAGGAAGTTTATTGGATGTTGAAAATGAATAGTATATTCCCTGCAGGTCTTAATGAAGCAGTAGAACTCAATTGTGTTATTTAATCTAAGCACCCTACTTAATCAGAAAGTTTTAAGGATATTCTAAAACCCTTCCTCCAGAATAAGAATATATAGACATCAAGCCTGGTATAAATATATCTTCCTTCAAGGTAGCTATAAAGAGGAGAGTTGTCTAAACCATTATTATACAGGAATTTAAGAAGTAGAAAACAGACAGTTCTATGTGTAGCTACTTTGTTTCATTTCTAGAAAATACTGTATCTTTATACTACTGCTGAAGAAAATGTTTCTAAGTTAAACCATTTACGAGAAAGTCACCTTACTTTGTTACTTTTTAAGCAACACAGAGATCATCTGTATAAGAACCTATACATTAAGATGTTCAAAATAAGTTCGGGTGCAAAATCGATCTAAAGGTTGTAATGTCTTCTATATATGATTATCAATATAAATATAATTGTTGTTACTATGCCCGCATATAGAAGGGATCAACTACTGGATAGTAAGAGATTACAATTAAGCAGAGCTAAAAAACAATGTACGACTTTCATTGACCTATGCGATTTAGTTTAAATCTAATTTTAAAAGTCAGGTTTTGTCCTATAAGCCATCAATTGATAGAGAGTGACCTGCTAAATTAGTTAAAGTTAAATTTATGTCCAAAGCATATTGTATATGTCTTGGAAGACCGATCATGTGACCGCGCTGAGCTGTGGGAGTGGATTGAAATGACACTTCATCACCATAGGAACAGATGTGGCTCATAGACCGGAAGTGTGGGAGTCCGTATGCGGCTCAACACACGGACATTACGCCATGCACGTCAAAAAAGACCAGTCATGTGATCACACTGGCGCTGTGAGATTGGTGAGAAGGTAGGCTCCGTCACCATAGCAACAGATGCGGTCCACAGGCCGGAAGTATGAGGGTCCGCGTGCGTTCTAACACCCGCGGCTGTAACACATTACAATTTTAAATCATGTAAAAAGTAAATATAATTAATTTTCAATTGTATATGCCTCTGAGTCTAATCATATTTAAGGAAAAAGGTTTATTTTTAAAGTTTGTGTACTTATAAAGAGATGAATTGTCTATGCAGGTGTTATGAATGAGGTAATTAACTATGGTATAAATTCACTGTTAGTTATGAGTTGAAGTCACCTTTGATAAAGCAGCAGTAGCTGTGAAACGCGTCAGGTGTGAGCCTTTTTATCATCCAACCACAATCTAATCACCTCTGCTTGGACCACCGTGGACCCCACAAAACTGCCAACACTGAACCATATCCGTAACCAAGGACTGGACTTTTGTTCTCAACATGCACAACTGGTGAGGACTTTCCTAATTTATGATTTAATATTGGAACTGCTAATCCTCCAGCATTGGAACACACTTCTCCGGCCAAGGGACTATGCTATAGCCCCAGGATTCATTTGGTTCTGAGTACTCAGGGTCCCATGGTAAATTTGGAACAAGCATATGTGCTGTATAAATGGTGATTAGAGGCTATCCATTACAGTGTAAATTCAATTTTAATTGTTTTATTGATAGTTTTAAGTATAATAAATCTTATTTGATATTCAGACAATTCATCTCTGTAAGCGCAGCCTTATTGTTGTTGTTTTTTTAGCTGAGGATAATCGTCCACATTTGAAAGTTGCGCCGCAGTGTGCACTTCCACTTCTGCGGTATGCGCTCCATCGCGCGTTCCACCTGGCGGGTCAAGTTACTGGGACTTCCGGTCAAGTTCTGTCATTTTAGAAAGTTACACCTCCGTCTGTACTTCCTCAATATGTGCTCCTTCATGCGTTCCGTGTACTATGCCAAATCCATAGATTTTTCCTCCATTCCAAAAATACATTAGTCTATTTTTATGTTTAAAGTCAAGACAATAGAAAAAGATTTCAATGACCATACATCTACCTTAAATCTAGAGAAAACTAAATAGAACCAGAGGCTTTTTCCAAGTTATTCGAGAGTTAATGAGAAGCTGAGCAGAGGGTCAAGTGTAAGGCCCTACTATATACAGCAAGACACAGTAAGGTCTAGGACACATGACCAGGTTAAGAGAAATAAAGTGACTACAGTAACTAGCTGAGAAGGAATGCTTAGAAATACAAGCACTGTGTCCTTTATGTTTTTGGTCTATCATCCCCAAACTGATGGCCCAGTAGAACACTTTAACAGAACTTTGAAACATATGCAGAGGAATATTTATCATCTATTTAATGTTTACAGTCTGAGCTGTACCTCAAGCATCTGCTCTATTTAACCCTTTTGAATAACTCTGTAGGAGAGAGCATTGAGAGCAATAAACATGTTGCCAGATGGGTGATAGAAACAACCTTCAAGGTGACCAAATCTGGAATGCAAGAGAGGTTAGAAAAGATAGCACCTTTAGCATAGCAACACCTAGGGGAAGCCCAAGAAAGGCAACGTCAAAACTATGATAGGACAGCATTAGTTCGGTCATTTCAACCAGAAGACAAGTGATTGTTATAGCTCACACAGAAAGAGCATGCTTTTTGTTTGTTTTTTTGCAAGTACGTTTTATTATAATAATACCATAGGTCCAGTAAATTATAAGGGAGAAGGAAAGATGAGCATGTCTATCATGTTAATCTCCTTAAACCTTTATAAGACTGGGGATAAGGAAAGATGACCATGTCTATCATGTTAATCTCCTTAAACCTTGGCATAAAGAAAACCCAGTAATAGTGTTAGTTGAACAATAGGGAGGTGCCATTAACTGAGATGTTAAAAAAATATTGGTTATTTTGATCTGATACCATGGGAGCTGCATTTTCAGATCTTCAGCCTGCACTCTTCTTGTCTACAGCACTAAATTATTAAATTGGGGTTGTGTTGTCATAAATTAGATATGGGGTCAAATTTCAGTATTGTTCCTGAGCCGTAAATTACTTCACATAGAGCAAAAATATACTAAATTGAGCAACAGAGGCCCTTTATTACTATCTGCTAGGAAGAGGGTATGGAGACCAACTGAAAGGTAAACAAAAACAGCACATGCTGGTTATAGACAATACAATAATTCTGCTTTACGGCTCCACACTCCACATGCTTCCATCACCTCACCTCCGAATGTATGAAGCAATGGGAGTGGGGGTGCCGCTACCTATTAGAGGGGTGCAATTTGTCTCACCTAGGGGTCCCCAAAGGGCTTGCAGTGATTATAGGGTCAAAATTAACATAGAGTAATAGGTAGATTGGCTCATGCCCACTGGCACTGCCCAGATGGGCTTTCAATCTACAGTACTTACAATACTATTGGGTACAATACTGTTGGGTATTTGTGACTGTCAGTCAAGAGACTGCCAGTCACAACACTGATGCTGGGATCCCGGCTGTTAGATGGCTGGCCAAGAGAGGGGAGGGGGGGAACGAGCGCTCACCGCAGAGTCAATTTCCACTCTACTAGTGGGAGTAGTTCCTGACCGCCAGTCACATAACCGCATCCCTTACAATGTGGGTATTGTGGCAGTATGAGGGTAAATTACAATACAGACACGTATACTATGTGGAGCAGGAGGGATCTGTGCACACAGGGAAGATAAGGCAGGTGTGAGCACACCTTATTGCTGCAGTGGAGAGTCAGACTGGAAGACTCTGCAGTCAGGCCAGGCTATGGTCTTGGTAAGCTGCCCTGTTGAGACAAAGCCAGACAGAGCTCTTTGTGCTGTTGAGCCATTGGGGGCCAGGAGGCCCCAGCCTAAACCTGTAGGAGACAGAGAAGACCATGAAACTCTGGGACTGAGGTACACTTATTGGGAAGAACCCAGGAACCTTGAGTGTGAGTAGACCAGAGCCTATGTTATGCCTGCAGGAAGCAGGACTGAGACTGTGCATGGTACTTGTTAAAGACAGGACTGAGACTTTTCATTTAAGAGACTTTATGCTTGCAGATTAGCTGTCCAATGATAATCAGGGGTGAAGAAGTGAGTCAGTGCACTGAATGGGGGCTAGGCAATTGTTATTTTCTGTTCACTTGTACCATTTATGCTGAAAGTAAAGCACCATTCCATTCATTTACCTAAAAAGCTGTGTTGAATCCTGTTTAAGCACCTAGACACTGCACAAATTCATCCCTCTACTGAGCTAATTACCCAATGTCGTCACAGTATCATGAGAGAGGATACATGCTGTTTCACTGCAGAAAATACTTTTGTTATTAGCACAGATCCCAATACTAG
This sequence comes from Pseudophryne corroboree, assembly GCF_028390025.1. Classification (NCBI taxonomy): domain Eukaryota; kingdom Metazoa; phylum Chordata; class Amphibia; order Anura; family Myobatrachidae; genus Pseudophryne; species Pseudophryne corroboree. The sequence continues at coordinate 676,858,433 of NC_086448.1, forward strand.
TGTTGGCACAGAAAACTGCTGACTACCTAATTTTGACACACAACAAGCTCTGTCACTCTCATCAGCAGCACGTTTCCTTATCTGTAGAAGAGGCCAGTGATCTGTGAAATGTATCATACTTTGAAAACTGAAATTTACATAAGCCTATGAGATGTTATATGCACATAATACCTCCATTTTAGAATAAATAATATTTTTCTGCCTAAACGGAGTATTTGTCGCACCTTAGCTATAGCTCAGGTTGTTGAGGTGTTGCACGGAATGGCGTGTTAAGGTGCAACAACATACACAGCATGCAATACACATCTTCACCACTGGGTGGCTAATGCTGCAATAATCCAGTACTGTAGAGCGAATAGCGGCAGATGGATATACAGTACAGTACAGTAATCGTACTGTAATATTGTACTCTTATCAAGCTCTGGCAAATGGCCAGTGACAACTGTAATGTTATACACACAGACCAACGGTCAGATGGAGAGAGTCAATCAGGAACTTGAAGTGTATAGCATACTGTAAATAAAGGAGGCATATTTTTACGTAGTGGGCTCACAATGCCTTGACTGTCATTTCGGCAGTGATGTGCGGGTGTCACAGACGCCTTGATAATATGATTAATGAACGCTGGGCTTCAGGGGCGCTGTCGAAAATATGAATTCTCTGCCAGGACCAAAAAATAAATAAATAAATATGGTGTATACAGATGCAAACTTACTTGTTAAAGGAATGGTTAATTGGCATGAGGGTTATGTGAGCGTCCAAGTCCCGTAGACAAGCATAAGCAAAACCAATTGAAAGGGATGACTGCTTATCTTTACACATAAGTTTTGTCTATATCACCAGGTGTCGTGGCCTAGCGATAAGGTGTACCGGGCCCCATGCTCATGGTCCTGAGTTTGATTTCTAGGAAAGAGCGAATGCTAATTTTTTTTTCTTTACACTTTATTCATTATTATTTGTAACATTCACACATTTAAGAACCTTACATTCAATAGAATTATAAACACATGAAAAGATCAGTTATCATTACGAACTGGCTGAGTATTTGCAACGCAAAATCTGCAGTACATTGGGCTGGGTCTTGCAAGCAAGTTACAAATAAAAAAATAAACACGTTGCTCGGGACTTCTCTAGTTCCTTCCCCCAGTCAAAGCTACTGTAGTTTGAGCCCTTCATTTACATACTGTTTTGACAATTTATTGACTATAAGTTGGCTGCCCTGTCTGTGAAATGAGCAGTCTCCCAAGGGAGGGGGAAGTGGGAAGCGGGGGTTAACCAGCGGAGTGGTTAGCCCGCCTACAGTATGAATTGAAGGGAGAAGTTACAATAAGATTCACAGAACTTATCTTTACTGTCATTTCAGCAGTGATGTGCGAGCGTCACAGACACCTGGATACCATGATTTGGGGAGGCCCAGGAAGAAGTACAGTAAACTCAGTCTCATAAAAACAAGACTCTCATATTTTGAAAAGTCACAATTGTATATTTGTGAAATACAGTAACATCTACAGGTTTTTTTTTCTAATTTTGACTGTATATCTGTGTTCATGTATGAGACTGTATACAAAGTATGACAGAACTTGTTTTGGCAAAATTAGAAAAAATAGGATTTTAATATACCTAACGGTAAATCCTTTTCTCGTAGTCCGTAGATGATGTTGGGGATGCATCATAGACCATGGGGTATAGACGGGTCCTGTGGAGCCCTGGGCACTATAAAATTTAAATAGTGTGGGATGGCTCCTCCCTGTATGCCCCTCCTCCAGACTTCAGCTTAGGAACTGTGCCCGAGGAGACGGACAACCTCGAGAGAGGATACTAAAATGTATCACACCAACTCACACTGAACTTATAACATGTAACCACATGTAACTCAATGAAAACATGTCAATATACATGAACTAAAAAGGTGGCAGCAACAGCTGCCATTACTTAACGAGTAATAACCGTGCAGGGAACATAAGCACTGGGCGGGCGACCAACATCCTCTATGGACTACGAGAAAAGGATTTACCGGTAGGTATATTAAAATCCTATTTTCTCTTAAGTCCTAGAGGATGTTGGGGATGCATCATAGACCATGGGGTCAATACCAAAGCTCCCACTAGGGGAGGGAACGTGCTGAAGTTCCCTGCAACACTGATTGACCAAACTGGAGGTCATCAGAGGCCAAAGTATCAAACTTGTAGAACTTTGCAAATGTGTTCAATCCTGACCACGTAGCAGCTCTGCCGAGACACCCCGGGCAGCCGCCCAGGAAGAGCCCACTTTACGAGTAGAGTGAGCCTTGACCGAAGTTGGTTTCAGCAGTCCTGCAGAAGAATAAGCGTGCCGGACAGTACAACAGATCTAGCGACTGATAGTCTGCTTAGAAGCAGGACACCCAATTTTATTGGGATCATAAAGCACGAACAATGCATCTGACTTACGAAGAAGAGCAGTCCTCTTGACATATATCTTTAAAGCCCTGACAACGTCCAAGGACTTTCCCGTAATAGAAGCCTCAGTGGCTACGGGCACCACAATAGGTTGGTTGATATGAAAAGATGATACAACTTTCGGAAGGAACTGCTGACGTGTTCTTAACTCAGCCCGATACTCATGAAAAATCAGGTAAGGGCTCTTGTGAGACAAGGCCCCTAATTCAGACACCCGCCTTGTGGATGCCAAAGCCTTCCATAGCGGTTCAAACCACTCTGATTGCAGGAACTGCAACACCACATTAAGGTCCCATGGCTCCGTAGGAGGCACAAAGGGAGGTTGGATGTGCAGAACCCCTTTTATAAAAGTCTGAACCTCTGGAAGGGTGGCCAATTGTTTCTGGAGAAATATGGACAAGGCCAAAATTTGAACCTTGATAGAGCTTAACTTGAGGCCTACAGCCACTCCTGACTGCAGGAAAAGGAGAAATCTACCCAACTGGAATTCTTCTGTAGGGAACTTCTTGGACTCACACCAAGAGACATACTTTCGCCATATTCTATGGTAATGTTTTGATGTGACGGCTTTTCTAGCCTGAATCAGTGTAGGAATGACCTCAGTCGGAATACCTTTCTGGGCCAAGAGCTTTCGCTCGACCTTCATACCGTCAAACTTAGATGCAGTTAGAGCCTTTGAGGCCCTGGTCTTTGACTTTGAAGACAAAGAAGTGACCTTCTTCTTAGCATGAGACTCAGAAGACTTTGCAGGCCCATGAGGGCCATGAGGTTTGTGAGAACCGCAGACACTGGATCTGGATGGTTTCATTCCAGAGATCCCAATGCTAGAATTAGCCGCAATATCCCTCCCCCCAGGAGTGGGAATATCCAATTGGAATAAAGTATTCCAACCATCGTCCTTAGGCAAATGAGTTTTACGATGTTTTGAAGATTTAGTTAAAGGACGCTTACCATTCTGTGAAACACCCAATGTGGACACCGGACACCTCCAGTGGAGATGTAGTCACAGGCTGGATTGCGTCTGCCATCGCAGGAGAAAAAACTATTTCTTGGGAAGCCCATCAGGAAATGGAAACGGATCCAGGTCGGATTCTTGTACCTGTGTCCCTGTAGTAATTGAGGTAACTTCAATACAAGGCACCATCACAGGATGTGCTGACAGTAAGTCAGTGACCGGTCCTTCAGGACAAGGTACTGTAGAAGTAGATTGTGGAATAATCTTTTTTGGATGCAGAATCCTGCTAAGTCTATCGACTGCCATTTGTATCTTCTGTAATTGTCTATGACAATTACGCCAGGAGGGGGCTTTCACCTGTAAACAGGAGGTAATGTCGCAGTCGATGTGGAAACCCCTCCTGACCGGACACCCACAGGGGAGTCCCAGCATCATTGTGGGGTGGAGGCCGGAATAGAAGCAGATTTCTGATCCTGAGGACCTGTTGTTGCAGGTTTACTACCGACCATTACAGCCGCCATTGAACCCCAGTTATCCCTTATGGATACCTGGGGTTTGTACTCACCACTCGACAACTTCTGGCAGTTTCAGGGAGTGGTGGCTGGTGCTGCGGGAGTGAGCGTTCGCCATCAAGGGCTATGCGATCAACACCCACAGGAGCTAATGGTGTCCTGTCAGCGGGAGCAGAAGCCATGAAGTCTTTAGGTACTTGGTTTCTGCTCAGGGCCGGTTCTGGCACTCTGTGCGCCCCGGGCAGCAATAGGGGCGTGGCTTCATACAGGGTGCGTGGTCATTTACGCCTTCTGTACAGACTGAAATGATGTGTGGTGCGCGATGACGTAATCGCGCACCGCACAGTAAAGTACCTCTCCACAAAGGGAAACTAGACGCGTACGCGTCTAGTTTCCCTTCACAGCGGCAGCGGGGGGCAACGGGCAGCGGGGGGCACAGCAGCAGCGGGTCTTGCCCTGGTGCGGAGCCCTCCGGATGGCGCCCTGCGCCCTCCGGAAGGCGGCGCCCCGGGCAAAAGTTCTGCTTGCCCGTGGCAAGATCCGCTACTGTTTCTGCTCCCCCCTCTGAGTCCCACGAAGCAGGGAAGCTGTTGCCAGCAGCTTCCCTGAAAAATAAATTAGAAAAAAATCTTCTTTCCTTCACTCCTCTCAGGAGCTCACAGGAAGTGCTGCCGGCTCTCTCTGGCACATTTTCTAAACTGAAGTCTGGAGGAGGGGCATAGAGGGAGGAGCCAACCAACACTATTTAAATTTTATAGTGCCCATGGCTCCACAGGACCCGTCTATACCCCATGGTCTATGATGCATCCCCAACATCCTCTAGTACGTAAGACAAAAAACTGTGGATGTTAATCTTTACACAGATATAATGCTACTTTTACACAAATATACAATACAAATTTGGCTTTCCAAATTATGAGTGTTGTCTTTATGACACTGAGTTTACTGTGCTTCTTCCCAGGCCTCCTCATTGCTTTAATAGGCAGCCTCCCCCACCACTAATCCCACCTCCTGTGGGACTCATGATTTCATGGACTAAGGGCACTGCTTAGTAAATGACAAACACAACACAGCCGGTACACTACTGTATATAGGGGGTCATTCCAAGTTGATCGCTTGCTGCCGTTGTTCGCAGCGCGGCGATCAATCTAAAAAACTGCATTTCTGCGCATGCGTATGCCCCGCAATGCGCACGCGCGACGTACGGGTACAAAGCCTATTGTGGTTGTGCACAGGTTCTAGCAAAGTTTTCAGTCGCACTGACGGCCGCAAGAAGATTGACAGGAAGGGGGCCTTTCTGGGTGTCAACTGACCATTTTCAGGGAGGGTTTGCAAAAACGCAGGCGTGGCTGTGCGTTCGCTGGGCGAGTGTATGACATCAAATCCGGACACGAATAGGCTGAAGTGATCGCAAGCGCTGAGTAGGTTCAGAGCTACTCTGAAACTGCACAAACTGTTTTAGCAGAGCTCGGCTGCACATACATTCGCACTTCTGCTAAGATAAAATACACTACCCAGTGGGCGGCAGCATAGCGTTTGCACGGCTGCTAAAACTAGCTAGCGAGCGATCAACTCGGAATGACCCCCATAAATAAATGGCTCATGCGGTCATTTACTAAGCAGTATAGTGAAACCGTGAAATCACAAGTCTCATGATGGTGGGATAGGAGGTGGGGGAGGTTGCCTGTTAAGGCAATAGGGAGGCCCAGGAAGAAGTACAGAAACTCAATCTCATAAAGATAAGACTCTCGTAATCTGAAAAGTCATATTTGCGTAATAAGTGGCACCTACAGTTTTTATTCTAACTTTGACTGTATATCTGTGTGCATGTCTGAGACTGTATACAAAGTATCACAGAACATGGGGTATATTTACTAAAATTCGTATTTGTACCGATTTGGAGGGAGATTCATCACGAATGACATCGAATGTGTGAATTTGCAACTTTTTGAATTTGTTACGCCTAATTTACTAAACTGTCGTATTTGTATTTTTCGTGTTTTCCGATGTCGATGTCATTCGTGGTTTTGTAAGGTAGAATGCGGACGATTTTGCAGATTTGCGGCCGTGTTATGGTTTTTTTTACGACTGCGTCACATTTCGGGTACGGCAGTGTTTATCCGTTCCCGGACGCGTTTTTTTTCTAAGTTTCGTTTTTGTCACTCGTCCGTGATTGGTTTGATTCGTGATGGAGGAGTGTCTGTGCTCATTACTATAAAAACGCCCCAAACCGTCCGCACCTCGTGGGTTTAGCTAGTGGAGAGGTGAGAGGAAGGTGTGTTAGGAGTTGGTGAGTAGTTTGGAGTTTGTGGAGGATTTGAGGAGGTTATTTTTGATTGTTGAGTGCTGTACTGTGTGTGTAAGTAGTCTTGTCATACTTGTTGTGTAGTTATTTAAAAGTCTGTCTAGTTTTTTGTCATTGTTTTTTTTTAAAGTCTATTGTCATTGTTTGTGAGTGAGTGTGTGTGTGTGTGTGTGTGTGTGTGTGTGTGTGTGTGTGTGTGTGTGTGTTGGTGTGTGGTGTGTAGTGGTAGTGGAGGAGTGTGTTTACTGTTTTTTTTTTCTCAGTGTTATTTGTTGTTTATCCTGATTATGTCCCAGTCAGAGGTGAGTGTGGTGGAGGAGGTGAGTGAGAGGGAGGAGGTGAGTGAGGTGGAGGAGGTGAGTGAGGTGGAGGAGGTTAGTGAGGAGGAGGGGGAGGTTGCTGCTGCGGCCTCCAGTAATAGTGACAGTGATGGTGCTGTGGCTCCGCAGCCACGCACCACTACAAAGACGGGCCGCAATGTTAAATTCAGCTACGCTGAGAATATGGCTTTGGTGCGGGAGCTGATGAGGCATCATCGACAGTTGTTTGGCCATGATGCTGCAAAGGTGTCGTCACGCAGGAAGACTGCTCTGTGGGGGAAGGTCGTTGCGGCTGTGAATAGTGAGGGTGTGGTGAGGCGGACCGAGGACATGTGTCGTAAGCGTTTCTACGACATAAAGCGCCGTGTCAAGGCGAAGATGGCCAAGGAGGCTAAATCAGCCCCGCCAAACCGGGGGTGGACAACCCTTCCGAGCGTCTTATCGGGATTGGGAGGAGCCTGTGCGTACTCTCATTCCGCCAGAAGTGGTTGGTGCGACTCATGTCCGGGATTCGGATCGGCCAAGGCAGGATGGTGAGGTTTGTTTTTTTTTTAATTTAAACATCTGTGCTTTGTCCTTAGTTGTCTGAAATGTCTTCTAGCTAATTGTGATTGTAAGTTGGTTCATTCTTCTAATGTGTTGGTAATGTATTGCAGGCCTGGCCAACCTGTGGCTCACCACCTGTTGTGAAACTACAAGTCCCGTCATGACTTGCCACAGTTTTGCTATTACAGAATGCTAAAACTGTGGCAGGGCATGCTGGGATGTGTAGTTTCGCTACATCTGGAGAGCCACAGGTTGTCCAGGCCTGATGTAGTGTTAATCTCAATTATGTATGTTTTAATCCTTTGTATTGTTAAATTTTCTGGTTGCCTTGGCCTTTTTCTGGTGTCTTATTTCAAAAGTAAATGTTTGTTGGTGTATTTTAAAGAAGTGTGATTAATGTTTTTTTGTTTTTTTTATTTCAATGGACTTATGTTTATTGTGTGTTGTTCTGGGTTGAAATTTGTGTTGTTGATGTGATTTAGCATGCATATTTGGATTTGATGATTTCAATTTTGGCCACATATTTGTGGGTAGTGTTTTCTTGTTAGCATTAAAAATTGGTCACTTAGCGTGCAATATTGTGGTTGTGTCAAGCTACGACGTTTGGGTTTTAAGTATTATAATATTGTGCATTATGTCCCTTTGTGTATGTATTGTTTGGTAAAATTGTTTATTATTTAAAGTATACACACCCAATTAAGTCACGCAGAAATGCATAAGCATCGTTTAGTTTACTTCTCATCAGGTTCTACATATGTTTACATCACAATAATGAATTTGCATAAACATATTCTTAAACAAAGTATGTTCATAAGGACAATCTTCATATTTCTACAGTACGCAAGAGAAGCAGCACAGCCAGGCCACATCCCACGCTGCCAAGAGATACAGATGGTGGCAATGCAGGTAAGATTTTACTGTAAACACATATTCTGCAAACACATAGAAAAACAAAATGTTAATGTTTATCTTATCACATAGGTTCTTCTTCTGCAAACCCCCCTCCACTAAGGCGCCCATCACAGGGCTCAGTTACTGCGGCTAGGAGGCCAAGCAAAAGACGCCGTCTTCAGGCTGAATCCCCAGTACCAGCATCACCACCCCAACGGCGCATCTCCGCAGTGTCGGCCCTGCCACCACTAGCTATTTTGGCCAGACCACAAAGTGAGGATCCACAATCCCCTCAGTTGTCTGGTGAGTAAACATAACAATTTCCTGTAAGGAAGGATAAAAACAGTGAGGTAGATGTATTAACCTGGAGAAGGCATAAGGTAGTGAAAAACCAGTGAGATGTTCAAGGTGATAAAGGCAGCAGCACAAAAACATCATAACTGTTAATTTACATATTGGAGCTGTTTGCCTTGTGCCTTTATCACCTTGCACATATCACTGGTTTATCACTTCCTTATGCCTTCTCCAGGTTTATACATCTGCACCACTGTTTGTGCACAGCAAAAATAAAAAACAAGTGAACAGTCATCCTTGTAATAATCACCAACAGCAAGCACATGGTGGTAAGGTTTAAAAAAAAACCTTACCACCATGTGCTTGCTGTTGGTGATTATTGCAAGGATGACTGTTCACTTGTCATGGTTAATTGTCAGATGTCATGTTGGCCATAGCAACAAATATGTATATTTTGAATATTTTGGAAAAACACCAACATAAATGTTAAGTCTCATCCAATATTTTTGCAGGGCCAACATCACCAGGTCCAAACTTAGGCCACCTTAAGACTTTTTCACCCATTGTTAATGTATACATTTTCTAGAAAAAAAATTTATAACGTTTTGGGCAGACCACTGACTGCCTTGAACAATGTATGAGTGTATTGGTAAACACATTTATTGTATTGTGTGTGTTGTTCCAAATGAAGCTTCATACCCAATATGTAAATGTAGTAATTTGTATTTGTTCGAGTTCTTCGTGGTCGCACATTAATTATGGCTCAGAGTCCAACAATTCCAACAAACTTTTTACAACTGAGTAGTGAAGGTTACAAGCAACATATTTATACAAAAAGGTGAACAACATAGTTAAGTTTATGCCACAATCTATTTATCAATTCAAACATGAATATTAAGAAGTAATGCATGTTGACGTAAAGCTATAGTAAGACCAATGCTAAAAAGTTACTAAATACTGGCTGTCTTCAACCCCATACAGAACCAGCCATCATGCCCGAGGATGCCCAGCAGGAAAGTGACCAGCAGGATACATACACTCTTCACCTGCAACCCATAGATGATACCCAGACAACCACGCCGCAGGACATACCCCAACCACCCCAAACATCCCACAGCCCCCAATTGAGCACAACACCAGCCCAGACACCAATGAGCCCTGAGTTTTGGAGCGGTTGGGCCAAACAACAGGCACAAAACTATGCGTGCCTTAACACCCACAGCCAATACCTGGCAAGTCTGCCCCATCATCTGCCTAGACTGGTTCGAAACTCAGGTAGACTTATCGTTTAAGTGGGAAGAATAGCCAATGGAACAGATGAGGGCAGACAACTGCCAAATGCAAGCCAATCTCGTACGCATCATGGATGAACAACAGCGCCAACAACAATCCCTAATTCAGATCATCCAACACAACCATTTATCAATGACATGTCCCGAATAATAGCAAGCCACACTGCAGCTAATACGCAACTCACTGCCAGCCTCAATATACTCAGCCAAAGCCTTAATGTTTTGGCATCACACCAAGTCAGCTCTAGCTCGGGCACAACTACACCAAACCAGACCCCAGTTCAATCCCCAGTTAGACGCTCCAGTAGAACCAGGAGCAACGAGCCAGCACAATCCTCGGCACCCAGCACACACAAAAAAAAAACGAATCTGGCCTGCAGCTAATATTTTTTCCAAAATTATATTATGTTGATTTGTTGTGGCAAAAATGCCTTTGTTGTAGGTAATAAATTGCTCACACGGAATATGTGTCTTGTTTAATTAGCTACAGAAACCACCTGTACATTAGTGTCTAGGCCCAGATGTGTATTGGTATAAATATATTGCCTGCCCCTAGGTGGCCTCAGCTCAACGTGTGTGTAATCTATGGCACCCAGCACATTGGGCATGGCCGCAAGCTCACAGAAAGCTACCCTGACTGCATGCCACTGCGACTTCTGGGTAGGGAAGCAGAGAGAGGCATCTATGTGGCCATCCAAGACATCCAAAACCTGAGTGGACATTCCTAAATTTAAGGTGAGTGTCATGACCTGTAATAAATACAATACTGTGTTATATTACATTACAGAAAAACAACATAGACATAGACGTGTATGTATATTTTAAATCACCTGAATTAAATATTTATAAAAGGTGGCCTGTGAGATAATAATGACATCGCCAGTCACAGACTGGAAGCTGCCAGTAGCCATAAAGTGAAACACAGCCAGGAGTTTGTGCAGGCCTGAGCCAGAGCGAGAGCGTGCTGTCTCAGGGTCTAGGTTCAGTTTGACAAGGTCATACAGACGGAAAAGGTTATTTACATTTAGTCGGACCATCTGTATAACCTGGTCATCAGACAATAATAAAAATGACCAAAGAAAAAGCGCCCTACTGAGCCTATGTTGAAATGCTGCCTGCTGCTCTCAAGGGAAGAGGGTATTAGCACACCCTGATCAATTGAAAGAAAAAGGAAAAAGAGAGCGCAAGCAGACTGGACAAATATTAAACAAATTTATTCATAAAATATGCTAGGTCACAATCAAGTTAAAAATAAGAATTTACTCACCGGTAATTCTATTTCTCGTAGTCCGTAGTGGATGCTGGGTACTCCGTAAGAACCATGGGGAATAGACGGGCTCCGCAGGAGACTGGGCACTCTTTAAAGAAAGATTAGGTACTACATCTGGTGTGTACTGGCTCCTCCCTCTATGCCCCTCCTCCAGACCTCAGTTAGGGAAACTGTGCCCGGAAGAGCTGACATTACTAGGAAAGAATTTGGAATCCAGGGTAAGACTCATACCAGCCACACCAATCACACCGTACAACTTGTGATAACTATACCCAGTTAACAGTATGAACAACAGCTGAGCCTCATATAACAGATGGCTCAGAACAAAAACCCTATAGTTAAGCAATAACTATATACAAGTATTGCAGAAGTCCGCACTTGGGACGGGCTCCCAGCGTCCACTACGGACTACGAGAAATAGAATTACCGGTGAGTAAATTCTTATTTTCTCTGACGTCCTAGTGGATGCTGGGTACTCCGTAAGGACCATGGGGATTATACCAAAGCTCCCAAACGGGCGGGAGAGTGCGGATGACTCTGCAGCACTGAATGAGCAAACTCAAGGTCCTCCTCAGCCAGGGTATCAAACTTGTAGAATTTTGCAAATGTGTTTGATCCCGACCAGGTAGCAGCTCGGCAAAGTTGTAAAGCCGAGACCCCTCGGGCAGCCGCCCAAGAAGAGCCCACCTTCCTCGTGGAATGGGCTTTGACTGATTTAGGATGCGGAAGTCCAGCCGCAGAATGTGCAAGTTGAATCATGCTACAGATCCAGCGAGCAATAGTCTGCTTAGAAGCAGGAGCATCCAGCTTGTTGGGTGCATGCAGGATAAACAGCGAGTCAGTTTTTCTGACTCTATCCGTCCTGGAAACATAGATTTTCAGGGCCCGGACTACGTCCAGCAACTTGGAATCCTCCAAGTCCCGAGTAGCCGCAGGCACCACAATAGGTTGGTTCAAATGAAACGCTGATACCACCTTAAGGAGAAATTGGGGACGAGTCCTCAATTCTGCCCTGTCCATATGGAAGATCAGATAAGGACTTTTACATGACAAAGCCGCCAATTCTGACACACGCCTAGCCGAAGCCAAGGCCAAAAGCATGACCACTTTCCACGTGAGATACTTCAACTCCACGGTCTGACGTGGCTCAAACCAATGTGATTTTAGGAAATCCAACACTATGTTGAGATCCCAAGGTGCCACTGGAGGCACAAAAGGGGGCTGAATATGCAGCACTCCCTTAACAAACGTCTGAACTTCAGGCAGTGAAGCCAGTTCTTTTTGAAAGAAAATAGACAGGGCCGAAATCTGGACTTTTATGGATCCCAATTTTAGGCCCATAGTCACTCCTGACTGTAGGAAGTGCAGAAATCGACCCAGCTGAAATTCCTCTGTTGGGGCCTTCATAGCCTCACACCAAGCAACATATTTTCGCCATATGCGGTGATGTTTTGCTGTCACATCCTTCCTAGCTTTTATCAGCGTAGGAATGACTTCAACCGGAATGCCCTTTTCCATCAGGATCCGGCGTTCAACCGCCATGCCGTCAAACGCAGCCGCGGTAAGTCTTGGAACAGACAGGGCCCCTTCTGTAGCAGGTCCTGTAGGAGCAGCAGAGGCCAAAGGTCCTCTGAGATCATTTCTTGTAGTTCCGGGTACCAAGTTCTTCTTGGCCAATCCGGAACGATGAGTATAGTTCTTACTCCTCTCTTTCTTATTATCCTCAGTACCTTTGGTATGAGAGGAAGAGGAGGGAACACATATACCGACTGGTACACCCACGGTGTCACTAGAGCGTCCACAGCTATCGCCTGAGGGTCCCTTGACCTGGCGCAATATCTTTTTAGCTTTTTGTTGAGGCGGGACGCCATCATGTCCACCTGTGGCCTTTCCCAACGATTTACAATCAGCTGGAAGACTTCTGGATGAAGTCCCCACTCTCCCGGGCGGAGGTCGTGCCTGCTGAGGAAGTCTGCTTCCCAGTTGTCCACTCCCGGAATGAACACTGCTGACAGTGCTATCACGTGATTCTCCGCCCATCGGAGAATCCTTGTGGCTTCTGCTATTGCCATCCTGCTTCTTGTGCCGCCCTGCCGGTTTACATGGGCGACTGCCGTGATGTTGTCTGACTGAATCAGCACCGGCTGGTTTTGAAGCAGGGGTTTTGCTTGACTTAGGGCATTGTAAATGGCCCTTAGTTCCAGAATATTTATGTGTAGGGAAGTCTCCTGACTCGACCATTGTCCTTGGAAGTTTCTTCCCTGAGTGACTGCCCCCCAACCTCGGAGGCTTGCATCCGTGGTCACCAGGAACCAGTCCTGAATGCCGAATCTGCGGCCCTCAAGAAGATGAGCACTCTGCAGCCACCACAGCAGAGACACCCTGGCCCTCGGGGACAGGGTGATCAACCGATGCATCTGAAGATGCGATCCGGACCACTTTTCTAACAGATCCCACTGAAAGATCCTTGCATGGAACCTGCCGAAGGGAATTGCTTCGTAAGAAGCTACCATCTTTCCCAGGACTCGCGTGCAGTGATGCACCGACATCTGTTTTGGTTTCAGGAGGTCTCTGACCAGAGAAGACAACTCCTTGGCCTTCTCCTCCGGGAGAAACACCTTCTTCGGTTCTGTGTCCAGAATCATACCCAAGAACAGCACTCGCGTCGTAGGAACCAGCTGCGACTTTGGGATATTCAGAATCCAGCCGTGATGTTGTAGCACTTCCTGAGTTAGTGCTACTCCGACCAACAACTGCTCCATGGACCTCGCCTTTATAAGGAGATCGTCCAAGTACGGGATAATTATAACTCCCTTCTTTCGAAGGAGTATCATCATTTCGGCCATTACCTTGGTAAATACCCTCGGTGCCGTGGACAGACCAAACGGCAATGTCTGGAATTGGTAATGGCAGTCCTGTACCACAAATCGGAGGTACTCCTGGTGAGGTGGGTAAATGGGGACATGTAGTTAAGCATCCTTAATGTCCAGTGATACCATAAAATCCCCCTCTTCCAGGCTTGCAATAACCGCCCTGAGCGATTCCATTTTGAACTTGAACTTCCTTATATAAGTGTTCAAGGATTTCAAATTTAGAATGGGTCTCACCGAACCGTCTGGTTTCGGTACCACAAACATTGTGGAATAGTAACCCCGTCCCTGTTGAAGGAGGGGGACTTTTATTATCACCTGCTGGAGGTACAGCTTGTGAATTGCCGCCAGTACTACCTCCCTTTCCTTGGGAGTAGCTGGCAAGGCTGATTTGAGGTAACGGCGAGGGGGAGACATCTCGAACTCCAGCTTGTATCCCTGAAATACCACTTGTAGAACCCAGAGATCCACCTGTGAGCGAACCCACTGGTCGCTGAAGTTCCGGAGACGGGCCCCCACCGCACCTGGCTCCACCCGTGGAGCCCCAGCGTCATGCGGTGGACTTAGTGGAAGCAGGGGAGGATTTTTGTTCCTGGGAACTGGCTGTCTGGTGCAGCTTTTTCCCTCTACCCCTGCCTCTGGGCAGAAAGGACGCGCCTCTGACCCGCTTGCCTTTCTGGGGCCGAAAGGACTGTACTTGATAATACGGTGCTTTCTTAGGCTGTGAGGGAACCTGAGGTAAAAAAGTCGACTTCCCAGCTGTTGCTGTGGACACGAGGTCCGACAGACCGTCCCCAAACAATTCCTCACCCTTATAAGGCAAAACTTCCATGTGCCTTTTAGAATCAGCATCACCTGTCCACTGCCGAGTCCATAATACTACGTCTTTAATATGCTCTATGGTTAGCAAAATAGTATCCCTGTCAAGGGAATCAATGTTATCTGACAGGGTATCAGACCAAGCAGCTGCAGCACTACACATCCATGCTGAAGCAATTGCTGGTCTCAGTATAGTACCTGAGTGTGTATACACAGACTTCAGGATAGCCTCCTGCTTTCTATCTGCAGGCTCCTTTAAGGCGGCCGTATCCTGAGACGGCAGTGCCACCTTTTTTGATAAGCGTGTGAGCGCCTTGTCCACCCTAGGGGATGTCTCCCAGCGTAACCTATCCATTGGCGGGAAAGGGTACGTCATTAGTAACCGCATAGAAATCACTAGTATCTTATCTGGGGAACCCCACGCTTCTTCACACAATTCATTTAACTCATCAGATGGGGGAAAAGTCACTGGCTGCTTTTTCTCCCCAAACATAATACCCTTTTTTGTGGTAACCGGGTTAATGTCAGAAATGTGCAACACATTTTTCATTGCCGTAATCATGCATCGGATGGCCCTTGTGGATTGTACATTTGTCTCATCCTCGTCGACACTGGAGTCAGACTCCGCGTCGACATCTGTGTCTGCCATCTGAGGTAGCGGGCGTTTTTGAGCCCCTGATGGCCTCTGAGATGCTTGGGCAGGCGCGGGCTGAGATGCCGGCTGTCCCAAAGCTGTTACGTCATCGAACCTTTTATGCAAGGAGTTGACACTGTCGGTTAATACTTTCCACATATCCATCCACTCTGGTGTCAGCCCCGCAGGGGGCGACATCACACTTATCGGCTCCTGCTCCGCCTCCATGTAAGCGTCCTCATCAAACATGTCGACACAGCCGTACCGACACACCGCACACACACACAGGGAATGCTCTGACTGAGGACAGGACCCCACAAAGTCCTTTGGGGAGACAGAGAGAGAGTATGCCAGCACACACCAGAGCGCTATATAACAGAGGGATTTACACGAATACAAAGTGAATTTTCCCCCCAATAGCTGCTTATTATCACAATTGCACCTAAATGTGCCCCCCTCTCTTTTTTACCCTTTCCGTAGTGTATACTGCAGGGGAGAGCCTGGGGAGCGTCCTTCCAGCGGAGCTGTGAAGAAAAAATGGCGCTGGCTGTGCTGAGGAAGATAGCCCCGCCCCTTCAGCGGCGGGCTTCTCCCGCTTTTTTTATAATATTTATGGCGGGGGATTAGGCACATATACAGTTTAGAACTGTATTATGTGCATTTTGCCAAGTAAGGTATACAAATTGCAGCCCAGGGCGCCCCCCCCCCCAGCGCCCTGCACCCACCAGTGACCGGAGCGTGTGGTGTGCTGTGGGAGCAATGGCGCACAGCTGCAGTGCTGTGCGCTACCTTATTGAAGACCGGAGTCTTCAGCCGCCGATTTTCTCTGGAATCTTCCGTCTTCTGGCTCTGCAAGGGGGACGGCGGCGCGGCTCCGGGAACGGACGATCGAGGTCGGGCCCTGTGTTCGATCCCTCTGGAGCTAATGGTGTCCAGTAGCCTTAGAAGCACAAGCTAGCTGCAAGCAGGTAGGTTTGCTTCTCTCCCCTAAGTCCCACGTAGCAGTGAGTCTGTTGCCAGCAGATCTCACTGAAAATAAAAAACCTAACAAATACTTTCTTTTTTAGTGAGCTCAGGAGAGCCCACTAAGTGCATCCAGCTCTGGCCAGGCACAGATTCTAACTGAGGTCTGGAGGAGGGGCATAGAGGGAGGAGCCAGTGCACACCAGATATAGTACCTAATCTTTCTTTAAAGAGTGCCCAGTCTCCTGCGGAGCCCGTCTATTCCCCATGGTCCTTACGGAGTACCCAGCATCCACTAGGACGTCAGAGAAAAGTTAAATTAATCATAACTAATGATATATTCAATAAACTCAATTCAACAAAGAATCCACACTCGGCATGGAATTTGATAGTCCCACAGTACTAGTGCACTAGTAGATGACACAGTGACCGGTATATGATCTTTAATAGAACCAGTGATCCTTCAGTCCTTTTATAAATGTTAACGGCTGATGATTTAATATAACACTTTAGTAATAGTTCCAAAGTGAATGATTTCCTTTGATCTATATAACAATTGTATTCTTACTGATAAATAAACCGTCTCAACGAAGGTATCATGCTGCAATTAAGGTGAAGTAAAGTGCATAAGCTCCATCTGTCACTCTCTCACTGTGACCGTAAGCCGGAGCGGAGTTGCTTACCGCTTCCACAGATGTCCCAGCGGCACTGACCATGAACCGGGCGCCGCTCGTTCTAGCGGCTCAACCTCCCGTTCTCCTGCCGGACCAGCGTGGCAGGATGACTCATTCACTGCCGCCTCCAAATAGATCGGTGGTGCTATTGATGGTTAAGCACTGTGGATTCCAGATAAATCGACTGAAAGCCACGGTCCCCGTATGGCAAGCGGGACCAATGCAGGTGGCTTCAGATCTGGTAGGTCGATTACGGCAGAGATTGGAGGTGCAAATAAATGAAATCGTAGGACTGACGAGTGCCTGGATTTTTTGAGCCCTGACGCGTTTCTCGACCGACAAACACTGGTCGTTTCCTCAGAGGGTTGAAGTGATTATGCTCTTCCAAGTCTCCATATTTAAAGGGAAACCAAGTTCATCATTAGTATATACACCTGTAGAACACCTGTCGCGTTCATTCTCAGGAGTATGTGTGTATAAAATCACCAAAATTCTCTCTAATCAAGTGTAATAGCACATGCAATTATAAAACAAATATAAAAACACTTGTTCGATGCAAATCTGTTTTTTTGTTTTTAACATCTCTTTTAACCATAACCACATATATTCATTATACTTTGTGGCTACACCAGATTTAACTTAAAACAGGGCAGATCGAGTTTAAATATATCTCTCTGCCCTTTGGGACACATGCTCATCTGCCCACCGGATCAATCAATGCCAATTACTTATTATTTTGGTTTATTGTTATTATTAATTATTTATTTACTTCAGAATTTATTTATTTTTTTATTTTATTTTTATATGTTTTGTTAAGTATTATAATGAAGACCTCAGTAAAAGATCCATGCTTCTGTTTGCTCAATAAGATACCTATACTTATTATTTCGTTTGTGGAGATTGAATTTCTTCATGTGTCCCTGCTGTGGAGTACTATTTATAATGGGATTTAAGTGAATACAATGCAGATCTCTATGTTATCCCCCGGTTGATCTAATTTGATTCTATATATGAATTTGGAGTTTGACCTCTGTGGGTGCACATGTGGTGCGCTAGAAAATATACACATGTATATATATATGTATATGGCCCACACACCTATGTACTATTTTATACTGCTGTCCCTTTTCATTGTGAACATATATAGATATGAAACTAATTAATTTGTTTTAAGTTAAATCTGGTGTAGCCACAAAGTATAATGAATACATGTGGTTATGGTTAAAAGAGATGTTAAAAAAAAAAAAAAAAAAAACAGATTTGCAGAGAACTAGTGTTTTTATATTTGTTTTATATTTGTTTTATAATTGCATGTGCTATTACACTTGATTAGAGGGAATTTTGGTGATTTTATACACACATACTCCTGAGAATGAACGCAACAGGTGTTCTACAGGTGTATATACTAATGATGAACTTGGTTTCCCTTTAAATATGGAGACCTGGAAGAGCATAATCACTTCAACCCTCTGAGGAAACGACCAGTGTTTGTCGGTCGAGAAACGCGTCAGGGCTCAAAGGATCCAGGCACTCGTCAGTCCTACGATTTCATTTATTTGCACCTCCAATCTCTGCCGTAATCGACCTACCAGATCTGAAGCCACCTGCATTGGTCCCGCTTGCCATATGGGGACCGTGGCTTTCAGTCGATTTATCTGGAATCCACAGTGCTTAACCATCAATAGCACCACCGATCTATTTGGAGGCGGCAGTGAATGAGTCATCCTGCCACACTGGTCCGGCAGGAGAACGGGAGGTTGAGCCGCTAGAACGAGCGGCGCCCGGTTCATGGTCAGTGCCGCTGGGACATCTGTGGAAGCGGTAAGCAACTCCGCTCCGGCTTACGGTCACAGTGAGAGAGTGACAGATGGAGCTTATGCACTTTACTTCACCTTAATTCCAGCATGATACCTTCGTTGAGACAGTTTATTTATCAGTAAGAATACAATTGTTATATAGATCAAAGGAAATCATTCACTTTGGAACTATTACTAAAGTGTTATATTAAATCATCAGCCGTTAACATTTATAAAAGGACTGAAGGATCACTGGTTCTATTAAAGATCATATACCGGTCACTGTGTCATCTACTAGTGCACTAGTACTGTGGGACTATCAAATTCCATGCCAAGTGTGGATTCTTTGTTGAATTGAGTTTATTGAATATATAATTAGTTATGATTAATTTAACTTTTTAACTTGATTGTGACCTAGCATATTTTATGAATAAATTTGTTTAATATTTGTCCAGTCTGCTTGCGCTCTCTTTTTCCTTTTTCTGGTCATCAGACAATTTGTTAAAGTTTAAACGACCACTAAAAAAAACAGGCATGCCCAGCCTACGCGGAACCTGTACAACTTGCTGACCATGTTCATTTTCCTGGACTTGGTTTATTGTAGCCTCATGGAGCACTGTCAGATATCCCCCAGCAAACAAGACAGCAGTACTACACACGGTAGCAGCCATTTCAGAGTGAGAGAGGAGAAAAATGTGTTTGGGCCCCTTTTAAAGGCCCAAAAAGTCAGGTGTGAGTAATGTAGAATTGGCAACACATGTAAACACGCTTCTCAAAAGCAGGTCTATTTTTTTTAGGCTTTTTGTACGATTAGTATTTTTTCTAGAGATGAGCGGGTTCGGTTCCTCTGAATCCGAACCCGCCCGAACTTCAGGTTTTTTACACGGGTCCGAGCAGGCTCGGATCTTCCCGCCTTGCTCGGCTAACCCGAGCGCGCCCGAACGTCATCATCACGCTGTCGGATTCTCGCGAGGCTCGGATTCTATCGCGAGACTCGGATTCTATATAAGGAGCCGCGCGTCGCCGCCATTTTCACACGTGCATTGAGAGTCATAGGGAGAGGACGTGGCTGGCGTCCTCTCCGTTTAGAGAAGAGAGAGACACAGTATTTTCGGGGAGCATTATTAGGAGGAGTACTACTATACTGTATACTACTATACTACTTGCTGAAGTGATATTTATACTAGATTAGATAATAGATAGTGTGACTGAAAGTGTATTATCTGACTTGTGGGGGAGACACTGACAGTGGGGAGCAGTTAGAGTCTGAGAGCAGGACTCAGGAGTACATATAACGTACAGTGCACACTTTTGCTGCCAGAGTCAGTGCCACACTGCCATTGTTGTGACCACACTGACCACCAGTATAATAATATATTTTGTGATTGTCTGCTTAGGCCTCGGAGTACTAGTTGCAAGTTGCAACGTGACCTGAAGTGACCACCAGTTTAATAATCAATCACCACCAGTTTAATATATATATATATATATATATATATATATATAATTGTATATAATATATATATATATATATATATATATATATATATAATATTGTATACCACCTACCCGTGTTTTTTTTTTTTTCATTCTTCTTTATACATACTACTATAGTAGCTTACTGTAGCAGTCTGCGGTGCTGTGCTGACCTGACAGTGTCCAGCAGGTCCGTCATCAGTCATTACATAATAAATATATATAGTACCTGTCCGGCTGCAGTACTAGTGATATTATATTGATTTCATCTCATTATCAATAATTTATCATCCAGTCTAGACTCTATATTAGCAGCAGACACAGTACGTTAGTCCACGGCTGTAGCTACCTCTGTGTCGGCACTCGGCAGTCCATCCATAATTGTATACCACCTACCCGTGTTTTTTTTTTTTTCTTTCTTCTTTGTACATACTACTATAGAGTATAGTAGCTTACTGTAGCAGTCTGCGGTGCTGCTGAGCTGACAGTGTCCAGCAGGTCCGTCATCAGTCATCATTACCTAATAAATATATTATCTACCTGTCCGGCTGCAGTACTAGTGATATTATATATACATACATATATATATTGATTTCATCTCATTATCAATCATCCAGTCTATATTAGCAGCAGACACAGTACGTTAGTCCACGGCTGTAGCTACCTCTGTGTCGGCACTCGGCAGTCCATCCATAATTGTATACCACCTACCCGTGTTTTTTTTTTTTCTTTCTTCTTTGTACATACTACTATAGAGTATAGTAGCTTACTGTAGCAGTCTGCGGTGCTGCTGAGCTGACAGTGTCCAGCAGGTCCGTCATCAGTCATCATTACCTAATAAATATATTATCTACCTGTCCGGCTGCAGTACTAGTGATATTATATATACATACATATATATATATTGATTTCATCTCATTATCAATCATCCAGTCTATATTAGCAGCAGACACAGTACGTTAGTCCACGGCTGTAGCTACCTCTGTGTCGGCACTCGGCAGTCCATCCATAATTGTATACCACCTACCCGTGTTTTTTTTTTTTTCTTTCTTCTTTGTACATACTACTATAGTATAGTAGCTTACTGTAGCAGTCTGCGGTGCTGCTGAGCTGACAGTGTCCAGCAGGTCCGTCATCAGTCATCATTACCTAATAAATATATTATCTACCTGTCCGGCTGCAGTACTAGTGATATTATATATACATACATATATATATATTGATTTCATCTCATTATCATCCAGTCTATATTAGCAGCAGACACAGTACGGTAGTCCACGGCTGTAGCTACCTCTGTGTCGGCACTCGGCAGTCCATCCATAATTGTATACCACCTACCCGTGGTTTTTTTCTTTTCTTTCTTCTTTGTACATACTACTATAGAGTATAGTAGCTTACTGTAGCAGTCTGCGGTGCTGCTGAGCTGACAGTGTCCAGCAGGTCCGTCATCAGTCATCATTACCTAATAAATATATTATCTACCTGTCCGGCTGCAGTACTAGTGATATTATATATACATACATATATATATTGATTTCATCTCATTATCAATCATCCAGTCTATATTAGCAGCAGACACAGTACGTTAGTCCACGGCTGTAGCTACCTCTGTGTCGGCACTCGGCAGTCCATCCATAATTGTATACCACCTACCCGTGGTTTTTTTTTTTCTTTCTTCTTTGTACATACTACTATAGTATAGTAGCTTACTGTAGCAGTATGCGGTGCTGCTGAGCTGACAGTGTCCAGCAGGTCCGTCATCAGTCATCATTACCTAATAAATATATTATCTACCTGTCCGGCTGCAGTACTAGTGATATTATATATACATACATATATATATTGATTTCATATCATTATCATCCAGTCTATATTAGCAGCAGACACAGTACGTTAGTCCACGGCTGTAGCTACCTCTGTGTCGGCACTCGGCAGTCCATCCATAATTGTATACCACCTACCCGTGGTTTTTTTTTCTTTCTTCTTTATACATACTACTATAGTATAGTAGCTTACTGTAGCAGTCTGCGGTGCTGCTGAGCTGACAGTGTCCAGCAGGTCCGTCATCAGGCATCATTACCTAATAAATATATTATCTACCTGTCCGGCTGCAGTACTAGTGATATTATATATACATACATATATATATTGATTTCATCTCATTATCAATCATCCAGTCTATATTAGC
The DNA here is from genome assembly GCF_028390025.1 of Pseudophryne corroboree. Classification (NCBI taxonomy): domain Eukaryota; kingdom Metazoa; phylum Chordata; class Amphibia; order Anura; family Myobatrachidae; genus Pseudophryne; species Pseudophryne corroboree. Next base: position 676,880,676 of record NC_086448.1, read on the forward strand.
AGCAGACACAGTACGTTAGTCCACGGCTGTAGCTACCTCTGTGTCGGCACTCGGCAGTCCATCCATAATTGTATACCACCTACCCGTGGTTTTTTTTTTTCTTTCTTCTTTGTACATACTACTATAGTATAGTAGCTTACTGTAGCAGTATGCGGTGCTGCTGAGCTGACAGTGTCCAGCAGGTCCGTCATCAGTCATCATTACCTAATAAATATATTATCTACCTGTCCGGCTGCAGTACTAGTGATATTATATATACATACATATATATATTGATTTCATATCATTATCATCCAGTCTATATTAGCAGCAGACACAGTACGTTAGTCCACGGCTGTAGCTACCTCTGTGTCGGCACTCGGCAGTCCATCCATAATTGTATACCACCTACCCGTGGTTTTTTTTTCTTTCTTCTTTGTACATACTACTATAGTATAGTAGCTTACTGTAGCAGTCTGCGGTGCTGCTGAGCTGACAGTGTCCAGCAGGTCCGTCATCAGTCATCATTACCTAATAAATATATTATCTACCTGTCCGGCTGCAGTACTAGTGATATTATATATACATACATATATATATTGATTTCATATCATTATCATCCAGTCTATATTAGCAGCAGACACAGTACGTTAGTCCACGGCTGTAGCTACCTCTGTGTCGGCACTCGGCAGTCCATCCATAAGTATACTAGTATCCATCCATCTCCATTGTTTACCTGAGGTGCCTTTTAGTTGTGCCTATTAAAATATGGAGAACAAAATTGTTGAGGTTCCAAAATTATGGAAAGATCAAGATCCACTTCCACCTCGTGCTGAAGCTGCTGCCACTAGTCATGGCCGAGACGATGAAATGCCAGCAACGTCGTCTGCCAAGGCCGATGCCCAATGTCATAGTACAGAGCATGTCAAATCCAAAACACCAAATATCAGTAAAAAAAGGACTCCAAAACCTAAAATAAAATTGTCGGAGGAGAAGCGTAAACTTGCCAATATGCCATTTACCACACGGAGTGGCAAGGAACGGCTGAGGCCCTGGCCTATGTTCATGGCTAGTGGTTCAGCTTCACATGAGGATGGAAGCACTCAGCCTCTCGCTAGAAAAATGAAAAGACTCAAGCTGGCAAAAGCAGTAGCACCGCAAAGAACTGTGCGTTCTTCGAAATCCCAAATCCACAAGGAGAGTCCGACTCCAATTGTGTCGGTTGCGATGCCTGACCTTCCCAACACTGGACGTGAAGAGCATGCGCCTTCCACCATTTGCACGCCCCCTGCAAGTGCTGGAAGGAGCACCCGCAGTCCAGTTCCTGATAGTCAGATTGAAGATGTCAGTGTTGAAGTACACCAGGATGAGGAGGATATGGGTGTTGCTGGCGCTGGGGAGGAAATTGACCAGGAGGATTCTGATGGTGAGGTGGTTTGTTTAAGTCAGGCACCCGGGGAGACACCTGTTGTCCGTGGGAGGAATATGGCCACTGACATGCCTGGTGAAAATACCAAAAAAATCAGCTCTTCGGTGTGGAAGTATTTCAACAGAAATGCGGACAACAGGTGTCAAGCCGTGTGTTGCCTTTGTCAAGCTGTAATAAGTAGAGGTAAGGACGTTAACCACCTCGGAATATCCTCCCTTATACGTCACCTGCAGCGCATTCATAATAAGTCAGTGACAAGTTCAAAAACTTTGGGTGACAGCGGAAGCAGTCCACTGACCAGTAAATCCCTTCCTCTTGTAACCAAGCTCACGCAAACCACCCCACCAACTCCCTCAGTGTCAATTTCCTCCTTCCCCAGGAATGCATATAGTCCTGCAGGCCATGTCACTGGCAATTCTGACGATTCCTCTCCTGCCTGGGATTCCTCTGATGCGTCCTTGCGTGTAACGCCTACTGCTGCTGGCGCTGCTGTTGTTGCTGCTGGGAGTCGATGGTCATCCCAGAGGGGAAGTCGTAAGACCACTTTTACTACTTCCACCAAGCAATTGACTGTCCAACAGTCCTTTGCGAGGAAGATGAAATATCACAGCAGTCATCCTACTGCAAAGCGGATAACTGAGGCCTTGGCATCCTGGGTGGTGAGAAACGTGGTTCCGGTATCCATCATTACTGCAGAGCCAACTACAGACTTGTTGGAGGTACTGTGTCCCCGGTACCAAATACCATCTAGGTTCCATTTCTCTAGGCAGGCGATACCGAAAATGTACACAGACCTCAGAAAAAGAGTCACCAGTGTCCTAAAAAATGCAGCTGTACCCAATGTCCACTTAACCACGGACATGTGGACAAGTGGAGCAGGGCAGGGTCAGGACTATATGACTGTGACAGCCCACTGGGTAGATGTATGGACTCCCGCCGCAAGAACAGCAGCGGCGGCACCAGTAGCAGCATCTCGCAAACGCCAACTCTTTCCTAGGCAGGCTACGCTTTGTATCACCGGTTTCCAGAATACGCACACAGCTGAAAACCTCTTACGGCAACTGAGTAAGATCATCGCGGAATGGCTTACCCCAATTGGACTCTCCTGTGGATTTGTGGCATCGGACAACGCCAGCAATATTGTGTGTGCATTAAATATGGGCAAATTCCAGCACGTCCCATGTTTTGCACATACCTTGAATTTGGTGGTGCAGAATTATTTAAAAAACGACAGGGGCGTGCAAGAGATGCTGTCGGTGGCCAGAAGAATTGCGGGACACTTTCGGCGTACAGGCACCACGTACAGAAGACTGGAGCACCACCAAAAACTACTGAACCTGCCCTGCCATCATCTGAAGCAAGAAGTGGTAACGAGGTGGAATTCAACCCTCTATATGCTTCAGAGGTTGGAGGAGCAGCAAAAGGCCATTCAAGCCTATACAATTGAGCACGATATAGGAGGTGGAATGCACCTGTCTCAAGCGCAGTGGAGAATGATTTCAACGTTGTGCAAGGTTCTGATGCCCTTTGAACTTGCCACACGTGAAGTCAGTTCAGACACTGCCAGCCTGAGTCAGGTCATTCCCCTCATCAGGCTTTTGCAGAAGAAGCTGGAGACATTAAAGGAGGAGCTAACATGGAGCGATTCCGCTAGGCATGTGGGACTTGTGGATGGAGCCCTTAATTCGCTTAACAAGGATTCACGGGTGGTCAATCTGTTGAAATCAGAGCACTACATTTTGGCCACCGTGCTCGATCCTAGATTTAAAGCCTACCTTGGATCTCTCTTTCCGGCAGACACAAGTCTGCTGGGGTTGAAAGACCTGCTGGTGAGAAAATTGTCAAGTCAAGCGGAACGCGACCTGTCAACATCTCCTCCTTCACATTCTCCCGCAACTGGGGGTGCGAGGAAAAGGCTCAGAATTCCGAGCCCACCCGCTGGCGGTGATGCAGGGCAGTCTGGAGCGACTGCTGATGCTGACATCTGGTCCGGACTGAAGGACCTGACAACGATTACGGACATGTCGTCTACTGTCACTGCATATGATTCTCTCAACATTGAAAGAATGGTGGAGGATTATATGAGTGACCGCATCCAAGTAGGCACGTCACACAGTCCGTACTTATACTGGCAGGAAAAAGAGGCAATTTGGAGGCCCTTGCACAAACTGGCTTTATTCTACCTAAGTTGTCCTCCCACAAGTGTGTACTCCGAAAGAGTGTTTAGTGCCGCCGCTCACCTTGTCAGCAATCGGCGTACGAGGTTACATCCAGAAAATGTGGAGAAGATGATGTTCATTAAAATGAATTATAATCAATTCCTCCGTGGAGACATTGACCAGCAGCAATTGCCTCCACAAAGTACACAGGGAGCTGAGATGGTGGATTCCAGTGGGGACGAATTGATAATCTGTGAGGAGGGGGATGTACACGGTGATATATCGGAGGATGATGATGAGGTGGACATCTTGCCTCTGTAGAGCCAGTTTGTGCAAGGAGAGATTAATTGCTTCTTTTTTGGTGGGGGTCCAAACCAACCCGTCATTTCAGTCACAGTCGTGTGGCAGACCCTGTCACTGAAATGACGGGTTGGTTAAAGTGTGCATGTCCTGTTTATACAACATAAGGGTGGGTGGGAGGGCCCAAGGACAATTCCATCTTGCACCTCTTTTTTCTTTAATTTTTCTTTGCGTCATGTGCTGTTTGTGGAATGTTTTTTGGAAGGGCCATCCTGCGTGACACTGCAGTGCCACTCCTAGATGGGCCCGGTGTTTGTGTCGGCCACTAGGGTCGCTTATCTTACTCACACAGCTACCTCATTGCGCCTCTTTTTTTCTTTGCGTCATGTGCTGTTTGGGGAGGGTTTTTTGGAAGGGACATCCTGCGTGACACTGCAGTGCCACTCCTAGATGGGCCCGGTGTTTGTGTCGGCCACTAGGGTCGCTTATCTTACTCACACAGCTACCTCATTGCGCCTCTTTTTTTCTTTGCGTCATGTGCTGTTTGGGGAGGGTTTTTTGGAAGGGACATCCTGCGTGACACTGCAGTGCCACTCCTAGATGGGCCCGGTGTTTGTGTCGGTCACTAGGGTCGCTTATCTTACTCACACAGCTACCTCATTGCGCCTCTTTTTTTCTTTGCGTCATGTGCTGTTTGGGGAGGGTTTTTTGGAAGGGACATCCTGCGTGACACTGCAGTGCCACTCCTAGATGGGCCCGGTGTTTGTGTCGGCCACTAGGGTCGCTTAGCTTAGTCATCCAGCGACCTAGGTGCAAATTTTAGGACTAAAAATAATATTGTGAGGTGTGAGGTATTCAGAATAGACTGAAAATGAGTGTAAATTATGGTTTTTGAGGTTAATAATACTTTGGGATCAAAATGACCCCCAAATTCTATGATTTAAGCTGTTTTTTAGTGTTTTTTAAAAAAAACACCCGAATCCAAAACACACCCGAATCCGACAAAAAAAATTCGGTGAGGTTTTGCCAAAACGCGGTCGAACCCAAAACACGGCCGCGGAACCGAACCCAAAACCAAAACACAAAACCCGAAAAATTTCCGGCGCTCATCTCTAATTTTTTCACGGCCGCACATGCATTTTCACGGAAGAGATTTCAAATACGAATGCTTAGTAAATGACCGAGTTCTATACCTAAACAGCCGCGTTTGAACGATGGTGTATTCATTCGTATTTTTACTACACAGCCGTAATAAAAATACGAATGCCCTCATCACTGCCGAGTTTTATGCTTAGTAAATTCCCGAGATGACACTTTGAAGAAAAAACACCAAATCGGTCAAAATCGGGACCTTAGTAAATATACCCCCATGTTTTGGCAAAATTAGAAAAAAACTGTGGATGCTAATCTTCACACAGATATACAATACAAGCATGTCCTTTGCGGGGATCAAACCCTAGTTCACGGGCATGGTAAACATCAGAGATACCACTATACCAAGAGAGCTATGGAGATAGGTGACTGATACCTGCAGTGACATAGTGCTGTTGCTCTTTGTAATTTTCTTTTATAATGCTGTGTGTCCCAACTCTATCGCTGATTGTAATGATTTTCTTCTTGTAAAGAGCTGTGTAGAACTCTGAACAATACTTTTCTTTGTGTGCATTAGAGACGCTGAGCCAATCTACAGATGTGTCCTCTCACATCCTTGCTGCAGTCATGCTAAACAGCCCTTGAAGTCGCTCCATGCCGCGGCGGGACGTAGTAGCGCCGATCATCTTTTTATTCAATTTGTTTCTGCGAAAATGCGTCTTAGATGTAATGTAATAGGATGCACAAGCAGCTTTTGCTGATTAAAATGATATGCAACATGCCTATATTCTGTGTGGGAGTCCATTTGTATCTGCATATAAAATGCTACATTACAGTGATCTCCAGGAAAACACTGTAACATGAAATTTCGTTAGCAGATACATCTGCAGTCTCACACTGAATATAGGCATATCATTTTAATGAGCAGAAGCTGCATGTGCTTCTTATTTGCATAGTGATGCATATAAGATGCATTTAGGGCAAAAAAAAGATACCAGACATTAGCAGAGCTGCCAGGCAAATGACGGCTCACTCACGCCAGGCATCTCTGGATCTCTAGGTGTATGCACAATGCTAACATGCCTTAAAAATTAATGTGCCTTCTGTGGCTTCTGGGTTCCCTTCTCCCAACCAAAGCCAGCATGAGCCATTCATTACATACAGTAGTCTACCGGCCATGTTGTGTATACAATAAATATATTTGTGTAATAAATAGCACATACAGATTTTTTCTAATTTTGACTATATATTTGTGTACATGTCTGAGTCTGCATACAAAGTATGATAGAACTTGTTTTGAGGAAATTAGAAAAAAAAACTTTACACAGATATAGGGGGTCATTCCAAGTTGATCGCTCGCTAGCTACTTTTAGCAGCCGTGCAAACTTATAGTCACCGCCCACGGGGGAGTGTATTTTCATTTTGCAGAAGTGCAAACGCCTGTGCAGCTGCGCAGCACCAAACACATTTTGTGCAGAACAAGACCAGCCCTGTAGTTACTTATTCTGTGCGATGATTGCTGCGACGAGTGACACAGTAATGACATCAAATACCTGCCCAGCAAACGCCAAGCCACGCCTGCATTTTTCCAAACACTCCCAGAAAACGGTCAGTTGCCACCCAGAAACTGCCACTTCCTGTCAATCTCCTTGCGTTCGGCTGTGCGATTGGAATCGCTAGAACCAGTGCAAAACCACAAAGGACTTGTACCCGTACGACGCGCGTGCGCATTGCGGTGCATACGCATGCGCAGATTAGCCATTTTTTTCACTGATCGCTACGCTGTGAACAACGGCAGCTAGCGATCAACTCGGAATGACCCCCATAATGCTACTTTTTACACAAATATCCAATAAAAGTTTGGCTTTTCAAAATACGAGAGTGTTATCTTTATGAGACAGAGTTTACTGTACTTCTTCCTGGGCCTCCCTATTGCTTAAATAAGCAGCTTTCCCCACCCCTAATTCCTCCTTCTGTGAGACTTGTGATTTCACGGATTTAGTATACTGCTTAATAAATTACCGCATGAGCCATTTATTCGGCACTACACGGCCGGTAGACTACTGTATGTATGCAAACAAACCCGTAAAAACGTAAAATAAGATGATCAGCACTACCGAGCCCTCCGCGGCACGGTGCGACTTCAAGGGCTGTTTAGCGTTACTAAAACAAGGATGTAAAAGTATGTAAAACACACAGGGGCTATGGGGCCAAGTGAACTCTGGGCAAAAAAGACCAGATTTGAGCACCATGTGGGTTAACAAAATGGGCATTGACCGTGAACTAGGGCATCATGGTAGCTCACATCTATGGAGTGAGCGACGGCATCGGTTTTGCATGTATAAAGGCAATGCTGCTCGTGCGTCCAATTACGACCATTAAAACTGTTTTGAAAAAGTGAAAACACATTGCGTCCCTTGTGGGGGCCTAATCCAGGGTGAAGTGCCTGGTAACCATCGGCGATACAACTAGGCATACATAGCCACAGACAAAGGGGGTCATTCCGAGTTGATCGCTCGCTAGCAGTTTTTAGCAGCCGTGCAAACGCTATGCCGCCTCCCACTGGGAGTGTATTTTAGCTTAGCAGAAGTGCGAACGAAAGGATCTCAGAGCGGCTACAAAATAATTTTGTGCAGTTTCAGAGTAGCTTCAGACCTACTCAGCGCTTGCGATGACTTCAGACTGTTCAGTTCCTGTTTTGACGTCACGAACACGCCCTGCGTTCGCCCAGCCACGCCTGCATTTTTCCTGGCACGCCTGTGCTTTTCCAAACACTCCCTGAAAACAGTCAGTTGACACCCAGAAACGCCCTCTTCCTGTCAATCACTCTGCGGCCAGCAGTGCAACTGAAAAGCTTCGCTAGACCTTGTGTGAAACTACATCGGCCGTTGCAATAGTACGTCGCGCGTGCGCATTGCGCCGCATACGCATGCGCAGAAGTGCTGTTTTTTTTTAATCATCGCTGCGCAGCGAACATTTTAAGCTAGCGATCAACTCGGAATGACCCCCAATGTGTAATGTTTGCTGATCAATTTATGTCAGTGTATGTAATGTAGAACAGTATACAGTATATGGAAGAAAAAAAAACAATCTCAAGGCAGAACTGATGCACATTTTACCAGTGGTTATGCACCGTGCTTTCCAGAGTCAATTCTTGCATGTGTCTTTGACGCAGAGATAGCTTATTAGAATCAGTACTTTTTTTGGGTTGGTATTCTTAGTTGAGGTGCTAATGACTTTACAAAACGGCCGAGGGGCCCGGCTTTTATCTTTAAGGGATGTTAAGTATTGTGTGAGATCACTGCATATTATAACGCATAAGTCACATTGTATAATAACATGAGACTGGCAATTGAAGCATAATATACTGTAAGAGTTTTCTATCCAGCATAAAATTTATAACAAAACCGCAGAGTATCACTGCGTATTATTACGCATATATTGAAGTGCACATATCGTAGAGTGTAATACATTATCATGACGTTATATCACTTATGACATTCTAAGAAACATGTCTATTTAACACACAGTACTTTACTGTACTGTACAGTAGTAGTTTTTGCGCTATAGTGTATTTCAATGGAGACCTCACGCATGCGCAATGGTAATTCTTGCACTATAGTATTTTATTGGACACCTCATGCATGCGCAATGGTGATTTTCAGAAGTGACATCTGATGGATGATCGCTGGTATTACACTAACTATTAACGCCATACGCAACGCTAAGCTCTATGCTCCACCCTGTAAAAAAATTAGCTGCTTTGCGACCAGGCACACGGCGACATCTTAATCAGGACAAGCACCATAGATGGTACAGATGAGCAAGGCTCCATCTGTACATTCCATTTGGCCGGCAGGCCAATAGCCTCCGGCCTCCAGCCTCCCCTCACTAGTCGGCCCAGTCAGGTGCCTCCGGCTTCGAGCATCCTCTCACTAGCAGGCTCAGTCACACCCTCCAAAAAAAACCAGGCAGGATTTCCCTGCCTTCCATTCGGACAGCAGGGCAATTGCCTCCAGCCTCCCCTCATTAGTCGTCCCAGTCACGCACCTACAGAAAAAAAAACTGTAGGATTGCCCTGCCGTCCGGGTGGACAGCAGGACAATCACCTCCGGCCTCTAGCCTCCCTTCACTAGCCGGCCCAGTCACGCTCCTACAACAACAAAAAAAGGGCAGGATTGCCCTACCTTACGTTCAGATGACAGGGCAATCGCCTCCAGCCTCCCCTCATTAGCCATCCCAGTCACACACCTACAGAAAAAAAAACGTCAGGATTGCCCTGCCATCTGGGTGGACAACAGAACAATCGCCTACTACGGCCTCTAGCCTCCCCTCACTAGCCATGGTAGTCAAGCACCTACAAATAAAATCTAGGCAGGATTGTCCTGACATCCGGGTGAATTGCAGGGCAATCACTTCTGGCCCACAGCCTCCCCTCAATACCCAGACCAGTCATACACATACAAAAAAAACCCAGGCAGAATTGCCCTGCCATCCAGGGCAATCACCTCTGGTCTCCAGCCTCCCCTCACAAGCCAGCCTGGTCATTTGCCTACAAAATTAATAGGCAGGATTGCCCTACCTTCCATTCAGATGGCAGGGCAATATCCTCCGGCCTCACCTCACTAGCAGGCCCAGTCACGCGCCTACACAAAAAATAGGCATGATTGTACTGCCTTCTGTTTAGTAGGCAGGGCAATCGCCTCCGGCCTCCAGCCTCCCCTCGCTAGCCGGCCCAGTCATGCACCTACTAAAAAAAACAGGCAGGGAAATCGCCTCCAGCCTCTAGCCTCCCCTCAATAGCCGGCTGAGTCACGCGCCTACAAAAAACAGGCAGGATTGCCGTCCCGTCTGGGCGGAAGGCAGGGCAATCTCCTCTGGCCTCCAGCCTCCCCACACTAGCCGGCCCAGTCACGCACCTACGAAAAAAAGGCATGATTTCCCTGGCATTGAGTTGGTGGGCAGGGAGGCTGGGCAATCATCTCCAGCCTCCCCTCACTAGCCAGCTGAGTTATGCACCTACAAACAAAATAGGCAGGATTGTCCTGCCTTATGTTAATAGGCAGGGCAATCGCCTCTGGCCTCCAGCCTCCACTCGTTAGCCGGCACAGTCATGCACCTACAAAAAAAATAGGCAGGACAACCACCTCCAGCCTCTCCTCACTAGCCGACCCAGTCATGAGCCTACAAAAAAACATACTGATGACAGGGCAATCGTCTCCGGCCTCAAGCCATCCCTTACTAGCCGGTCCAGTCACGCACCTGCAAACAAAACAGGCAGGATTGCCCTGCCGTCCAGGTGGAAGGCAGGTCAATCGCCTCCAGCCTCCCCTCACTAGCCGGCACAATCACACACCTACAAAATGAAACAAGCAGGGCTGCCCTACCATATGGGTGGTCAGCAGGACAACAGTGGAGTCACCACTGACCTCCAAGGCAGGATTGCCATGCCTTCTGGGCAGGTGGTAGGGCAATCGCAACCGAACTCAAGCCTCCCCTCACTAGCCATCCCAGACACACACCTGCAGAAAAAAACCAAGCAGGATTGCCATGATGTCCGAGCGAACAGCAGGGCAATTGCCTCCGGCCTCTAGCCTCCCCTCAGTAGCCGGCCTAGTCACACACCTACAGAAAAAAACAGGTAGGATTTCACTGCCATCTGGGTGGATGGCAGTGCGATTGCCTCCGGCCTCCAGCCTCCCCTCACTAGCCGGCCCAGTCACACGCCTACAAAAAAACCCAGGCAGGATTGCTCTGCCTTCCAGAAGGACGGCAGGCAAACGCCTCCAAGATCCCGCCTCCCATCATTAGCAAGCACAGTCACGTGCCAACAGAAAAAAACCCAGACAGGATTGCCCGACCGTAAGGGTGCACACGAAGGCAATCGCCTCCAACCTCTAGCCTCCCCTCACTAGCCGGACCAGTTTCGCACCTACAGAATAAATATAGGCAGGATTGCCCTGCCATCCGAGCGAATGGCAGAGCAATCACATCTGGCCTCCAGCCTCCTCTCCTAGCCAGCCCAGTCACAGGCCTAGAGAATAAAAACAGGCAGGATTGTCCTGATGTCCGTGCAAACTGGCAACTGTCTCCGGCCTCCAGCCTCCCCTTACTAGCCAGCCAGTCACGCACTTACAAAAAAAAACAGGCAGGATTGCCATATCATCCATGGAGGAAGGCAGTGCAATCGCCTCTGGCCTCCAGCCTCCACTCACTAGCCGGCCAAGTTACGCAATTACAAAAAAACTGGCAGGATTGCAATACCGTCCGGGTGGACAGCAGGGCAATCGCCTCTGGCCTCCAGCCTCCCTTCACTAGTCAGCCTAGTCCCACGCCTACAAAAACAAACAGGCAGGATTGCCTTCCACTCGGATGGCAGGACAATCGCCCCTGGCCTCCAGCCTCCCCACACTAGCTGGACATGTTATGCTCAAGGATTATTTATTTTCGGCCATACTGATAAGCAGCTTCCATTGGTGGTAAGTGCTGTCATACAGCGCTTTTGTTGCTGATTAGTCAGTTGTTACGATTTAATCCTTTTGCACCCTGAAATTGAATTGCCCTGTTGAAGCTTTGAGCAAAATGTGCATAGACATTATGCGGCGCCATGATTATGAGTGCTGTGGTGTTTTTCTAGACACGTCTCAGATCTATAATAAACACTGTTCGACCTTAATGTTACTACACAGCTTCATTGCTAACACTACATTGTACTTGAGTAATTAATATATACCTAAAGTTTTTGATATATATACTGCTGATCAATTAAACATTGGTTCACTGTGGCCATTTATGTACATAAATATTAATGATCACTAAATTATCTTGGCGGTCCAAGATAAGAACTCACTAATTACTCGCATGGTGGAATTAATAGCGATGAGAATATATGACTGAAATATAAATAATACATATTTCAGTCCACCATGTGGGATGTAGTTATGTGACAGGTGACCCGGAGCCCGCCAGTCACATTACCTCCCCCTACATCCTGCACCCTCACAATCCCGAAGGTCAGGATCATTTCAATTGTGATTTCATGTTATATTGTTGACAGCACAAGTCTGGTTCATTCTACAGTAATATACAATTTGACTTGAATATTTGATATTTTTGTATGAGACTGTGGTTTAACTCATATACTTAGTCCCTCTGGTTGTTTATTTTAGTAATTGAGATTGTAAATTGACAACACTGGAATTCTTGGCAGTCAATAAGAATTCAGACAACTGTCTATAACAAATTGTTAAGATGTTGTAACACTAGTAGCTACATTGCTATACTCTCAGTGGTATATGTTATTTCTCAATATACTTGCTGTACTATTGAACCCGTCTATGATTATATAGTGGTTTTAACCACATAAAGGAATATCTAATACATATTGTCACACTATGTAGATTTCACTCCTTATTTCTTCATGACAGACTTGAGTGACTAATAAATACAAAATTAATGGTACTACTCACTGTGAGGGATACCTATGCTAATTACTTGATCTGGGCAGGAATGCCCTGCTGTACACAAATGTCTCTGGCCTCCAGCCTCCCCTCACTAGCCTTCTCAGTCACGTGCCTATAGAAAAAAAACAGGCAGGACTGCCCTGCCGTTCGAGCGAACAGCAGGGCAATCACTTCCCGGCCTAACCTCCCTAGCCAGCCCAGTAACAGGCCTACAAAATAAAACAGGTAGGATTGCCATGCCATCAAGGCAGACAGCAGGGCAATCACCTCCGGACTCCAGCCTCCCCTCACTAGCCGGACCAGTCATGTGCCTACAGAAGAAACAGGCAGGATTGCCATGCCATCTGTGTGGATGGTAGGGCAATTGCCTCCGGACTCCAGCCTCCCCTATCTAGCCATCCCAGTCACACAACTACAGAAAAAAACAGGCAGGATTGCCCTGACATCCGAGCGGACAGCAGGGCAATTGCCTCTGGCCTCCAGCCTCCCCTCACTAGCCAGCCCAGTCACACGCTTACAAAAAACACAGGCAGTATTGCCCTGCCGTCCAGGTGGAAAGAAGGGCAATCACCTCCAGGCTCCAGCCTCCCCTCATTAACCGACCCAGTCATGCATTGACAGAAAAAAAAACAGGCATGATTGCCCAGCCGTATGGGTGCACCAAGGCAATCGCCTCCAGCCTTCCCTCAATACCCGGCCTAGACCCGTGCCTACAGTAAAAAGAGGCAATTGCCTTGCCATCTGGGCGCACGGTAGAGCAATTGCATCTGGCCCCCAGCCTCCCCTCACTAGTCTGACCAGTCACGCGCCTACAGAATAAAATCAGGCAGGATTGCTCTGACGTCCAAGCAAATGGCAGAGCAATCACATCCGGCCTGCAGTCAACCATCACTAGGCAGCCCAGTCACACACCTACAGAAAAAAAACCAGGCAGGAATGTCCTGACGTCTGAGCGGAGAGCAGGGCAATCGCCTCCAGCTGCCAGCCTCCCCACATTAGCCGGCAGAGTTATGGTCAAGGATTATTTATTTTTGGCCATACTGATAAGCAGCTCCCATTGGTGGTGAGTGCTGTCATACAGCACTTTTGTTGCTGATTTGTTAGCTGTAATGATTTAATCCTTGTGTACCCTGAAATTGGGTTGCCCTGATGAAGCTATGAGCAAAATGTGCATAGACATTATACGGCACCATGATTATGAGCGATGTGGTGTTTTTCTAGACACGTCCCACATCTATAAAAAACACTATTTGATCTTAATGTTACTACACAGCTTCATTGCTAACACTACATTGTACTTGAGTAATTAATATATACCTAAAGCTTTTGATGTATATGCTGCTGATTAATAAGACATTGGTTCACTGTGGCCATTTATGTACATAAATATTAATGATCACTACATTATCTTGGCGGTCCAAGATAAGAACTCACTAATTACTCGCATGGTGGAATTAAAAGTGATTATGAGAATATATGACTGAAATATAAATAATACATATTTAGGTCCACCATCTGGGATGTAGTTATGTGACCAACAGCCAAGAGAGTGCCAGTCACATTACCTCCCCCTACATCCTGCACCCTCACAATCCCGAAGGTCAGGATCATTTCAATTGTGATTTCATGTTATATTGTTGACAGCACAAGTCTGGTTCATTCTACAGTAATATACAATTTGACTTGAATATTTGATATTTTTGTATGAGACTGTGGTTTAACTCATACACTTAGTCCCTCTGGTTATTTAGTAATTGAGATTGTAAATTGACAACACTGTAATTCTTGATAGTCAATAAGAATTCAGACAACTGTCTATAACAAATTGTTAAGATGTTGTAACACTAGTAGCTACATTGCTATGCTCTCAGTGATAAATGGTATTTCTCAATATACTTGCTGTACTATTGAACCCGTCTATGATTATATAGTGGTTTTAACCACATAAAGGAATATCTAATACATATTGCCCTATGTAGATTTCACACCTTATTTCTTCATGACAGACTTGAGTGACTAATAAATACTAAATTAGTGGTACTACTCACTGTGAGGGATACCTATGTGAATAGGTTGCTGTGACACAATTACTTGATACAGGCAGGATTGCCCTGCTATACACAATCGTCTACGGCCTCCAGCCTCCCCTCATTAGCCTACCCAGTCATGTACCTACAGAAAAAAACAGACAGGATTGCCCTACCATACGAGCGAATGGCATGGCAGTCACCTCTGGCCTACAGCCTTCCCAACACTAGCCAGCCCAGTTATGCACCAACAGAAAAAAAACAGGCAGGATTGCCATGCCATCTGGGAGGACAGGAGGGCAATTGCCTCCGGACTCCAGTCTCCCCTCACTAGCCGTCCCATTCACACACCTACAGAGAAAAACAAGCAGGATTACCCTGACATCTGAGCAGACAGCACAGAGATAACCTCTGGCCTCCAGCCTCCCCTCACTAGTTAGCCCAGTCAGACGCCAAAAAAAAAAAAACAGGCAGGATTGCGCTGCTATCCAGGTGGAAGGCAGGGCAATCGCCTCCAGGCTCCAGCCTCCCCTCCCTAGCCGGCCCAGTCATGCATTGACAGAAAAAAATAAACAGGCAGGATTGCCCAGCCGTATGGGCGCACAAATGCAATCGCTTCCAGCCTCCAGCCTTCCCTCACTGCTTGGCCTAGACACACACCTACAGTAAAAAGAGGCAGGATTGCCCTGCGATCTGTGCAGATGGTAGAGCAATTGCATCCGGCCCCCAGCCATCCGTCACTAGCCAGCCCAGTCACATGCCTACGAAAAAAACAAACAGGATTGCCCTACCGTCCATGGCAGATGGCAGGGCAATCGCCTCCAGGCTACAGCCTCCCCACCACTAGCTGGCCCAGTTATGTGCCAACAGAAAAAATAAGATTTTACTTACCGATAAATCTATTTCTCGGAGTCCGTAGTGGATGCTGGGGGACGAGCGTACACAATAAGGGAGGATTTTGAATCCCGGGTAAGACTCATACCAGCCACACCAATCACACCGTACAACTTGTGATCTAAACCCAGTTAACAGTATGATAACAGCGGAGCCTCTGAAAGATGGCTTCCTTCAACAATAACCCGAATTAGTTAACAATAACTATGTACAATTTATGCAGATAATCCGCACTTGGGATGGGCGCCCAGCATCCACTACGGACTCCGAGAAATAGATTTATCGGTAAGTAAAATCTTATTTTCTCTATCGTCCTAGTGGATGCTGGGGTTCCTGAAAGGACCATGGGGATTATACCAAAGCTCCCAAACGGGCGGGAGAGTGCGGATGACTCTGCAGCACCGAATGAGAGAACTCCAGGTCCTCCTTAGCCAGAGTATCAAATTTGTAAAATTTTACAAACGTGTTCTCCCCTGACCACGTAGCTGCTCGGCAAAGTTGTAATGCCGAGACCCCTCGGGCAGCCGCCCAAGATGAGTCCACCTTCCTTGTGGAGTGGGCCTTTACAGATTTAGGCTGTGGCAGGCCTGCCACAGAATGTGCAAGTTGGATTGTGCTACAGATCCAACGAGCAATCGTCTGCTTAGACGCAGGAGCACCCATCTTGTTGGGTGCATACAATATAAACAACGAGTCAGATTTTCTGACTCCAGCTGTCCTTGCAATATATATTTTTAATGCTCTGACAACGTCCAGTAACTTGGAGTCCTCCAAGTCACTTGTAGCCGCAGGCACTACAATAGGCTGGTTCAGATGAAATGCTGACACCACCTTAGGGAGAAAATGCGGACGAGTCCGCAGTTCTGCCCTGTCCGAATGGAAAATCAGATATGGGCTTTTGTAAGATAAAGCTGCCAATTCTGATACTCTCCTGGCAGAAGCCAGGGCTAGAAGCATGGTCACTTTCCAAGTGAGATATTTCAAATCCACCTTATTTAGTGGTTCAAACCAATGAGATTTTAGAAAGTCCAAAACCACATTGAGATCCCACGGTGCCACTGGAGGCACCACAGGAGGCTGTATATGCAGCACTCCCTTAACAAAGGTCTGGACTTCAGGGACTGAAGCCAATTCTTTTTGAAAGAAAATCGACAGGGCCGAAATTTGAACCTTAATAGATCCCAATTTGAGACCCATAGACAATCCTGATTGCAGGAAATGTAGGAATCGACCCAGTTGAAATTCCTCCGTCGGAGCACTCCGATCTTCGCACCACGCAACATATTTTCGCCAAATTCGGTGATAATGTTGCACGGTTACTTCCTTCCTTTCAACCGCCATGCCGTCAAACGCAGCCGCGGTAAGTCTTGAAACAGACAGGGACCCTGCTGAAGCAAGTCCCTCCTTAGAGGTAGAGGCCACGGATCTTCCGTGATCATCTCTTGAAGTTCCGGGTACCAAGTCCTTCTTGGCCAATCCGGAACCACTAGTATCGTTCTTACGCCTCTTTGCCGTATAATTCTCAATACTTTTGGTATGAGAGGCAGAGGAGGAAACACATACACCGACTGGTACACCCAAGGCGTTACCAGCGCGTCCACAGCTATTGCCTGCGGATCTCTTGACCTGGCGCAATACCGGTCCAGTTTTTTGTTGAGGCGAGACGCCATCATGTCCACCATTGGTCTTTCCCAACGGGTTACCAGCATGTGGAAGACTTCTGGATGAAGTCCCCACTCTCCCGGGTGAAGATCGTGTCTGCTGAGGAAGTCTGCTTCCCAGTTGTCCACTCCCGGGATGAACACTGCTGACAGTGCTATCACATGATTCTCTGCCCAGCGAAGAATCCTTGCAGCTTCTGCCATTGCACTCCTGCTTCTTGTGCCGCCCTGTCTGTTCACATGGGCGACTGCCGTGATGTTGTCCGACTGGATCAATACCGGTTTTCCCTGAAGCAGAGGTTCTGCCTGGCTTAGAGCATTGTATATTGCTCTTAGTTCCAGAATGTTTATGTGAAGAGACGTTTCCAGGCTCGTCCATACTCCCTGGAAGTTTCTTCCTTGTGTGACTGCTCCCCAGCCTCTCAGGCTGGCGTCCGTGGTCACCAGGATCCAATCCTGTATGCCGAATCTGCGGCCCTCCAATAGATGAGGACTCTGCAACCACCACAGAAGAGACACCCTTGTCCTTGGAGACAGGGTTATCCGTAGGTGCATCTGAAGATGCGACCCTGACCATTTGTCCAACAGATCCCTTTGGAAAATTCTTGCGTGGAATCTGCCGAATGGAATTGCTTCGTAAGAAGCCACCATTTTTCCCAGGACTCTTGTGCATTGATGTACAGACACCTTTCCTGGTTTTAGGAGGTTCCTGACAAGGTCGGATAACTCCTTGGCTTTTTCCTCCGGGAGAAAAACCTTTTTCTGAACCGTGTCCAGAA
This sequence comes from Pseudophryne corroboree, assembly GCF_028390025.1. NCBI lineage: Eukaryota > Metazoa > Chordata > Amphibia > Anura > Myobatrachidae > Pseudophryne > Pseudophryne corroboree. The sequence continues at coordinate 676,898,459 of NC_086448.1, forward strand.
TCATCCCTAGGAACAGCAGACGAGTTGTCGGCATTAACTGGGATTTTGGAATATTCAGAATCCACCCGTGCTGTTTTAGCACTTCTTGAGACAGTGCTAATCCCATCTCTAGCTGTTCTCTGGACCTCGCCCTTATTAGGAGATCGTCCAAGTATGGGATAATTAATATGCCTTTTCTTCGAAGAAGAATCATCATCTCGGCCATTACCTTTGTAAAGATCCGAGGTGCCGTGGACAATCCGAACGGCAGCGTCTGAAACTGATAGTGACAGTTTTGTACAACGAACCTGGTGTGAGGGGTAAATTGGAACGTGGAGATACGCATCCTTGATGTCCAAGGATACCATAAAGTCCCCCTCTTCCAGGTTCGCTATCACTGCTCTGAGTGACTCCATCTTGAACTTGAACTTCTTTATGTACAGGTTCAAGGACTTCAGATTTAGAATAGGCCTTACCGAGCCATCCGGCTTCGGTACCACAAAAAGAGTGGAATAATACCCCTTCCCTTGTTGTAGAAGAGGTACCTTGACTATCACCTGCTGAGAGTACAGCTTGTGAATGGCTTCCAAAACCGTCTCCCTTTCGGAGGGGGACGTTGGTAAAGCAGACTTCAGGAAACGGCGAGGTGGATCTGTCTCTAATTCCAACCTGTACCCTTGAGATATTATCTGCAGGATCCAGGGATCTACCTGCGAGTGAGCCCACTGCGCGCTGTAATTTTTGAGACGACCGCCCACCGTCCCCGAGTCCGCTTGAGAAGCCCCAGCGTCATGCTGAGGCTTTTGTAGAAGCCGGGGAGGGCTTCTGTTCCTGGGAAGGAGCTGCGTGTTGCTGTCTCTTCCCTCGACCTCTGCCTCGTGGCAGATATGAATAGCCCTTTGCTCTCTTATTTTTAAAGGAACGAAAGGGCTGCGGTTGAAAAGTCGGTGCCTTTTTCTGTTGGGGAGTGACTTGAGGTAGAAAGGTGGATTTCCCGGCTGTAGCCGTGGCCACCAAATCTGATAGACCGACTCCAAATAACTCCTCCCCTTTATACGGCAAAACTTCCATATGCCGTTTTGAATCCGCATCGCCATGGTCCTTTCAGGAACCCCAGCATCCACTAGGACGATAGAGAAAACAGGCAGAATTGCCATGCCATCTGGGTGGATGGTAGGGCAATCGCCTCTGGACTCCAGCCTCCCCTCACTAGCCATCCCAGTCACAAACTTACAGAAAAAAAGCTGGCAGGATTACCCTGATGTCCAATCAGACAGCAGGGCAATTGCCTCTAGCCTCCAGCCTCCCCTCACTAGCCAGCCCAGTCACATGCCTACAAAAAAAATCAGACAGGATTGCCCTGCCTTCCAGGTGGAAGGCAGGGCAATCGCCTCCAGGCTCCAGCCTTCCCTCATTAGCCAGCCCAGTAATGCATTAACAGGAAAAAAAAAACAGGCAGGATTGCCCAGCCATACGGGCACATGGTAGGGCAATCATCTCCAGCCTTCCCTCACTAGCTGACCTAGACACGCGCCTACAGTAAAAAGAGGCAGGATTGCCCTGCCATCTGTTCGGACAGTAGAGCAATTGCATCCGGCCCCCAGTCTCACCTCACTAGCCGGACCAGTCTTGCGCCTACAGAATAAAAACAGGCAGGATTTCCCTGCTGTCCGAGCGAACGACACATCAATCGCATCCGGACCACAACCTCAGCTCCCTAGCCAGCCCAGTCACAGGCCTAGAGAATAAAAACAGGCAGGATTGTCCTGCTGTCCGAGCGAATGGCAGGGCAATTCCCTCCGGCATTCAGCCTCCCCTCACTGGCAGGTCCAGTCACATACCTACAGAAAAAAAACAGGCAGGATTACCATGATTTCCGAACAGACAACAGGGCAATCGCTTCCCGCCTCCAGCATCCCCTCACTAGCTGGCCCAGTCACACACCAACAAAAAAATAGGCAGGATTACTCTGCCATCGAGGTGGACGGCAGGGCAATAGCCTTCCCTCCCTAGCCAGCCCAGTCACAGGCCTAAAAGCATAAAACAGGCAGGATAGCCCTACCATCCAGGCAGATGGAAGGGCAATGAACTCCGGCCTCCAGCCTCCCCTCACTATCTTGCCCAGTCACACACCTACAGATAAATAAACAGGAAGGATTGCCCTCCTGTCTGGGCAGACAGCAGAGCAATTGCCTCTGGTCTCCAGCCTCCCCTCACTAGTCGGTCCAGTCACATACCTACAGTAAAAAGATGCAGGATTGCCCTGCAATCCGGGAGGACAGCAGGGCAATCGCCTCCGGTCTCTAGCCTCCCCTCACTAGCCATCCCAGTCACATGCCTACAGAAAAAAAAGGCAGGATTTATCTGCTGTCCAGGTGGCCGGTAGAGCAATTGCATCCAGCTCCAAGCCTCCTCTCCCTAGCCAGCCCAGTCACAGGCCTACAGAAAAAAACAGACAGCAGGACAATCGCCTCTGGCCTCCAGCCTCCACTCACTAGCCAGACCAGTCACAGACCTACAGAATAAAAACAGCCAGGATTGCCCTGATGTCTGAGCGAATGGCAGAGCAATCACCTCCGGCCTCCAGCCTCTCCTAACTAGCCAGTCAGTTACGCACCTACAAAAAAACAGGCAGGATTGCCCTACCGTCCATTGCGGATGGCAGTACAATCGCCTCCGGCTTCCAGCCTCCACTAACTAGATGGCACAGTTACGCACCTACAAAAAATACAGGCAGGATTGCCATTAAGTCTGGGTGGATGGTAGGGTAATCGCCTACGGCCTCCAGCCTCCCCTCACTAGCCAGCCCAGACACATACCTACAAAAAACAGGCAGGATTGACCTACCATCTCGGTGGAAGGCAGGGCATTTGCCTCCAGTCTCCTCTAACTAGCCGGCCCAGTCACGCACTTACAAAACAGGCAGGATTGCCATACCATCCAGGTGGACAGCAGGGCAATCGCCTCTGGCCTCCAGCTTCCTCTCACTAGCTGACCTAGTCCCAAGCCTACAAAAACAAACAGGCAGGATTGACCTGCCTTCCATTCGGACTGCAGGACAACCGCCTCCAGCCTTCCCACAATAGCCGGCCCAGTTATACTCAAGGATTATTTATTTTCGGCAATACTAATAAGCAGCTCCCACTGGTGGTGAGTGCTGTCATACAGCACTTTTGTTGCTGATTAGTTAGCTGTTATGATTTAATCCTTTTGTACTCTGAAATTGGGTTGCCCTGATGAAGCTATGAGTAAAATGTGCATAGACATTGTGTGGCGCCATGATTATGAGCGATGTGGTGTTTTTCTAGACATGACTCAGATCTATAATAAACACTATTCAACCTTAATGTTACTACACAGCTACATTGCTAACACTACATTGTACTTGAGTAATTAATATATACCTAAAGCTTTTGATGTATATGCTGCTGATTAATAAGACATTGGTTCACTGTGGCCATTTATGTACATAAATATTAATAATCACTAGATTATCTTGGCGGTCCAAGATAAGAACTCACTAATTACTCGCATGGTGGAATTAAAAGTGATTATGAGAATATATGACTGAAATATAAATAATACATATTTAGGTCCGCCATCTGGGATGTAGTTATGTGACCAACAGCCAAGAGAGTGCCAGTCACATTACCTCCCCCTACATCCTGCACCCTCACAATCCCGAAGGTCAGGATCATTTCAATTGTGATTTCATGTTATATTGATGGCAGCACAAGTCTGGTTCATTCTACAGTAATATACAATTTGACTTGAATATTTGATATTTTTGTATGAGACTGTGGTTTAACTCATATACTTAGTCCCTCTGGTTATTTAGTAATTGAGATTGTAAATTGACAACACTGTAATTCTTGATAGTTAATAAGAATTCAGACAACTGTCTATAACAAATTGTTAAGATGTGGTAAAACTATTAACTACATTGCTATACTGTCAATATACTTGTTGTACTATTGATCCCGTCTATGATCATATAGTGGTTTTAACCACATAAAGGAATATCTAAGACATATTGTCACACTATGTAGATTTCACACCTTGTATCTTCATGACAGACTTGAGTGACTAATAAATACAAAATGAATGGTACTACTCACTGTGAGGGATACCTATGTTAATAGGTTGCTGTGACACAATTACTTAATCCAGACAGCATTGCCCTACTGTACACAATCGTCTCTGGCCTCCAGCCTCCCCTCACTAGCCTACCCGGTCGCTTGCCTACGGAAAAAAAACAGGCAGGATTACCCGTGCTGTCTCAGCGAATGGCAGGGCAATCGCCTCCAGCCTACAGCCTCCCCTCGCTAGCCAGCCCAGTCACGCACCTACAAATAAACCAGGCAGGATTGCCCTACCGTCCATGGCACATGGCAGGGCAATCGCCTCCAGGCTATAGCCTCCACAACACTAGCAGGTCCAGTTACGCGCCAAGAGAGAAAAAAACAAAACCAGGCAGGATTGCCCGGCCATTCTGGTGAACACCAAGTCAATTGCCTTTGGCCTCCCCTCCCTAGCCAACCCAGTCACAGGCCTTCAAAATAAAAACAGGTAAGATTGGCCTGCCATCAATGCAGACAGCAGTGTAATCACCTGCGGAATCCAGCCTGCCCTCACTAGCCAGACTAGACACGCGTCTGCATAAAAAACAGGCAGGATAGCCATGACATCTGGGCAGACGGTAGGGCAATTGCCTCCAGATTCCATCCTCCCCTCACTAGCCGTCCCAGTCACACACATACAGAAAAAAAATCTGTCAGGATTACCCTGAAGTCAGAGCAGACAGCAGGGCGATCGCCTCCGGCCTCCATCCTCCCATCACTAGCCAGCCCAGTCACACACCTACAAAAATACAGACAGGATTGCCCTGCCATCCAGGTGGAAGGCAGGGCAATCGCCTACTGGCTCCAGCCTCCCCTCATTAGCCAGCCCAGTCATGCATTGACAGAATAAAAACTGGAATGCCCAGCCGTACAGGCGCACCAAGGCAGCCTTCCCTCACTAGCCGGCCTAGACACACGCCTACAGTAAAAAGAGGCAGGATTGACCTGCCATCTGGGTGGACAGTAGAGCAATTGCATCAGGACCCCAGCCATCCCTCCCTAGCCAGCCCAGTCACAGACCTTGAGAATAAAAACAGCAGGATTGCCCTGCTGTCCAAGCGAATGGCAGGGCAATCGCTTCTGGCCTCCAGCCTCCCCTCACTGGCAGGCCCAGTCACATACCTACAGAAAAAAACAGGCAGGATTGCCCTGCTGTCCAAGCAAATGGCAGGGCAATTGCCTCCGGCCTCCCCTCACTGCCAGGCCCAGTCACACACCTACAGAAAAAAAACAGGCAGGATTTCCATGACGTCCATGTGTACAGCAGGGCAAACGCCTCTGGCCTCCCCTCACTAGCCGGCACAGCAACGTGCCTACAGAAAAAAAAACACGTAGTATTACCCTGCCTCCAGCCTCCTCTCACTAGCTGGCCAAGTTACGCACCTACAAAAAAACAAACAGGATTGCCCTATTGTCCAGGTGGGACAGCAGGGCAATCGCCTCTTTCCTCCAGCCTCCCCTCACTAGCCGGCCTTGTCCCATGCATACAAAAAAAAGCAGGCAGGGTTGCCCTGCCTTCCATTTGGATGGCAGGTATATAGCCACTAGCCTCCTGCCTCCCCTCACTAACCGGTCCAGTCATGTGCCTACATAAAAATCAATTAGGATTGCCCTGCCTTCCGTTCGGACGGCAGGACAATTGCCTCCACCTGACAGCTTCCCACACTAGCCAGCCTAATTATGCTCAAGGGTTATTTATTTCCGGCCATACTGATAAGCAGCTCCCATTGGTGGTAAGTGCTGTCATACAGCGCTTTTGTTGCTGATTAGTCAGTTGTTACGATTTAATCCTTTTGTACCCTGAAATTGAATTGCCCTGATGAAGCTTTGAGCAAAATGTGCATAGACATTATGCGGCGTCATGATTATGAGCGCTGTGGTGTTTTTCTAGACATGTCTCAGATGTATAATAAACATTGTTCGACATTAATGATACTACACAGCTACATTGCTAACACTACATTGTACTTGAGTAATTACAGCTTAATAATTACCTAAAGCTTTGGATGTATATGTTGCTAAATAATTAGACATTGGTTCACTGTGGCCATTTATGTACTATTAATGATCACTAGATTATCTTGGCGGTCCAAGATAAGAACTCACTAATTATTCGCACAGTGGAATTAAAAGTGAATATGAGAATATATGACTAAAATATAAATAATACATATTTCAGTCCACCATGTGGGATGTAGTTATGTGACAGGCGACCAGGAGACCGCCGGTCACATTACCTCCCCCTACATCCTGCACCGTCACAATCTTGATGGTCGGGATCATTTCAATTGTGATTTGATGTTATATTGTTGTAGCACAAGTCTGGTTCATTGTACAGTAATATACAATTTGACTTGAATATTTGATATGTTTGTATGAGACTGAGGTTTAACTCATATACTTAGTCCCTCTTGTTGTTTAATTTATACCCCTTTTCCACTAACTTTTTAAAACGCGGCTAAATGTGCGGGGGCGCGCAATTACCCGTGTTTTTTCCTAGTGGAAAAGGGTCCCCCGGCAAGTGATCCGGGAATCCTACTCGGGTAGCTTGCCGGGTTGAACACGTGTTCAACCCGGTTAGCTATGTAGTGTGAACGGGAGCCGTGTCGAGGCGACACAGCTCCCGTTCACAGTGTATGGGAGGGCGGCGCTGGGAGATCATGTGAGCCTGTAGCTCAACAGAGATCTGGGAGGGGGGAGGCATGAGCATATCCCTGCTTTTGAATCTGCAAGGACTGAGACGCCCGCTTGCATCGTCCGTAGGAGCTGAGATACTGAATAATGCTTCCTTAGATGTCACCTTCAGTTGAACCATCTGAGTACGGCCTCCTATGTGACCCTATGGCAGGTGCAGTGTCTTCTTCTGAGTACGGCCTCCTGTGTGATCCCTATGGTAGGTGCAGTGTCTTCGTTTGAGTACGGCCTTCTATGTGATCCATATGGCAGGTGCAGTGTCTCTGTCCGAGTACGGCCTCCTGTGTGACCCTATGGCAGGTGCAGTGTCTCCGTCTGAGTATGGCCCCTATGTGACCCTATGACAGGTGCAGTGTCTCCGTCTGAGTACAGGCTCCTATGTGAGCCCTATGGCAGGTGCAGTGTCTCCGTCTGAGTACGGCCTCCTATGTGAGCAGTCAGGCGTCTGTGTACACATCCACTGTCACTGATACTCCCTTATCATGTCCACAAGACTGATCATCTCTGTGTGTGTGCTACAACCCCTTCTTGTCAGCTTTAGAGAAAAGTACTCTACAGTGCCCCAACAAAGAGAGTACTTTTCTCTAAATCTATACTTTATACTCTTAATTACTCTCAGGGGAGCGCCTTCAATATTGATAGCTTTATCTGTACCTATTGGGCTGTGAACAAAAATCTGTGAGCCAATGTTTTTTTTCAATGTGAGGCATACAGCAGCATTTTCTCGCACTAACAATGTCTTTGCACGTTATTGGATTGACCCCTAAGATTGGTGGTGGTATAATCTGCTAAGGGGCACCAGAAAAAATCTTGCTTAGGGCACCAAATTGGTCAGGGTCGGCTGTTTCTCAATATACTCGCTAAACTATTGAACCCATCTATGATTATGTGGTGGTTTTAACCACATAAAGGAATATCTAATACTTATTGTCACACTGTGTAGATTTCACTCCTTATATCTTCATGACATACTTGAGTGACTAATAAATAAAAAATGAATGGTATTACTCACTGTGAGGGATACCTATGTTAATAGGTTGCTGTGACACAATTACTTGATCCAAGTCTGCCGCTGTATCGGGCAAATCTGCCCTTATCAATATCCTGTCACTAACCTTATGTGAGTACCATGGGGGTAATTCCAAGTTGATCGCAGCAGGAAATTTTTTAGTAGTTGGGCAAAACCATGTGCACTGCAGGGGGGGCAAATATAACATGTGCAGATAGAGTTAGATTTGGGTGGGTTATTTTGTTTCTGTGCAGGGTAAATACTGGCTGCTTTATTTTTACACTGCAATTTAGATTGCAGATTTAACTCACCACACCCAAATCTATCTCTCTCTGCACATGTTATATCTGCCTCCCCTGCAGTGCACATGGTTTTGCCCAACTGCTAACAAAAATCCTGCTGGGATCAACTTGCAATTACCCCCCATATCTCCTTCTACCGATGAGCTGTGCATTGCTAGGGCCCTGGATGTGAATGAGTGAGCAAAAACAGCACAGCTCTGATCTAGGCAGTCACCATTATGACATCACAACATGACCTCACAGACCCCACCAGACAGGCCAGGACTGGTTGTTTGTGGTTTGAGGCTCATTATGACATCACAGCTGTTGTCTTTTGCATGACTGACCTCAGGGAAATGTGATTTTACTCCTTATTTTAAATTATAACATTCACATTAAAATCATATTTATTATTTTTATGACACTTATGTACATCAATATTAATGATCACTAGATTAACTTGGCGGTCCACACTTACAGGACCAAGAACTCACTAATTACTCACACGGTGGAATTGTAAGTGATTATGAGAATATATGACTGAAATATAAATAATACATATTTCAGTCCACCATGTATATAGGAGATACTTTTAGACAATTAGAGTGAGTCAATTAGTAAGTATATATGTAGACCACATTGTAATGACATAAGTAATTATCTCCTTACTTTATAATAATATACAGTATGTTATTTAAGTGGCTTTTACTTTTTATTTATGCATTATGTGTTGCTGTTTTCTTTGTTTTCATTATTGTACAGTATGTCCTGAAGTGACTGTCTCTCTTCAACAATCTACTGGAGATACATGGCACAGATATACAGTGTTAGGGTCCAGAGAGTTCCAAAAGGGAAAAAATGTGGCACATACTTATGTATTTGAGATTTTCATTGGCACAACGGGAGACCACCATCACTGACAAATGATTTGCAAGTACAGGAGAAAGCTCCTATGACTTATTCCACTAATAACAGCAATATATCAGAGGAGCTTTTGATGTGGAAAATTGCAGAAAAGTAAAAATACGTCTTTAGTGTTACTGTTTAGTAATGGGGAAGCGTATTGGAAAACCAAACAGTCCACCACACACAACATCATAAAAAATGAGCAGTAGAAATTATTTTAAAAGTCTTCTGGCATGCAACTGCAGGTACTGTATACTAAACTAAAATAGAACTAGTACATATAATGTTTAACACAACACTTGTATAGAGTTTAGAATACAGTTTATATGTATACTTTTCCTGTGTGTGGGCTAGGGAAGAAAACTGTTAAGATTGATTCAGAACTTCATTAGTGATGAGCGGGTTCGGTTTCTCCGAAACCGAACCCCCCGAACTTCACCTTTTTCACACGGGTCCGAGGCAGGTTCGAACCTGCCCGCCTTGCTCGGCTAACCCGAGCGTGCCCGAACGTCATCATCCCGCTGTCGGATTCTCACGAGATTTGGATTCTATATAAGCAGCCGCGCGTCGCCGCCATTTTCACTCGTGCATTGGAGATGATAGGGAGAGGACGTGGCTGGCGTCCTCTCCGTTTATTGTAGAAGTTGATTGGTTTACTTTATTTCTTATTTGTGGGGAGGATTGGGGAGCAGCCAGAGCTGGATTAAGGCATCAGGGGGCCCGGGGTACTAAAGACAGGGGGGCCCTAAGGTGTAAATGTAAAATTATAATATATATATATATATAATAAGAATTTACTTACCGATAATTCTATTTCTCGGAGTCCGTAGTGGATGCTGGGGTTCCTGAAAGGACCATGGGGAATAGCGGCTCCGCAGGAGACAGGGCACAAAAAGTAAAGCTTTACGATCAGGTGGTGTGTACTGGCTCCTCCCCCTATGACCCTCCTCCAAGCCTCAGTTAGGTACTGTGCCCGGACGAGCGTACACAATAAGGAAGGATTTTGAATCCCGGGTAAGACTCATACCAGCCACACCAATCACACTGTACAACCTGTGATCTGAACCCAGTTAACAGTATGATAACAGCGGAGCCTCTGAAAAGATGGCTCACAACAATAATAACCCGATTTTTGTAACTATGTACAAGTATTGCAGACAATCCGCACTTGGGATGGGCGCCCAGCATCCACTACGGACTCCGAGAAATAGAATTATCGGTAAGTAAATTCTTATTTTCTCTATCGTCCTAGTGGATGCTGGGGTTCCTGAAAGGACCATGGGGATAATACCAAAGCTCCCAAACGGGCGGGAGAGTGCGGATGACTCTGCAGCACCGAATGAGAGAACTCCAGGTCCTCCTTAGCCAGGGTATCAAATTTGTAGGATTTTACAAACGTGTTTGCCCCTGACTAAATAACCGCTCGGCAAAGTTGTAAAGCCGAGACCCCTCGGGCAGCCGCCCAAGATGAGCCCACCTTCCTTGTGGAATGGGCATTTACATATTTTGGCTGTGGCAGGCCTGCCACAGAATGTGCAAGCTGAATTGTATTACACATCCAACTAGCAATAGTCTGCTTTGAAGCAAGAGCACCCAGTTTGTTGGGTGCATACAGGATAACAGCAAGTCAGTTTTCCTGACTCCAGCCGTCCTGGAACATATTTTCAGGGCCCTGACAACATCTAGCAACTTGGAGTCCTCCAAGTCCCTAGTAGGTGCAAGGCACCACAATAAGCTGGTTCAGGTGAAACACTGACACCACCTTAGGGAGAGAACTGGGGACGAGTCCGCAGCTCTGCCCTGTCCGAATGGACAAACAGATATGGGCTTTTTTGAGAAAAAACCACCAATTTGACACTCGCCTGGTCCAGGCCAGGGCCAAGAGCATGGTCACTTTTCATGTGAGATGCTTCAAATCCACAGATTTGACTGGTTTTAAACCAATGTGATTTGAGGAATCCCAGAACTACGTTGAGATCCCACAGTGCCACTGGAGGCACAAAAGGGGGTTGTATATGCAATACTCCCTTGACAAACTTCTGGACTTCAGGAACTGAAGCCAATTCTTTCTGGAAGAAAATCGACAGGGCCGAAATTTGAACCTTAATGGACCCCAATTTGCGGCCCATAGACACTCCTGTTTGCAGGAAATGCAGGAAACGACCGAGTTGAAATTTCTTTGTGGGGCCATCCTGGCCTCACACCACGCAACATATTTTCGCCACATGTGGTGATAATGTTGTGCGGTCACCTCCTTTCTGGCTTTGACCAGGGTAGGAATGACCTCTTCCGGAATGCCTTTTTCCCTTAGGATCCGGCGTTCCACCGCCATGCCGACAAACGCAGCTGCGGTAAGTCTTGGAACAGACATGGTACTTGCTGAAGCAAATCCCTTCTTAGCAGCAGAGGCCATAAGACCTCTGTAAGCATCTCTTGAAGTTCCGGGTACCAAGTCCTTCTTGGCCAATCCGGAGCCATGAGTATAGTTCTTACTCCTCTACGTCTTATAATTCTCAGCACCTTAGGTATGAGAAGCAGAGGAGGGAACACATACACCGACTGGTACACCCACGGTGTTACCAGAACGTCCACAGCTATTGCCTGAGGGTCTCTTGACCTGGCGCAATACCTGTCCCGTTTTTTGTTCAGACGGGACGCCATCATGTCCACCTTTGGTATTTCCCAACGGTTTACAATCATGTGGAAAAAACTTCCCGATGAAGTTTCCACTCTCCCGGGTGGAGGTCGTGCCTGCTGAGGAAGTCTGCTTCCCAGTTTCCATTCCCGGGATGAAACACTGCTGACAGTGCTATCACATGATTTTCCGCCCAGCGAAAAGTCCTTGCAGTTTTTGCCATTGCCCTCCTGCTTCTTGTGTCGCCCTGTCTGTTTACGTGGGCGACTGCCGTGATGTTTTTCCCACTGGATCAATACCGGCTGACCTTGAAGCAGAGGTCTTGCTAAGCTTAGAGCATTATAAATTTACCCTTAGCTCCAGTATATTTATGTGGAGAAAAGTCTCCAGACTTGATCACACTCCCTGGAAATTTTTTCCTTGTGTGACTGCTCCCCAGCCTCTCGGGCTGGGCTCCGTGGTCACCAGCATCCAATCCTGAATGCCGAATCTGCGGCCCTCTAGAAGATGAGCACTCTATAACCACCACAGGAGAGACACCCTTGTCCTTGGATATAGGGTTATCCGCTGATGCATCTGAAGATGCGATCCGGACCATTTGTCCAGCAGATCCCACTGAAAAGTTCTTGCGTGAAATCTGCCGAATGGAATTGCTTCGTAGGGAGCCACCAGTTTTACCAGGACCCTTGTGCAATGATGCACTGTTTTTAGGAGGTTCCTGACTAGCTCGGATAACTCCCTGGCTTTCTCTTCCGGGAGAAACACCTTTTTCTGGACTGTGTCCAGAATCATCCCTAGGCACAGCAGACGTGTCGTCGGGATCAGCTGCGATTTTGGAATATTTAGAATCCACCCGTGCTGTTGTAGCAGTATCCGAGATAGTGCTACTCCGACCTCCAACTGTTCCCTGGACTATGCCCTTATCAGGAGATCGTCCAAGTAAGGGATAATTAAGACGCCTTTTCTTCGAAGAAGAATCATCATTTCGGCCATTACCTTGGTAAAGACCCGGGGTGCCGTGGACAATCCAAACGGCAGCGTCTGAAACTGATAGTGACAGTTCTGCACCACGAACCTGAGGTACCCTTAGTGAGAAGGGCAAATTTGGGACATAGAGGTAAGCATCCCTGATGTCCCGGGACACTATATAGTCCCCTTCTTCCTGGTTCGTTATCACTGCTCTGAGTGACTCCATCTTGATTTGAACCTTTGTAAGTGTTCAAAAAATTTTTAGAATAAGTCTCACCTAGCCTTCTGGCTTCAGTACCACAATATAGTGTGGAATAATACCCCTTTTCTTGTAGTAGGAGAGGTAATTTAATTATCACCTGCTGGGAATACAGCTTGTGAATTTTTTCCCATACTGCCTCCTTGTCGGAGGGAGACCTTGGTAAAGCAGACTTCAGGAGCCTGCGAAGGGGAAACGTCTCGACATTCCAATCTGTACCCCTGGGATACTACTTGTAGGATCCAGGGGTCCTGTACGGTCTCAGCGCCATGCTGAGAACTTGTCAGAAGCGGTGGAACGCTTCTGTTCCTGGGAATGGGCTGCCTGCTGCAGTCTTCTTCCCTTTCCTCTATCCCTGGGCAGATATGATCTTATAGGGACGAAAGGACTGAGGCTCAAAAGACGGTGTCTTTTTCTGCAGAGATGTGACTTAGGGTAAAAACGGTGGATTTTCCAGCAGTTGCCGTGGCCACCAGGTCCGATGGACCGACCCCAAATAACTCCTCTTCCTTTATACGGCAATACACCTTTGTGCCGTTTGGAATCTGCATCACCTGACCACTGTCGTGTCCATAACATCTTCTGGCAGATATGGACATCGCATTTACTCTTGATGCCAGAGTGCAAATATCCCTCTGTGCATCTCGCATATATAGAAATGCATCCTTTAAATGCTCTATAGTCAATAAAATACTGTCCCTGTCAAGGGTATCAATATTTTTAGTCAGGGAATCCGACCAAGCCACCCCAGCTCTGCACATCCAGGCTGAGGCGATCGCTGGTCGCAGTATAACACCAGTATGTGTGTATATACTTTTTATGATATTTTCCAGCCTCCTGTCAGCTGGTCCTTGAGGACGGCCCTATCTATAGACGGTACCGCCACTTGTTTTGATAAGCGTGTGAGCGCCTTAGCCACCCTAAGGGGTGTTTCCCAACGCGCCCTAACTTCTGGCGGGAAAGGGTATACCGCCCCTAATTTTCTATCGGGGGGAACCCACGCATCATCACACACTTTATTTAATTTATCTGATTCAGGAAAAACTACGGTAGTTTTTTCACATCCCACATAATACCCTCCTTTGTGGTACTTGTAGTATCAGAAATATGTAACACCTCCTTCATTGCCTTTAACGTGTGGCCCTAATAAGGAATACGTTTGTTTATTCACCGTCGACACTGGATTCAGTGTCCCTGTCTGTGTCTGTGTCGACCGACTAAAGTAAACGGGCGTTTTAAAACCCCTGACGGTGTTTTTGAGACGTCTGGACCGGTACTAATTGTTTGTCGGCCGTCTCATGTCGTCAACCGACCTTGCAGCGTGTTGACATTATCACGTAATTCCCTAAATAAGCCATCCATTCCGGTGTCGACTCCCTAGAGAGTGACATCACCATTACAGGCAATTGCTCCGCCTCCTCACCAACATCGTCCTCATACATGTCGACACACACGTACCGACACACAGCACACACACAGGGAATGCTCTGATAGAGGACAGGACCCACTAGCCCTTTGGAGAGACAGAGGGAGAGTTTGCCAGCACACACCAAAAACGCTATAATTATATAGGGACAACCTTATATAAGTGTTTTCCCTTATAGCATCTTTATTATATATTTCTAACGCCAAATTAGTGCCCCCCCTCTCTGTTTTAACCCTGTTTCTGTAGTGCAGTGCAGGGGAGAGCCTGGGAGCCTTCCCTCCAGCCTTTCTGTGAGGGAAAATGGCGCTGTGTGCTGAGGAGATAGGCCCCGCCCCTTTTTCGGCGGCCTCGTCTCCCGCTCTTAACGGATTCTGGCAGGGGTTAAATATCTCCATATAGCCTCCGGAGGCTATATGTGAGGTATTTTTAGCCAAAATAGGTTTTCATTTGCCTCCCAGGGCGCCCCCCTCCCAGCGCCCTGCACCCTCAGTGACTGCCGTGTGAAGTGTGCTGAGAGGAAAATGGCGCACAGCTGCAGTGCTGTGCGCTACCTTTAGAAGACTGAGGAGTCTTCTGCCGCCGATTCTGGACCTCTTCTTACTTCAGCATCTGCAAGGGGGCCGGCGGCAAGGCTCCGGTGACCATCCAGGCTGTACCTGTGATCGTCCCTCTGGAGCTGATGTCCAGTAGCCAAGAAGCCAATCCATCCTGCACGCAGGTGAGTTCACTTCTTCTCCCCTAAGTCCCTCGTTGCAGTGATCCTGTTGCCAGCAGGACTCACTGTAAAATAAAAAACCTAAGCTAAACTTTTCTAAGCAGCTCTTTAGGAGAGCCACCTAGATTGCACCCTTCTCGGCCGGGCACAAAAATCTAACTGAGGCTTGGAGGAGGGTCATAGGGGGAGGAGCCAGTACACACCACCTGATCGTAAAGCTTTACTTTTTGTGCCCTGTCTCCTGCGGAGCCGCTATTCCCCATGGTCCTTTCAGGAACCCCAGCATCCACTAGGACGATAGAGATATATATATATATATATATATATATATATATATATATATATATATATACACACTCTGTATCATTTGAACTAAGGGGAGTATCGGGTAGTTTGGGTTAATTACCTATTTCATATATACATACACACATATATACCCATACACACACACACACGCATACATACATATGGGTTGGTCTGATATGCCGGCGGTATCCCAATGATGAAAATCCTGACAGGGGCAAGGTAAGTATACTTACCTTTCCACAATGCCCCGCTAACCCTCCCCCACCTCTGCAGCCTAACCATAACCCTTCCCGGGTGTGCCTAAACCTAACCTTCCCTTCACGCAGCCTGAACCTAAACACCCCCCCCCCACACACACACACCCCACCCGCAGCCTAACCATAACCCTCCCCGGGGATGCCTAAACTAAACCTAATCTCCCTGTACGAGGCTGAAGTTAGCTTCTTATTCGGCCAGCTTCTTATTCACTTCTTATTCAAGCTCCAGCTTCTTATTCACGCTCCAGCTTCTTATTCAGATCATTCAGTTTTGCAAGGGTTAATGTGTCTTGGGCAACACATTTGACGCCTGAAATTCACAGAGTAGGGTCCCTTTCATATGACCCACCTGTATTTTGGCTTGCCAAACGCTGGTTTGGGCATGAAATACGCTGGCAAAGTGGGCACATACACTATAATTCACCATTTTGAATAAGTAGCTGTAGTTTTGCAGGGGTTAACGAGTCTCGGGCAACAATTTTGACACCTGAAATCAATAGAGTCGGGTCACTTGCATATGACCCACATGGATATTGCCTTGCCCAACACTGGTTTGGCCATGAAATACGCTGCCCAAGTGGGCACCTTAACACTATCATTTTCTATTATGAATAAGTAGCTGTAGTTTTGCAAGGGTTAACGAGTCTCGGGCAAGAATTTTGACACCAGAAATCAATAGAGTCGGGTCACTTGCATATGACCCACATGGATTTTGCCTTGCCCAACGCTGGTTTTGCCATGAAATACGCTGCCCAAGTGGGCACATTCACAGTATTATGAATTACTAATTTGAATAAGTAGCTGTAGTTGTGCAAGGGTTAACGAGTCTCGGGCAACAATTTTGACACCTGAAATCAATAGAGTCGGGTCACTTGCATATGACCCACATGTATTTTGCCTTGCCCAACACTGGTTTGGCCATGAAATAAGTTGCCCAAGTGGGCACCTTAACACTATCATTTTCTATTATGAATAAGTAGCTGTAGTTTTGCAAGGGTTAACGAGTCTCGGGCAACAATTTTGACACCAGAAATCAATAGAGTCGGGTCACTTGCATATGACTCACATGGATTTTGCCTTGCCCAACACTGGTTTGGCCATGAAATACGCTGCCCAAGTGGGCACATACACAGTATTATGAATTACTAATTTGAATAAGTAGCTGTAGTTGTGCAAGGGTTAACGAGTCTCGGGCAAGAATTTTGACACCTGAAATCAACTGAGTCGGGTCACTTGCATATGACCCACATGTATTTTGCCTTGCCCAACACTGGTTTGGGCATGAAATACGTTGCCCAAGTGGGCACCTCAACACTATCATTTTCTATTATGAATAAGTAGCTGTAGTTTTGCAAGGGTTAACGAGTCTCGGGCAACAATTTTGACACCAGAAATCAATAGAGTCGGGTCACTTGCATAAGACCCACATGTATTTTGCCTTGCCCAACACTGGTTTGGGCATGAAATAAGTTGCCCAAGTGGGCACCTTAACACTATCATTTTCTATTATGAATAAGTAGCTGTAGTTTTGCAAGGGTTAACGAGTCTCGGGCAACAATTTTGACAACAGAAATCAATAGAGTCGGGTCACTTGCATATGACCCACATGGATTTTGCCTTGCCCAACACTGGTTTGGGCATGAAATACGCTGCCCAAGTGGGCACATACACAGTATTATGAATTACTAATTTGAATAAGTAGCTGTAGTTGTGCAAGGGTTAACGAGTCTCGGGCAAGAATTTTGACACCTGAAATCAACTGAGTCGGGTCACTTGCATATGACCCACATGTATTTTGCCTTGCCCAACACTGGTTTGGCCATGAAATAAGTTGCCCAAGTGGGCACATACACAGTATTATGAATTACTAATTTGAATAAGTAGCTGTAGTTGTGCAAGGGTTAACGATTTTCGGGCAAGAATTTTGACACCTGAAATCAACTGAATCTGGTCACTTGCATATGACCCACATGTATTTTGCCTTGCCCAACACTGGTTTGGGCATGAAATACGTTGCCCAAGTGGGCACCTTAACACTATCATTTTCTATTATGAATAAGTAGCTGTAGTTTTGCAAGGGTTAACGAGTCTCGGGCAACAATTTTGACACCAGAAATCAATAGAGTCCGGTCACTTGCATATGACCCACATGGATTTTGCCTTGCCCAACGCTGGTTTTGCCATGAAAAACGCTGCCCAAGTGGGCACATTCACAGTATTATGAATTACTAAATTGAATAAGTAGCTGTAGTTTTGCAAGGGTTAACGAGTCTCGGGCAAGAATTTTGACACCTGAAATCAATAGAGTCGTGTCACTTGCATATGACCCACGTGGATTTTGCCTTGCCCAACACTGGTTTGGGCATGAAATACGCTGCCCAAGTGGGCACCTTAACACTCTCATTTTCTATTATGAATAAGTAGCTGTAGTTGTGCAAGGGTTAACGAGTCTCGGGCAAGAATTTTGACACCTGAAATCAACTGAGTCGGGTCACTTGCATATGACCAACATGGATTTTGTCTTGCCCAACACTGGTTTGGGCATGAAATACGCTGCCCAAGTGGGCACCTTAACACTATCATTTTCTATTATGAATAAGTAGCTGTAGTTTTGCAAGAGTTAACGAGTCTCGGGCAACAATTTTGACACCTGAAATTAATAGAGTCGGGTCACTTGCATATGACCCACATGGATTTTGCCTTGCCCAACACTGGTTTGGGCATGAAATACGTTGCCCAATTGGGCACCTCAACACTATCATTTTCTATTATGAATAAGTAGCTGTAGTTGTGCAAGGGTTAACGAGTCTCGGGCAAGAATTTTGACACCTGAAATCAACTGAGTCGGGTCACTTGCATATGACCCACATGTATTTTGCCTTGCCCAACACTGGTTTGGGCATGAAATAAGTTGCCCAGATGGGCACCTTAACACTATCATTTTCTATTATGAATAAGTAGCTGTAGTTTTGCAAGGGTTAACGAGTCTCGGGCAACAATTTTGACACCAGAAATCAATAGAGTCGGGTCACTTGCATATGACCCACATGGATTTTGCCTTGCCCAACACTGGTTTGGCCATGAAATACGCTGCCCAAGTGGGCACATACACAGTATTATGAATTACTAATTTGAATAAGTAGCTGTAGTTGTGCAAGGGTTAACGAGTCTCGGGCAAGAATTTTGACACCTGAAATCAACTGAGTCGGGTCACTTGCATATGACCCACATGTATTTTGCCTTGCCCAACACTGGTTTGGGCATGAAATAAGTTGCCCAAGTGGGCACCTTAACACTATCATTTTCTATTATGAATAAGTAGCTGTAGTTTTGCAAGGGTTAACGAGTCTCGGGCAACAATTTTGACACCAGAAATCAATAGAGTCGGGTCACTTGCATATGACCCACATGGATTTTGCCTTGCCCAACACTGGTTTGGCCATGAAATACGCTGCCCAAGTGGGCACATTCACAGTATTATGAATTACTAATTTGAATGTGCCCACTTGGGCAGCGTATTTCATGGCAAAACCAGCGTTGGGCAAGGCAAAATCCATGTGGGTCATATGCAAGTGACCCGATTCAGTTGATTTCAGGTTTCAAAATTCTTGCCCGAGACTAGTTAACCCTTGCAAAACTACAGCTACTTATTCATAATAGAAAATGATAGTGTTAAGGTGCCCACTTGGGCAGCGTATTTCATGCCCAAACCAGTGTTGGGCAAGGCAAAATACATGTGGGTCATATGCAAGTGACCCGACTCTATTGATTTCAGGTGTCAAAATTGTTGCCCGAGACTCGTTAACCCTTGCAAAACTACAGCTACTTATTCAAATTAGTAATTCATAATACTGTGAATGTGCCCACTTGGGCAGCGTATTTCATGGCAAAACCAGCGTTGGGCAAGGCAAAATCCATGTGGGTTATATGCAAGTGACCTGATTCAGTTGATTTCAGGTGTCAAAATTCTTGCCCGAGACTCGTTAACCCTTGCAAAACTACAGCTACTTATTCATAATAGAAAATGATAGTGTTAAGGTGCCCACTTGGGCAACTTATTTCATGCCCAAACCAGTGTTGGGCAAGGCAAAATACATGTGGGTCATATGCAAGTGACCCGACTCAGTTGATTTCAGGTGTCAAAATTCTTGCCCGAGACTCGTTAACCCTTGCAAAACTACAGCTACTTATTCAAATTAGTAATTCATAATACTGTGAATGTGCCCACTTGGGCAGCATATTTCATGGCAAAACCAGCGTTGGGCAAGGCAAAATCCATGTGGGTCATATGCAAGTGACCCTATTCAGTTGATTTCAGGTGTCAAAATTCTTGCCCGAGACTAGTTAACCCTGGCAAAACTACAGCTACTTTTTCATAATAGAAAATGATAGTGTTAAGGTGCCCACTAGGGCAGCGTATTTCATGCCCAAACCAGTGTTGGGCAAGGCAAAATCCATGTGGGTCATATGCAAGTGACCCGACTCTATTGATTTCTGGTGTCAAAATTGTTGCCCGAGACTCGTTAACCCTTGCAAAACTACAGCTACTTATTCATAATAGAAAATGAGAGTGTTAAGGTGCCCACTTGGGCAACGTTTTTCATGCCCAAACCAGTGTTGGGCAAGGCAAAATACATGTGGGTCATATGCAAGTGACATGACTCAGTTGATTTCAGGTGTAAAAATTCTTGCCCGAGACTCGTTAACCCTTGCAAAACTACAGCTACTTATTCAAATTAGTAATTCATAATACTGTGAATGTGCCCACTTGGGCAGCGTATTTCATGGCAAAACCAGCGTTGGGCAAGGCAAAATCCATGTGGGTTATATGCAAGTGACCTGATTCAGTTGATTTCAGGTGTCAAAATTCTTGCCCGAGACTCGTTAACCCTTGCAAAACTACAGCTACTTATTCATAATAGAAAATGATAGTGTTAAGGTGCCCACTTGGGCAACTTATTTCATGCCCAAACCAGTGTTGGGCAAGGCAAAATACATGTGGGTCATATGCAAGTGACCCGACTCAGTTGATTTCAGGTGTCAAAATTCTTGCCCGAGACTCGTTAACCCTTGCAAAACTACAGCTACTTATTCAAATTAGTAATTCATAATACTGTGAATGTGCCCACTTGGGCAGCGTATTTCATGGCAAAACCAGCGTTGGGCAAGGCAAAATCCATGTGGGTCATATGCAAGTGACCTGATTCAGTTGATTTCAGGTGTCAAAATTCTTGCCCGAGACTCGTTAACCCTTGCAAAACTACAGCTACTTATTCATAATAGAAAATTATAGTGTTAAGGTGCCAACTTGGGCAACGTATTTCATGCCCAAACCAGTGTTGGGCAAGGCAAAATCCATATGGATCATATGCAAGTAACCCGACTTTATTGATTTCTGGTGTCAAAATTGTTGCCCGAGACTCGTTAACCCTTGCAAAACTACAGCTACTTATTCATAATAGAAAATTATAGTGTTAAGGTGCCCACTTGGGCAATGTATTTCATGCCCAAACCAGTGTTGGGCAAGGCAAAATACATGTGGGTTATATGCAAGTGACCTGACTCAGTTGATTTCAGGTGTCAAAATTCTTGCCCGAGACTCGTTAACCCTTGCAAAACTACAGCTACTTATTCAAATTAGTAATTCATAATACTGTGAATGTGCCCACTTGGGCAGCGTATTTCATGGCCAAACCAGTGTTGGGCAAGGCAATATCCATGTGGGTCATATGCAAGTGACCCGACTCAGTTGATTTCAGGTGTCAAAATTGTTGCCCGAGACTCGTTAACCATTGCAAAATTACAGCTACTTATTCATAATTGAAATTGAGAATGTTAAGGTGCCCACTTGGGCAGCGTATTTCATGCCCAAACCAGTGTTGGGCAAGGCAAAATACATGTGGGTCATATGCAAGTGACCCGACTCTATTGATTTCAGGTGTCAAAATTGTTGCCCGAGACTCGTTAACCATTGCAAAATTACAGCTACTTATTCATAATTGAAATTGAGAGTGTTAAGGTGCCCACTTGGGCAGCGTATTTCATGCCCAAACCAGTGTTGGGCAAGGC
This sequence comes from Pseudophryne corroboree, assembly GCF_028390025.1. Lineage (NCBI taxonomy): Eukaryota > Metazoa > Chordata > Amphibia > Anura > Myobatrachidae > Pseudophryne > Pseudophryne corroboree. The sequence continues at coordinate 676,920,085 of NC_086448.1, forward strand.
AAAATACATGTGGGTCATATGCAAGTGACCCGACTCAGTTGATTTCAGGTGTCAAAATTCTTGCCCGAGACTCGTTAACCCTTGCAAAACTACAGCTACTTATTCAAATTAGTAATTCATAATACTGTGAATGTGCCCACTTGGGCAGCGTATTTCATGGCAAAACCAGCGTTGGGCAAGGCAAAATCCATGTGGGTCATATGCAAGTGACCTGATTCAGTTGATTTCAGGTGTCAAAATTCTTGCCCGAGACTCATTAACCCTTGCAAAACTACAGCTACTTATTCATAATAGAAAATGAGTGTTAAGGTGCCCACTTGGGCAACTTATTTCATGCCCAAACCAGTGTTGGGCAAGGCAAAATACATGTGGGTCATATGCAAGTGACCCGACTCAGTTGATTTCAGGTGTCAAAATTCTTGCCCGAGACTCGTTAACCCTTGCAAAACTGCAGCTACTTATTCATAATAGAAAATTATAGTGTTAAGGTGCCCACTTGGGCAACGTATTTCATGCCCAAACCAGTGTTGGGCAAGGCAAAATCCATATGGATCATATGCAAGTAACCCGACTTTATTGATTTCTGGTGTCAAAATTGTTGCCCGAGACTCGTTAACCCTTGCAAAACTACAGCTACTTATTCATAATAGAAAATGATAGTGTTAAGGTGCCCACTTGGGCAATGTATTTCATGCCCAAACCAGTGTTGGGCAAGGCAAAATACATGTGGGTTATATGCAAGTGACCTGACTCAGTTGATTTCAGGTGTCAAAATTCTTGCCCGAGACTCGTTAACCCTTGCAAAACTACAGCTACTTATTCAAATTAGTAATTCATAATACTGTGAATGTGCCCACTTGGGCAGCGTATTTCATGGCCAAACCAGTGTTGGGCAAGGCAATATCCATGTGGGTCATATGCAAGTGACCCGACGCTATTGATTTCAGGTGTCAAAATTGTTGCCCGAGACTCGTTAACCCTTGCAAAACTACAGCTACTTATTCATAATAGAAAATGAGAGTGTTAAGGTGCCCACTTGGGCAACGTGTTTCATGCCCAAACCAGTGTTGGGCAAGGCAAAATACATGTGGGTCATATGCAAGTGACCCGACTCAGTTGATTTCAGGTGTCAAAATTGTTGCCCGAGACTCGTTAACCATTGCAAAATTACAGCTACTTATTCATAATTGAAATTGAGAGTGTTAAGGTGCCCACTTGGGCAGCGTATTTCATGCCCAAACCAGTGTTGGGCAAGGCAAAATACATGTGGGTCATATGCAAGTGACCCGACTCTATTGATTTCAGGTGTCAAAATTGTTGCCCGAGACTCGTTAACCCTTGCAAAACTACAGCTACTTATTCAAATTAGTAATTCATAATACTGTGTATGTGCCCACTTGGGCAGCGTATTTCATGGCCAAACCAGTGTTGGGCAAGGCAAAATCCATGTGGGTCATATGCAAGTGACCCGACTCAGTTGATTTCAGGTGTAAAAATTGTTGCCCGAGACTCGTTAACCCTTGCAAAACTACAGCTACTTATTCAAAATGGTGAATTATAGTGTATGTGCCCACTTTGCCAGCGTATTTCATGCCCAAACCAGCGTTGGGCAAGCCAAAATACAGGTGGGTCATATGAAAGGGACCCTACTCTGTGAATTTCAGGCATCAAATGTGTTGCCCAAGACTCATTAACCCTTGCAAAACTGAATGATCTGAATAAGAAGCTGGAGCTTGAATAAGAAGTGAATAAGAAGCTGGCCGAATAAGAAGCTAACTTCAGCCTCGTTCTCCCTGTAGCCTAAACCTAGCCACCTCTCCAAAGCCTGACCCTAACTCCTCCCCCCACCACCATGGATTACTTCTCCGGTGGCCCAGCAAACACTCGTTCGGGTTTCCAGTGGTCGGGGTTCCTAGCACTGCCAGGATCCTGACCTGATCCCATACATATATATACACACACACACACATATATATACATACTAACATATATCTTCTAAAGGACAGGTAATGCCACTCACAGGTCCTGCGAGACCTGTGAGTGCCGTTCTCTGTCATTTAGAAGTTTTAGATAGATAGATAGATAGATAGATAGATAGATAGATAGATAGATAGATAGATAGATAGATAGATAGATAGATAGAACTCAGAGCCTAACTTTAAATATAAAGCCTAACTTAAAAAAAAAAAAATCCTGACTTACAAACATAACAGGAGAGTGGGAGCTTGAATGTTCCTCTCCTTCTCTGTAGTGCACCCCGCCAGCACTAATCCCCACACGCTGCCAGGGAACTTCCTCCTTTCAGCCTGAGTCTGCAGCTTGACTTCCTCCTATTGGGCGGCTGCAAGGGCAAACGCAGGATTTACTGGGGGGGTTTCCATGTTGCACACATATGCACATTGCAGACACATATATTGCACACACACACACATTGTACACGCATACAAAGCACACCATACTTACTGACTTGTAGTACGCCACATATATACACATTGTACACACAGCACACCACACAAATAAACACTGCACACACATACATAGCACACCACACACAAACACACACACACATATTGCACACACAGGGCGGGATGTACTATCACTGATGGCGGGTCATTGACGGTCATCGCAATGATGCTAATCGCATATGTACTAACATATGCGATTAGTATCGCAATGCGATGCCAGGGGTGCCCTGCGGTCAGTGGTAGTCCCGAGCAGAGCTGTAACTACCTATGGGCGAGAGGGGCTTTGCACACAGCGCAATGCGCTGTGGGGCGGAAAAATCTCAGCAGGCACCCGCCGGGCCACGCTAAACTACCACCCACCAGCCAGCACCGCCATTTACTGTAGCTACAGTGCTGTCCGAGGAGAGGAGCGCCGGAGTCCCGGCTCCATCCCTCTTTCATTGATGATGCGGGCAGATGGTGGGTTTGTGGTGTGGCTGACGGGTGCACGGCGGCTCTGCCCTGGCTGCTAGCTGTGATTGGAGCTCTCAGCTCAGCTCCGATCGTGCTGCAACAGAGACAGCAGGGGCAGAACAAGCTACAATTAAGTGCCCGCTGCATTATACAAGACAGCCAAGTACTAATGAGTCAGCCTGACTCATTTAGTACACTGGCAGGCGACGTACTAGCCGTCACAATCAGGGAGGAGGTGAAGTAGCTGTCCGGTCCGCCGGAGGAGAGGACTTTTCTATCCCCTTTCCCATCTACCCCTGGGTACAATAGGACACTTTGTGCTGCCTGTAAAGTTGCCAACCTACCAAATGTGCAGCGCTGTGCAGCTGGAGGCTGACCTGTCCCTCCTCTTTCTATACACACAAGCCGGGGTAAGGGGAGGGGGGTCCAACTACTATCCTGTTGCAGCTGCAGGCAGACACTGAGTATGAAGAAGGGGAGTGGCGCGATTCGCGGTTATTAAGGGGGCGGGGCTTAATGCCGTGAAGAGCCCACCCCATGAGAGACTTCTGGCTGTGTTGTAGTGAGTAGCGTAACTATCTAATGCTGGCATCCTTCCTTTCCTTCTCTCTCTGACTGACCTTTCCTTTCTCTTTCTCTTCATAATACTCTCTCTATATCTTGCTCCTCCCTCTCTTCCTCCCTCTCTCTCTCTCCTGACACTCTCTCTCTCTCTCCTGACACTCTCTCTCTCTCTCTCTCACTTCTCTCTCCCCTCTCATCCATTTCTCCCTGACACCCCAGGGCCGTAACTAGGTATGGGCAGATGGTGCCGTGGGCGCATCATCCACATCCACCACCACTGGCCGCCATCAAATGCCTCGCTCCCTGCTATAATATATAATACCAGCATTGCGCCCAGCTCCTTCTATGCCAGACGCATCGCTGCTAATACATTATAGCCGGCAGCTCTGTCTGTGTTACTTGTGTGCTCCCTCCTCTCCTCGACTCCAGCAGCAGTACAAGTCAGCGGCAGGAAGCCGCACCTGGGAGGCCGGGAGCCAGTTGGACGAAGCTGAACAGACTGGCAGCAGCAACTGGGCCGGGTCTGTATGCCGTCACCCGCACAGGGACATCCCCTACCATGATTGCCCGCACTCCCAGGAAGAGGACGCAGACGGGTGAGTGCACTGCTCACTGTCTGCCTACTGTGTAAAAAAGGGGGACTATGCCGCCTAATGTGTAAAAGGGAGCTCTGCCGCAGTACTGTGTAAAAAGGGGACTCTACCTGCCGTAATGTGTAAAAGGGGACTCTACCTGCCGTAATAAGGAGCTATGTGGCCACGCCCCTTCCCCATAAAGCCACACCACTATATTTTTGGCGTACGACTACGCGCTTGCCTTGTTTTGTGTATGGGGGGCGCTGATGCTGATTCTTGCACACAGCGCTGGAATGGCTAGTTACGGCACTGGTCCCGAGGGGAAGCCCTGCAGCTCAGCGCCCACTGCACCCTGACCTCCTGCAGCATGGAGTACGGTCTGATACCCCCTGCCGGCACCCGCCCATCTCCCGTCATATGCTCCTGCGTCCGGTCGCTACCACCATCAGCACCCGGAACCTCGGCACTACAAGCAGCTGTGTGGCTGGGGCAGGGTGTCAGGCAGCTGCAGGAAGCACGGAGTGCACCGGCTTCCGGAGGACGGGGAGGAGGAATAGGAGGACCCCCACCAGCTGCTGCAGGAGCTTGGAGGCGGGTGAGGATCCTGGAGCAGGCTGCAGGACACTGGTGAGAGAGGGGTCAGCGTTTGGCGGCGAGGGCGGTGGATTGCGGAAAGAAGCTCATAGGCTTCTATAGGGTATCGCCATAAAAAGATGGCGATACCCTCCGCACCGATATGTGGGCGGCTGGGTCTAGGGGGTTTTACCGCATTTTTCCCTTTGTACATCCCGCCCACTGCATACCACAAACAAACATAGCACACCATACTCCTACACAATGCACATACACATATCACACTATACACGTACATAGTACACCATACACATTGCACACACAGCACACCACACATACAGTGCACACAAATACATAGCACACCCCACACACATATTCTCACCATACGCATTGCACACACGCATACATAGTACAGTACACCACATACACATTAACCCCAAGGCAGAGTGGCTCCGGAAGACACAACTCAGCAACCCCGGGTCAGCAGGTCTCACACGGAACTGCCTAGGAGGGGCTGACGCTGCAGCTCCCCCTACAGTCAGACAGCCAGCCTCTTTGTCAGTGTGATGAGCAGGCAGCTGCACGTTACTGACACAGCTGCCTGCGCTCCACACTGTCTCGTCCCTCTCCTTCCCCAAAAGAATCATCAGTGAGGATGGATCGGCGGGCAGGCCCCTGCGTGCGCTGCACTGAGCCATCGCTCAGTAAGCTCTGCAGTGGGGAGGGGAGCGCAATGCCCCGCAGTGCAGTGCCGCTGATCAGATCGGATTAGAGTTCTGATCTCCGGCGAGTGGAGGGGGGCCCTTTTCTGACAGGGGGGCCCGGGGTACTTAACCCCGGAGCCCCCCGTTAATCCGGCTCTGGGAGCAGCTGTTAGGAGGAGTACAGTGCAGAGTTTTGCTGATAAGTGACCACCAGTTTTTATCCGTTCTCTGCCTGAAAAAAATGCTCCATACCATATCTGTGCTCAGTGTGCTGCATGGTATATCTGTGCTGAGTGCTCACACTGCTTAATTGTGGGGACTGGGGAGCAGCTATAGCAGGAGTACAGTGCAGAGTTTTGCTGACAGTGACCACCAGTATACGTTGTCTGCCTGAAAAACACTCCATATCTGTGCTCACAGTGTGCTGCTTTATTGTGGGGACTGGGGACCACCAGTATAATTAATATTATATAGGAGTAGTACAGTGCAGTGTGCACTGCTGTACCTACCTCTGTGTTGTCACTCGTCATCCATTAAGTATACTATCCATCTGCATTGTATACCTGTGGTGCATTTTAGACAGTTTTGCAGTTTGCAGACAGTGTCCACCAGTATACTATATATAGCAGTACGGTAGGCCACTGCTGTGTACCTACCTCTGTGTCGTCACTCGTCATCCATTAAGTATACTATCCATCTACATTCTATACCTGTGGTGCATTTTAGACAGTTTTGCAGTTTGCTGACAGTGTCCACCAGTATACTATATATAGCAGTACGGTAGGCCACTGCTGTGTACCTACCTCTGTGTCGTCACTCGTCATCCATTAAGTATACTATCCATCTACATTCTATACCTGTGGTGCATTTTAGACAGTTTTGCAGTTTGCTGACAGTGTCCACCAGTATACTATATATAGCAGTACGGTAGGCCACTGCTGTGTACCTACCTCTGTGTCGTCACTCGTCATCCATTAAGTATACTATCCATATACATTCTATACCTGTGGTGCATTTTAGACAGTTTTGCAGTTTGCGGACAGTGTCCACCAGTATACTATATATAGCAGTACGGTAGGCCACTGCTGTGTAACTACCTCTGTGGCGTCACTCGTCATCCATTAAGTATACTATCCATCTACATTCTATACCTGTGGTGCATTTTAGACAGTTTTGCAGTTTGCTGACAGTGTCCACCAGTATACTATATATAGCAGTACGGTAGGCCACTGCTGTGTACCTACCTCTGTGTCGTCACTCGTCATCCATTAAGTACTCTATCTATCTACATTCTATACCTGTGGTGCATTTTAGACAGTTTTGCAGTTTGCTGACAGTGTCCACCAGTATACTATATATAGCAGTACGGTAGGCCACTGCTGTGTACCTACCTCTGTGTCGTCACTATTCATCCAATAAGTATACTATCCATCTACATTCTATACCTGTGGTGCATTTTAGACAGTTTTGCAGTTTGCTGACAGTGTCCACCAGTATACTATATATAGCAGTACGGTAGGCCACTGCTGTGTACCTACCTCTGTGTCGTCACTCGTCATCCATTAAGTATACTATCCATCTGCATTGTATACCTGTGGTGCATTTTAGACAGTTTTGCAGTTTGCTGACAGTGTCCACCAGTATACTATATATAGCAGTACGGTAGGCCACTGCTGTGTACCTACCTCTGTGTCGTCACTCGTCATCCATTAAGTATACTATCCATCTACATTCTATACCTGTGGTGCATTTTAGACAGTTTTGCAGTTTGCTGACAGTGTCCACCAGTATACTATATATAGCAGTACGGTAGGCCACTGCTGTGTACCTACCTCTGTGTCGTCACTCGTCATCCATTAAGTATACTATCCATCTGCATTCTATACCTGTGGTGCATTTTAGACAGTTTTGCAGTTTGCTGACAGTGTCCACCAGTATACTATATATAGCAGTACGGTAGGCCACTGCTGTGTACCTACCTCTGTGTCGTCACTCGTCATCCATTAAGTATACTATCCATATACATTCTATACCTGTGGTGCATTTTAGACAGTTTTGCAGTTTGCTGACAGTGTCCACCAGTATACTATATATAGCAGTACGGTAGGCCACTGCTGTGTAACTACCTCTGTGTCGTCACTCGTCATCCATTAAGTATACTATACATCTACATTCTATACCTGTGGTGCATTTTAGACAGTTTTGCAGTTTGCTGACAGTATCCACCAGTATACTATATATATAGCAGTACGGTAGGCCACTGCTGTGTACCTACCTCTGTGTCGTCACTCGTCATCCATTAAGTATACTATCCATCTACATTCTATATATATATTCTATATAATTCCACACATTAAAAAATGGAGAACAAAAATGTGGAGGTTAAAGGGAAAGATCAAGATCCACTTCCACCTCGTGCTGAAGCTGCTGCCACTAGTCATGGCCGAGACGATGAAATGCCATCAACGTCGTCTGCCAAGGCCGATGCCCAATGTCATAGTAGAGAGCATGTAAAATCCAAAACACAAAAGTTCAGTAAAATGACCCAAAAATCAAAATTAAAAGCGTCTGAGGAGAAGCGTAAACTTGCCAATATGCCATTTACGACACGGAGTGGTAAGGAATGGCTGAGGCCCTGGCCTATGTTCATGGCTAGTGGTTCAGCTTCAAATGAGGATGGAAGCACTCATCCTCTCGCTAGAAAAAAGAAAAGACTTAAGCTGGCAAAAGCACAGCAAAGAACTGTGTGTTCTTCAAAATCACAAATCCCCAAGGAGAGTCCAATTGTGTCGGTTGCGATGCCTGACCTTCCCAACACTGGACGGGAAGAGCTTGCGCCTTCCACCATTTGCACGCCCCCTGCAAGTGCTGGAAGGAGCACCCGCAGTCCAGTTCCTGATAGTCAAATTGAAGATGTCACTGTTGAAGTACACCAGGATGAGGATATGGGTGTTGCTGGCGCTGGGGAGGAAATTGACAAGGAGGATTCTGATGGTGAGGTGGTTTGTTTAAGTCAGGCACCCGGGGAGACACCTGTTGTCCGTGGGAGGAATATGGCCCTTGACATGCCTGGTCAAAATACAAAAAAAATCAGCTCTTCGGTGTGGAATTATTTCAACACAAATGCGGACAACAGGTGTCAAGCCGTGTGTTGCCTTTGTCAAGCTGTAATAAGTAGGGGTAAGGACGTTAACCACCTCGGAACATCCTCCCTTATACGTCACCTGCAGCGCATTCATCATAAGTCAGTGACAAGTTCAAAAACTTTGGGTGACAGCAGAAGCAGTCCACTGACCACTAAATCCATTCCTCTTGTAACCAAGCTCCTGCAAACCACACCACCAACTCCCTCAGTGTCAATTTCCTCCTTACCCAGGAAAGCCAATAGTCCTGCAGGCCATGTCGCTGTCAAGTCTGACGAGTCCTCTCCTGCCTGGGATTCCTCCGATGCATCCTTGAGTGTAACGCCTACTGCTGCTGGCGCTGCTGTTGTTGCTGCTGGGAGTCGATCGTCATCCCAGAGGGGAAGTCGGAAGACCACTTGTACTACTTCCAGTAAGCAATTGACTGTCCAACAGTCCTTTGCGAGGAAGATGAAATATCACAGCAGTCATCCTGCTGCAAAGCGGATAACTCAGGCCATGGCAGCCTGGGCGGTGAGAAACGTGGTTCCGGTATCCATCGTTAATTCAGAGCCAACTAGAGACTTGATTGAGGTACTGTGTCCCCGGTACCAAATACCATCTAGGTTCCATTTCTCTAGGCAGGCGATACCGAAAATGTACACAGACCTCAGAAAAAGACTCACCAGTGTCCTAAAAAATGCAGTTGTACCCAATGTCCACTTAACCACGGACATGTGGACAAGTGGAGCAGGGCAGACTCAGGACTATATGACTGTGACAGCCCACTGGGTAGATGTATTGCCTCCCGCAGCAAGAACAGCAGCGGCGGCACCAGTAGCAGCATCTCGCAAACGCCAACTCGTTCCTAGGCAGGCTACGCTTTGTATCACCGCTTTCCAGAATAGGCACACAGCTGAAAACCTCTTACGGCAACTGAGGAAGATCATCGCAGAATGGTTTACCCCAATTGGACTCTCCTGGGGATTTGTGACATCGGACAATGCCAGCAATATTGGGGGTCATTCCGAGTTGTTCGTTCGCAAGTGAATTTTAGCAGATTTGCTCATGCTAAGCCGCCGCCTACTGGGAGTGAATCTTAGCATCTTAAAATTGCGAACGATGTATTCGCAATATTGCGATTACACACCTCGTAGCAGTTTCTGAGTAGCTTCAGACTTACTCGGCATCTGCGATCATTTCACTGCTTGTAGTTCCTGGTTTGACGTCACAAACACACCCAGCGTTCGCCCAGACACTCCTGCGTTTTTTCCGGAAACGGTAGCGTTTTTTCCCACACGCCCATAAAACGGCCTGTTTCCGCCCAGAAACACCCACTTCCTGTCAATCACATTACGATCGCCAGAACGATGAAAATGCCGTGAGTAAAATTCCTAAGTGCATAGCAAATTTACTTGGCGCAGTCGCAGTGCGGACATTGCGCATGCGCATTAAGTGGAAAATCGCTGCGATGCGAAGATTTTTACCAAGCGAACAACTCGGAATGACCCCCATTGTGCGTGCATTACATCTGGGCAAATTCCATCACGTCCCATGTTTTGCACATACCTTGAATTTGGTGGTGCAGAATTATTTAAAAAACGACAGGGGCGTGCAAGAGATGCTGTCGGTGGCCCGAAGAATTGCGGGCCACTTTCGGCATTCAGGCACCGCGTACAGAAGACTGGAGCACCACCAAACATTCCTGAACCTGCCCTGCCATCATCTGAAGCAAGAGGTGGTAACGAGGTGGAATTCAACCCTCTATATGCTTCAGAGGATGGAGGAGCAGCAAAAGGCCATTCAAGCCTATACATCTGGCCACGATATAGGCAAAGGAGGTGGAATGCACCTGACTCAAGCGCAGTGGAGAATGATTTCAACGTTGTGCAAGGTTCTGCAACCCTTTGAACTTGCCACACGTGAAGTCAGTTCAGACACTGCCAGCCTGAGTCAGGTCATTCCCCTCATCAGGCTTTTGCAGAAGAAGCTGGAGACATTGAAGGAGGAGCTAAAACAGAGCGATTCCGCTAGGCATGTGGGACTTGTGGATGGAGCCCTTAATTCGCTTAACCAGGATTCACGGGTGGTCAATCTGTTGAAATCAGAGCACTACATTTTGGCCACCGTGCTCGATCCTAGATTTAAAACCTACGTTGTATCTCTCTTTCCGGCAGACACAAGTCTGCAGAGGTTCAAAGACCTGCTGGTGAGAAAATTGTCAAGTCAAGCGGAACGTGACCCGTCACCATCTCCTCCTTCACATTCTCCCGCAACTGGGGGTGTGATGAAAAGGCTAAGAATTCCGAGCCCACCCTCTGGCGGTGATGCAGGGCAGTCTGGAGCGAGTGCTGACATCTGGTCCAGACTGAAGGACCTGGCAACGATTACTGACATGTTGTCTACTGTCACTGCATATGATTCTCTCACCATTGAAAGAATGGTGGAGGATTATATGAGTGACCGCATCCAAGTAGGCACGTCAGACGTGTACGTATACTGGCAGGAAAAAGAGGCAATTTGGAGGCCCTTGCAGAAACTGGCTTTATTCTACCTAAGTTGTCCTCCCTCCAGTGTGTACTCCGAAAGAGTGTTTAGTGCAGCCGCTCACCTTGTCAGCAATCGGCGTACGAGGTTACTTCCAGAAAATGTGGAGAAGATGATGTTCGTTAAAATGAATTATAATCAATTCCTCCGTGGAGACATTCACCAGCAGCAATTGCCTCCAGAAAGTACACGGGGACCTGAGATGGTGGATTCCAGTGGGGACGAATTAATAATCTGTGAGGAAGGGGATGTACACAGTGAAAGGGGTGAGGAATCGGAGGATGATGATGAGGTGGACATCTTGCCTCTGTAGAGCCAGTTTGTGCAAGGAGAGATTGATTGCTTCTTTTTCGGTGGGGGCACAAACCAACCAGTCATTTCAGTCACAGTCGTGTGGCAGACCCTGTCACTGAAATGATGGGTTCGTTAAAGTGTGCATGTCCTGTTTATACCACATAAGGGTGGGTGGGAGGGCCCAAGGACAATTCCATCTTGCACCTCTTTTTTCTTTCATTTTTCTTTGCATCATGTGCTGTTTGGGGACAATTTTTTGGAAGGGCCATCCTGTCTTGATTGACACTGCAGTGCCACTCCTAGATGGGCCAGGTGTTTGTGTCGGCCACTTGTGTCGCTTAGCTTAGTCACACAGCCACCTTGGTGCGCCTCTTTTTTTCTTTGCATCATGTGCTGTTTGGGGACAATTTTTTGGAAGGGCCATCCTGCCTGACACTGCAATGCCACTCCTAGATGGGCCAGGTGTTTGTGTCGGCCACTTGTGTCGCTTAGCTTAGTCACACAGCCACCTTGGTGCGCCTCTTTTTTTCTTTGCATCATGTGCTGTTTGGGGACAATTTTTTGGAAGGGCCATCCTGCCTGACACTGCAATGCCACTCCTAGATGGGCCAGGTGTTTGTGTCGGCCACTTGTGTCGCTTAGCTTAGTCACACAGGCACCTTGGTGCGCCTCTTTTTTTCTTTGCATCATGTGCTGTTTGGGGAGTAATTTTTTGAAGGGCCATCCTGCCTGACACTGCAGTGCCACTCCTAGATGGGCCAGGTGTTTGTGTCGGCCACTTGTGTCACCTAGCTTAGTCACACAGCCACCTTGGTGCGCCTCTTTTTTTCTTTGCATCATGTGCTGTTTGGGGACAATTTTTTGGAAGGGCCATCCTGCCTGACACTGCAGTGCCACTCCTAGATGGGCCAGGTGTTTGTGTCGGCCACTTGTGTCGCTTAGCTTAGTCACACAGCCACCTTGGTGCGCCTCTTTTTTTCTTTGCATCATGTGCTGTTTGGGGACTATTTTTTTGAAGGGCCATCCTGCCTGACACTGCAGTGCCACTCCTAGATGGGCCAGGTGTTTGTGTCGGCCACTTGTGTCGCTTAGCTTAGCCATCCAGCGACCTCGGTGCAAATTTTAGGACTAAAAATAATATTGTGAGGTGTTCAGAATAGACTAGAAATGAGTGGAAATTATGGTTATTGAGGTTAATAATACTATGGGATCAAAATGACCCCCAAATTCTATGATTTAAGCTGTTTTTTAGGGTTTTTTTTAAAAAACACCCGAATCCAAAACACACCCGAATCCGACAAAAATTTTTCGGTGAGGTTTTGCCAAAATGCGTCCGAATCCGAAACACGGCCGCGGAACCGAACCCAAAACCAAAACACAAAACGCGAAAAATTTCTGGTGCACATCACTAAACTTCATAAGATAATGGATTACCCCTGTCCAGCTAATTATATTGCATGTCATGTCCTATCATAGTTTGGAAATTATATATTGTGGTTTTGGGGCCCGATTCAGTAAGGATTGCAAATTCTGCTAATTAGCAGAATTTGCAATCCTTTTGTTAGCATGCTGGGGGCCGCCCATCGCAGGGCAAGGCCATCCAGCATCATAACCGCCGCCTCCCCCTCCCCCCTCCCCTTCAACAAGCAGAAATTGTGAGCACATTGCTGCGCCAGCAGGAGGCCCGCTGCCATGTTCCCTATCATGGTGGCTGCGTGTGATGTCAAGCAGCCACCGCAATCACGCCCCTGCCCCCACCCCCCATTTGCGCCGTACCTCCCCCCTTTTGGCCGCCTCCACCCCCGCAATGCTCCTTCTCCGCCCTGGAAACAGTTGATTTGGAAATAGTTACTTACATCCTATACTGGGTCAACACATGAATGTTCACATGGACAGAATGTTGACTTGTCAAATGTTGACATCATTTTGATGACAAATTTTCCACTTTGTGAATGTCGACAGTATGATTTTAAATTCCCTTTGAATGTAAACCTAAGTCTAACCCTAACAGCAGCCTAAACCTAATCTAATCCTAATGTTTAAATGTTCTATCATCATTCTGGCTGTCAACATTGTTAATGTAGCCATTCAGTCGACATTTTGTCACTATAAATATTTTGAATTTTGACATTTGGCATGTCGACATTCTGGGGTCAACATCAAAATGTTGACATGTTGACTGCAAACCCCTACATCAGCATACAATTTGCTGCTAAAAAAAAATTATATAAAAGAATACTTAAGTCAAATAAAAGCAGTGTAGTATTTTTGACGTACAATAATCAATAATCTAGTGTGAAATAGAAAGGCTAGATACACTGTGCAGCAGGAAAAAGATGGCATTTATGGATACATACAGAGTAATGATATCATGTGCTTATAACCTCCTTGTATACTACAACTCCAATTAATACAGTGATTCTTTGTGCTGGCTTGAAGCTCCATAAGCTCCTCCCAGGGGCATAAGTTAATACCAGGCGCCCGGAGGCATAATAACAATAGTGCCCCCTCCCCCCCCACTCCTTCATACCCTCCAACATTTTACACATAGAAAGCGGTACAAATTTGAAAAGGGGGTGTGGCCGCTGGTAAAGGGCCGTGGCCATTTCCCTTTTCCTTTTAATGGAAGTTTGGAGAGCCAAAAATCGGTACCGACCATAAAAAAATGGTACTATACCTGCCAAAAAGGTACAGTTGAAGGGTATGCTCCTTGCTTTACCAGCAACACCCCAACAGGCAGGGCCGATTTAAGGGTCACATGGATCTGGGGCTAAAGAGGATAAAGGGCCTATTGTGAAAATTTGGAAAGGTGTGGCCAGTACCGTGTATGTGTGTACTAATTATTGAGGCATGTCCCCCCTACCCTCAGCCTCTTCATGAACACTGGTTATAGCTTCTGCCCTATGCATAGAAAATAGCATAATGCAAATGAAAATAAAAATACAACTAATAGGTATAGGCCTATAGAACGAAGGTAAATATCCCCATATGTACAATATGAAAATGTTTATTGGTGACAATAACCACACCGCTGTGGGTGCATAGATTTTCTTGAAGATCCAGGAGTTGATATATCAATACACACAGCCACATATATACACACATACACTGCCACACATACACACACAGCCACACACACACTGCAATATATAGACACACACACACACACACACACACACACACACACACACACATATGCATATACAGGCACTTATACACACACAGCCACATATACACACACATTGCCACATACAGTATAAACACACAGCCGGACACAGCCACATATATACACACATACACTGCCACACACACATTGCGATATATAGACACACACATATGCACATACACACACAGCCACATATATACACACACACATTACCACATACAGTAAACACACACAGCCACACACATTGCCTTATACACACACATATGCACATACACACACAGCCACATATACACATACAGCCATATATACACACACATTGCGACATACAGTATAAACACACAGCCGCACACACAGCCACATACACACGCACACACTGTCACATACAGTATACACACACAGAAACATATATACGCACAGCCTTTACCCCAAACACTAAACTAAGTGCCATTCCTGAGCCCGGTGTGTGCCCACCTGTACGCACTCTGTCACTAACCCCGCGCTCTTCTCCGTCCCCTCTCCCAATCGTACCTGTTCCTCCCGAGTCTCCGGCTCTCCGCAGTCTGCACTGCTAAATAACTTGAGCGGCAGTGAGGGGGGAGGGAAGGGGGGTCTGCGTGGGAGACAGGCAGCAGGGCAGTAAGGAGGTGGGTGCATTATCTGTCACTGTCTGCAAGCCCCACTTCCTACCCTTTCACTAAGCTAATGGGCGCTGGTCCTCAATGGAATGGAGTGGCTGGGCAGTGCACTGGAGGCAATGGAGAGGTCAGCGTGCCCCTTCAGAGCAGGCGCCCGGCGGCGACCGACTCCATTGTCTCCGGTACTTCCGCCACTGGCTCCTCTATTGGTTGCCAATATTCTACTGTATTCAATTTAAAGTAATTCTACTCACATATAAAACTATTAACCAAACTACACCAACATATATCTCTTCGTTTATCTCAAAATATCTTCCAACTTGACCTGTCCACTCTGCACAAGATTTGCATCTCTCATCTGCATAGATCACTTGCTCCCATTCACAATTGCAGGACTTTCTTCGGGCAGAACCTAACCTATGGAATGGTCTCCCATGCACGATAAGACTCTCCTCTAGCCACCAAACTTTCAAGCATTCCCTGAAAACTCACCTCTTCAGGCGAGCCTATCAAATTCCTGAACCGCCCACATGACCTTCAGAAGCATTCATATGCAGTGCCAGATTAAGGTCCACATGGGCCTGGAGCTGAAACTTATGAAGGGCCTATTGTGTGCTGCCACAGGGGGTGTGGCCAGCATGGCAGGGGGCACTACTATTTTGGGGGTTTGGCCTGCATTGGGGGTCTGGTCTGTGTATGGGATGTGCTGAAAATGTTTTATTCATTAGTTAGACAGTGAGGTAGGGATTTGCCGCTGTCAGTGAGGAGGGGATGTGCCGCTGTCAGTGAGTCAGGGATGTGCTGCTGTCCGTGAGGCAGTGATATGCTGCTGTCAGTGAGGCGGGGGGGTGCTGCTGTCAGTGAGGCGGGGATGTGCTGCTGTCAGTGAGGCGGGGATGTGCCGCTGTCACTGAGGCGGATATGTGCCGCAGTCAGTGAGATGGGGATGTGCCGCTATCAGTGAGGCAGGGATGGGCTGCTGTCCATGAGGCGTGGATGGGCTGCTATCAGTGAGTAGGGGATGTGCCGCTGTTAGTGAGGCGTGGATGTGCTGCTGTCCATGAGGCAGTGATGTGCTGCTGTCAGTGAGGAGGGGATGTGTCGCTGTCAGTGAGGCAGGGATGTGCCGCTGTCAGTGAGGTTGGGATGTGCCGCTGTCACTGAGGTGGGTATGTGCCGCTGTCAGTGAGGAGGGGATGTGCTGCTGTAAGTGAGGAGGGGATGTGCTGCTGTCAGTGAGGAGATGTGCTGCTGTCAGTGAGGAGATGTGCTGCTGTCAGTGAGGCAGGGATGTGCCGCTGTCAGTGAGGCAGTGATGTGCTGCTGTCAGTGAGGAGGGGATGTGCTGCTGTCAGTGAGGAGGGGATGTGCCGCTGTCAGTGAGGCAGTGATGTGCTGCTGTCAGTGAGGCTTGGATGTGCCACTGTCAGTGAGGTGGGATGTGCCGCTGTCAGTGAGGCGGGGATGTGCCCCCTAGCACATAATCCCATCACCTTCATTGCAGGAGCCCTGGTGCAATGCATCGCTGGTAGTTCTGCCTCTGACCCAGTACACTACGCCATAACACCATACAACTGCCCCCCCACACACCCCTTATCCTACACATACACACCTTACTCCCTGTAATCCCCCACAGCCCACATAACACCCCCTATCTCCCCTTACCCAACCCCTATTTCCATACCCCTAATCACCCCCATACACCCTACTCCCCGTCCCCCCGCATACACCCCATATACCTCTACCCTTAGATAACTTACTACCCATTTCTTCACACATACATCCCATAGCGTTCTACCCCCCAACATACCCTACTCCAGTCCCTCCATGCAATACACCCCAGAACCCTCTACCTCTGCCACACACCCTATTCCCCCACATACACCCCATAATCTTCTACACCCCATACACAGCCTAGTCCCCGTGTTCACACCACATACACCCAAATTCTCTAACCCCACCACACATCCTACTCCCACTGCCTCCCACATTCACACCTCATAAACTCCCTCCTAACCCCCGCACCTGGGAAGGTACCTCCTCTGGGATATACAGTGGAGGGACGGGGCGCAGAGGGGTGGGACCTCCTCTGGGATATACAGTGGAGGGACAGGGCCCAGAGGGGTGTCGGGTATATGAGGTACAGGGGAGTGGGTATGTGAGGCTGACAAGGGCCCTGTATACAGCCGGCCCTAGGCTTGTGTTGTACCCCACTAGTCCCTGAGAGGCCCTGTGTGTGTGTGTGTGTGTGTGTGTGTGTGTGTGTGTGTGTGTGTGTGTATATATATATATCTATATATCTATATACACACATATATATATATATATATATATATATATACTCTATTTGAGTGTGTGTGCATGTGTGTGTGTGTGTATAAATATATATATATATATATATATATATATATATCCTATATGACTGCTATAGAATGTAAATCTCCACTTTGGGGGTCTACCTGAAACGGGACCCTCTGCTCTCATGGAACTGCTCATCCAGGAACGCCAGCCCCTTCCTCCGGTGATCAGCCTTCGTCGCTTTACCATCGAGTTAGATGCAGCAACAGATGACCGGACAGCCCCTGGTGTCCTCAGATTCCTGGCTGGTGGTGATACTGGTCTGCAGGGGTCATCGGGAGACCAACCGCCGGCATAAGGAATCAGTGGCGGATTTAGGGGGGGGGCACCAAGGCACGTGCCCCCCCTGTCATTTTTAGTTGATTTTTGTATTTTTTTTTTTCTTTTGTGCGCACGCCGCGGCGCACCCACCCGACATGAGGCTGCTGCTGACGCCGCGGCGCACCCACCCGACATGAGGCTGCTGCTGCTGGTCCTGAAGGATGTTACAGTGGCGTAACTCCTGCCCCCGCAGCCCTCGCGGTGGCTTGGGGGCGAGGGGCTGCGGGGGCGCCACTGATTTAGTGTAGACTGACATGCGGACGAGCGTCCGCATGTCAGTCTGCGGTCTCGTTTCCTCCGCTGCTGTTAGGAGGGACACGGAGGGCACAGCGCACGCCTCCCTGTGTCCCTCCTGGGTCTCCGGCGGCCGCGGGTCTCATAAAGGAAGTGCCGTTCGTGAGCACTTCCTTTATTAGAGTGACCCGCGGCCGCCGGAGACCCAGGAGGGACACAGGGAGGCGTGCGCTGTGTCCTCCGTGTCCCTCCTAACAGCAGGGGAGCGGGGGGAGCGGCGGCGGAGGAAGCGGGGGGGGGGGGGGCGCACTGAGGGGGCATATCTGGCACTGGGGGGGAATATCTGGCACTGGGGGCATATTTGGCAGGGAGGGCGGGGGGAGAATATCTGGCACTGGGGACATATATGGCACTGGGGGGAATATCTGGTACTGGGGGCATATATGGCACTGGGGGGGGGGAATATCTGGCACTGGGGGCATATGTGGCACTGGGGGGGAATATCTGGTACTGGGGGCATATGTGGCACTGGGGGGGAATATCTGGCACTGGGGCATATGTGGCACTGGGGGCATATATAGCACTGGGGGGGATATCTGGCACTGGGGGCATATGTGGCACTGTCGGGGAATATCTGGCACTGGGGGCATATGTGGCACTGGGGGGGTATATGTGTACCTGGCACATGGGGGGGGGCTATATTTGGCACTGGGGGCATGTGAGTACCTGGCACCGTGGGGGAATATCTGGCACTGGGGACATTTGTGGCACTGGGAGCACAGCCCTAGCAACAAGGACTACCTCCTAGCAACGAGCATGACACCCAGTGCATCAAACCCCTGGCAACGAGCATGACACCCAGTGCATGAAACCCCTGGCAACGAGCATGACACCCAGTGCATGAAACCCCTGGCAACGAGCATGACACCCAGTGCATGAAACCCCTGGCAACGAGCATGACACCCTGAGCATGAAAACCCCTGGCACCGTGCATGGAACCAAGAGCATGAAACCCCTGGCAACGAGCATGACACCCAGTGCATGAAACCCCTGACAACGAGCAGGTATTTGAAAATAAGAATTTACTTACCGATTGTCACAACTGAGGGCCTGAGCTGACGGGAGGCAGCCTCAGTTGTAGGGGCTGAGATGTACCGGAACCTGGGAGGTTGTATCAGACCCCTGGACATGTAAGTAACATGAATAATAACTGCCCGAAGGCGTGACCACGACAACTTAGATAAAAGTCAATGATGTTTATTATGACAACTCCGCAACACAGCAGCAGTAAAAGAAAACGTAAAAGTCAGCAAAGAATAAATACAGTTCCTGGGTACTACAGGATGGCAGGAGCCACAGGGCACTGGTAGTGTGAGATAGTTCTTATAATCTTCTAGATGGAAAGTCCTTACCAGGCCCGACTGTAGCAATGGAGATAACCCAGGATTGTACCAGCTGGTGTTCCAGGAAAAGCTGGGTTGCTGAAGATAAAACGGCTGCTGTGGATACTGGCTGGAACCAGACTGTTGTTAGCACAGAGTGGATACTGGCTGGAACCAGTTAAATAATAAATGAACTTGGGAGCGATGAAATATGAACTGAAATGTAGAACTTGAGAGCGGAGAAATAATAATACCGGTGGAGAGTGGTAAAGTGTAGAAAGGACACCGGCCCTTTAAGAGAAGCTGTACTCTGCTGGAAGCTGGGCTGGAAGCAGGTAATGTTGTAGCTGGAAACAGATGAATCCACAATGGATTGGAGAGTCAGGCTACACCGCAGGTGGAATGCTGGTGCGGGTCTCTATGGTGGAAGTCTTGAGACAGGAGCTGGAACCTGGAAGACAATCACAGGAGAGAGACAAACAGGAACTAGGTTTGACAACCAAAGCACTGATGCCTTCCTTGCTCAGGCACAGTGTATTTATACCTGCAGCAAGGAAGGGATTGGCTAGGCAATTATGCAAATAATTAATACAGACAACAGATTGGTGGAAAATGATCAGCTGACCGAATCCAAGATGGCTGCGCCCATGCAGACACTTGGAGGGAAGTTTGGTTTGTAATCCATGTGGTAATGAAAACAGTAATGGCGGCGCCGGCCACCGGAGACAGGAGGCGCCAGGCTGACAGATGCACATCCAACCACGCGGACACAGCGGAGGCCGCGGCTGACGAAATCGCCACTCAGACACTCTGCATGCAGAAGTTCAGGGACGGCGGCGGAGGCCGCGGGAGACGCCATGCCAGGTGTAATATGGCGTTTACTGTGACAGCGTCCCAGAGTGACAGGAGAGGATACAGGAATGTACACATCAGGATAACAGATGGGATCCGGTCCTGGAGCGCTGAGCCAGCCTTAGGAGGCATCTGATGGGTAAGAAATGGCGTCCAGATACCCGGATCGTGACAGCACCCCCCCCTTTAAGAGTGGCCCCAGGACACTTCTTTGGCTTTTGAGGAAACTTGGAATGGAATCTCCGAACCAAGGCAGGAGCATGGACATCAGAAGCATTGGTCCATGAACGTTCCTCAGGACCATAACCCTTCCAGTCAATAAGATATTGTAGTTGACCGTAACGGTGACGTGAGTCCAGGATCTTGGCCACTTCATACTCAACGCCTCGTTGAGTTTGGACTTTCGGAGTTGGAGGAAGTGAGGAATGAAACCGATTCAAGATCAGCGGTTTCAACAGGGAAACATGGAATGTCCTGGGTATTTTTAAGAAGGGAGGCAACTGGAGTCTGTAAGCAACAGGATTGATGACTTGAAAGGACCGATATAGCGAGGTGCAAACTTCATACTGGGAACTCTTAACCTCAAATTCTTCGTGGATAACCATACCCGCAGGAACTGCTCGACGCTTCTTATCCGCAAACTTCTTGTACCTGAACGATGCCTTGAGCAGAGCTGATCGTACGCTCTTCCAGATATTGGCAAACTGATGCAAGGTGATATCCACTGCGGGAACAGAAGTTGCTGGAAGCGGTTGGAACTCAGGGACTTTAGGGTGGAATCCAAAGTTAGTGAAGAATGGTGTTGAAGCAGATGAAGAATGATACTGGTTGTTATGACAGAACTCGGCCCAGGGAAGTAATTGAACCCAATCATCTTGAGAGGAGGACACATAGATGCGGAGGAAGGCCTCCAAGTCCTGATTCACCCTCTCGGTTTGACCATTGGTCTGAGGATGGTAAGCCGTGGAAAACTTTAGCTTGACTTGGAGGACTTGACATAAACTTCGCTAGAATTTGGCTGTGAATTGAACTCCTCGATCTGAGATAATTTCTTCAGGAAGACCGTGGAGTCGGAAGATCTCTTGTATGAATACTTGAGCCAACTTGGAAGCTGACGGAAGACCGGTGAGAGGAATGAAGTGTGCCATCTTGGTGAACCGGTCAACTACCACCCAGATGGTATTGAACTTGTTGCACATGGGTAAATCTGTAATAAAATCCATCGACAAATGGGTCCAAGGTCGACGGGGAACAGATAGTGGAACCAGTTGCCCCGCAGGCGACTGGCGGGATACCTTATGTTGAGCACACTTTGGGCAAGATGCAATAAACTCCAAGACGTCCTTTTTCAGAGTTGGCCACCAATAGGACCTAGAGATAAACTCCAGGGTTTTTTGGATACCTGTATGTCCGGCAAAACGGGAAGCATGGGCCCAATGCATGAGCTTCTTCCTTAGCATCGGTTTCACAAAACTTTTCCCTGATGGGGGCGTAGAGTCCATCCCTACCGTGGAGAATGCCAACGGATTAATAATAGGATGCTTGTCTGAAGACTCTGACTCATTTTCTTGCTCCCATGAGCGGGAAAGGGCATCGGCCTTGCGATTCTGAGAGCCCGGACAGAACTGGAGTTTAAAGTCGAACCTGGAAAAGAAAAGTGCCCATCTGGCCTGACGAGGGTTGAGACATTGTGCGCCTTTCAGATATAAAAGGTTCTTGTGGTCTGTAAGTATGGTGATTGAATGAGAAGCTCCCTCCAACAGATACCTCCACTCTTCTAGAGCGAGCTTGATGGCTAGCAACTCCTGGTCGCCAATGGCATAGTTGCGCTCAGCTGGGGAGAACTTCCGGGAGAAGAAACTGCAAGGGTGTAAATGGCCATCTTTAGCCCTCTGAGATAACACCGCTCCTACTCCAACGGAGGAGGCATCCACCTCTAAGATGAAAGGAGAGTCGATGTCAGGCTGTTTCAGAACAGGCGCAGAGATGAACCTTTGTTTTAAAAGATGAAATGCTTGCATGGCTTCTTCAGACCACTTGGACGGGTTAGCACCCTTCTTAGTGAAAGCAGTAATAGGCGCCACAATGGTGGAAAAGTCTCGTATAAACTTTCGGTAATAGTTGGCGAACCCTAAGAACCTCTGGACCCCTTTGAGGGTTAAGGGTACCGGCCAATTTTGGATTGCTTGTAGTTTCTCAGGATCCATCTCTAGTCCGGAACCGGACACAATGTACCCTAGAAACGGAATGGACTTGACTTCAAAGACGCATTTCTCTAATTTGCAATAGAGATGATTGACACGGAGACGGGACAGAACCTCTTTAACCCAAAAACGATGTTCCTCTAAATCGTTGGCAAAAATGAGGATATCGTCTAGATAGACCACGACATGACGGTATAGAATGTCTCTGAAGATCTCATTGACAAAATGCTGGAAGACAGCTGGAGCATTGCTCAATCCGAAGGGCATGACGAGGTACTCATAATGTCCGTCACGGGTGTTAAAGGCGGTCTTCCACTCGTCACCCTCACGGATCCGGATGAGATTGTATGCACCTCTCAAGTCCAGCTTTGTAAAGATGGTAGCTCCGCTAACTCTGTCAAAGAGCTCAGTAATCAGGGGTAAAGGATAACGGTTCTTGATGGTAATGTCGTTCAAACCTCTGTAGTCGATGCACGGCCGCAGACCACCATCTTTCTTTTTTACAAAAAAGAAGCCTGCGCCGGCTGGAGAAGAAGAAGGTCGAATGAACCCCTTTGCTAGGTTCTCTTTAATGTATTCCTCCATAGAATGCGTCTCAGGCAGAGACAACGGATAAGTTCGGCCTCGAGGTGGAACCTTCCCTGGAACGAGATCAATCGGGCAGTCCCATTCTCTATGAGGAGGAAGGATATCAGCAGAAGCTTTACTGAACACATCCGTGAAATCTTGATATGGAGGAGGTGGAACATCAGACGACCTGGGGGAGGAAGAACAGACAGGCAATACTTTAAACAAACATGTCTCAGCACAGGAGGAACCCCATGCCAGGATTTGCGTAGTCGTCCAATCAATTGTAGGATTGTGAAGACGGAGCCATGGAAGGCCCAGGACCACAGGATGTGTGGCTCTTGGAATCACTAAAAAAGAAATAAGTTCGGAATGAAGAACTCCCACTCTCAGACGAACTGGTAGAGTCCTTAAAGAAATAACTGCATCAAAAATTTTGCTGCCATCCACGGCAGTTAAAGAAATGGACGAAGGAAGTCTCTCGGTGGGTAGGGACCACCGTTTAACATAGGCTTCGGTAATAAAGTTCCCAGCTGCTCCGGAATCAAGGAGGGCAATGACGTTCCGATAACGTTGAGCAACTTGAAGCGAGACTGGGAGATTACAATCTTGAGGAGATGGAGAGGAGATCATTACTCCTAGCCGGCCCTCTCCTTGGCGAGCTAGGATTTGGAGTTTCCCGGACGTTTGGGACAGGCATTAATGGTGTGAGACGGAGCTGCACAATAAAGACAGAGAGACTCGGAGAGACGTCTTCGGCGCTCAGCAGGAGTTAAACGGGAACGGCCAATTTGCATGGGCTCATCTTTAGTTGGTGACAGTTGGCGAGGAGGAGGAGCAGAAGATTTTGGAGCAGATGATCTTCCACGCTCAGTTGCTCTCTCTCTGAAACGTAAATCAACTTTCGTGCAGAGTGAGATTAGCTCATCTAACTTAGAGGGTAAGTCTCTGGTAGCTAACTCATCTTTAATACGCTCAGATAAGCCATGCCAGAATGCAGCATACAGGGCCTCGTCGTTCCATGCCAGTTCGGATGCCAGGATCTGGAACTGTATCAGATATTGTCCTACAGTACATGACCCCTGGCGTAAACGGAGAATCTCGGTTGAAGCTGAGGTTACCCGGCCTGGCTCGTCGAAGATGCACCTGAATGTTGAGACGAATGCAGTGTAAGAAGATAGCAGGGTATCTGACCTTTCCCATAACGGTGATGCCCAATCAAGGGCTGAGCCACTGAGAAGAGAAATAATGTAGGCAATTTTTGTACGGTCACTGGGAAAATTGCCAGGTTGTAGCTCAAACTGAATCTCACACTGGTTGAGAAATCCCCTGCAGAATCTTGGAGATCCGTCAAATTTTGCTGGTGTTGGAAGATGAAGACGTGGAGCAGAAATGGGTAAGGTGGGTGGGGTTATAGCTGGAGTCACTGTGGTTGACGCACCAGACGCGCCTGATCCACGGAGAGTTGTCTGAATCCCATCCAGCCGAGTAGAGAGATCCTGGAGACAGCGGATGATGTGGCCCTGTGCAGCCTCCTGATGTTCTAGTCGGGCTGCCAGTTCTTGCATCGGCCTGGCCGCTTGATCCTGGTCTCCGGCTGGATTCATTAGGTCAGTGCTTACTGTCACAACTGAGGGCCTGAGCTGACGGGAGGCAGCCTCAGTTGTAGGGGCTGAGATGTACCGGAACCTGGGAGGTTGTATCAGACCCCTGGACATGTAAGTAACATGAATAATAACTGCCCGAAGGCGTGACCACGACAACTTAGATAAAAGTCAATGATGTTTATTATGACAACTCCACAACACAGCAGCAGTAAAAGAAAACGTAAAAGTCAGCAAAGAATAAATACAGTTCCTGGGTACTACAGGATGGCAGGAGCCACAGGGCACTGGTAGTGTGAGATAGTTCTTATAATCTTCTAGATGGAAAGTCCTTACCAGGCCCGACTGTAGCAATGGAGATAACCCAGGATTGTACCAGCTGGTGTTCCAGGAAAAGCTGGGTTGCTGAAGATAAAACGGCTGCTGTGGATACTGGCTGGAACCAGACTGTTGTTAGCACGGAGTGGATACTGGCTGGAACCAGTTAAATAATAAATGAACTTGGGAGCGATGAAATATGAACTGAAATGTAGAACTTGAGAGCGGAGAAATAATAATACCGGTGGAGAGTGGTAAAGTGTAGAAAGGACACCGGCCCTTTAAGAGAAGCTGTACTCTGCTGGAAGCTGGGCTGGAAGCAGGTAATGTTGTAGCTGGAAACAGATGAATCCACAATGGATTGGAGAGTCAGGCTACACCGCAGGTGGAATGCTGGTGCGGGTCTCTATGGTGGAAGTCTTGAGACAGGAGCTGGAACCTGGAAGACAATCACAGGAGAGAGACAAACAGGAACTAGGTTTGACAACCAAAGCACTGACGCCTTCCTTGCTCAGGCACAGTGTATTTATACCTGCAGCAAGGAAGGGATTGGCTAGGCAATTATGCAAATAATTAATACAGACAACAGATTGGTGGAAAATGATCAGCTGACCGAATCCAAGATGGCTCCGCCCATGCAGACACTTGGAGGGAAGTTTGGTTTGTAATCCATGTGGTAATGAAAACAGTAATGGCGGCGCCGGCCACCGGAGACAGGAGGCGCCAGGCTGACAGATGCACATCCAACCACGCGGACACAGCGGAGGCCGCGGCTGACATAATCGCCACTCAGACACTCTGCATGCAGAAGTTCAGGGACGGCGGCGGAGGCCGCGGGAGACGCCATGCCAGGTGTAATATGGCGTTTACTGTGACAGCGTCCCAGAGTGACAGGAGAGGATACAGGAATGTACACATCAGGATAACAGATGGGATCCGGTCCTGGAGCGCTGAGCCAGCCTTAGGAGGCATCTGATGGGTAAGAAATGGCGTCCAGATACCCGGATCGTGACACCGATAATTCTATTTCTCGTAGTCCGTAGTGGATGCTGGGAACTCCGTAAGGACCATGGGGAATAGCGGCTCCGCAGGAGACTGGGCACAAAGGTAAAAAGCTTTAGGACTACCTGGTGTGCACTGGCTCCTCCCCCTATGACCCTCCTCCAAGCCTCAGTTAGGATACTGTGCCCGGACGAGCGTACACAATAAGGAAGGATTTATGAATCCCGGGTAAGACTCATACCAGCCACACCAATCACACCGTACAACCTGTGATCTGAACCCAGTTAACAGCATGATAACAGAGGAGTCTCTGGATAGATGACTCACAACAACAATAACCCGATTTAGTTAACAATAACTATGTACAAGTATTGCAGACAATCCGCACTTGGGATGGGCGCCCAGCATCCACTACGGACTACGAGAAATAGAATTATCGGTAAGTAAATTCTTATTTTCTCTGACGTCCTAGTGGATGCTGGGAACTCCGTAAGGACCATGGGGATTATACCAAAGCTCCCAAACGGGCGGGAGAGTGCGGATGACTCTGCAGCACTGAATGAGAGAACTCCAGGTCCTCCTCAGCCAGGGTATCAAATTTGTAGAATTTTGCAAACGTGTTTGCCCCTGACCAAGTAGCTGCTCGGCAAAGTTGTAAAGCCGAGACCCCTCGGGCAGCCGCCCAAGATGAGCCCACCTTCCTTGTGGAATGGGCTTTTACAGATTTTGGCTGTGGCAGGCCTGCCACAGAATGTGCAAGCTGAATTGTATTACAAATCCAACGAGCAATAGTCTGCTTAGAAGCAGGAGCACCCGACTTGTTGGGTGCATACAGGATAAACAGCGAGTCAGATTTTCTGACTCCAGCCGTCCTGGAAACATATATTTTCAGGGCCCTGACTATGTCCAACAACTTGGAGTCCTCCAAGTCCCTAGTAGCCGCAGGTACCACAATAGGTTGGTTCAGATGAAACGCTGAAACCACCTTAGGGAGAAAATGAGGACAAGTCCTCAATTCCGCCCTGTCTGAATGGAAGATCAGATAAGGGCTTTTATAGGATAAAGCCGCCAATTCTGACACGCGCCTGGCCGAGGCCAGGGCCAACAGCATGACCACTTTCCATGTGAGATATTTTAACTCCACAGATTCAAGTGGTTCAAACCATTGTGACTTTAGGAACCCCAAAACTACATTGAGATCCCAAGGTGCCACTGGAGGCACAAAAAGGAGGCTGTATATGCAGTACCCCTTTTACAAACGTCTGAACTTCAGGAACTGAAGCTAGTTCTTTCTGGAAGAAAATCGACAGGGCCGAAATTTGAACCTTAATGGACCCCAATTTTAGGCCCATAGACACTCCTGTTTGCAGGAAATGCAGGAATCGACCTAGTTGAAATTCCTCCATCGGGGCCTCACTGGCCTCGCACCACGCAACATATTTTCGCCAAATGCGGTGATAATGCTTTGCGGTTACATCCTTCCTGGCTTTGATCAGGGTAGGGATGACTTCATCCGGAATGCCTTTTTCCTTCAGGATCCGGCGTTCAACCGCCCTGCCGTCAAACGCAGCCGCGGTAAGTCTTGGAATAGACAGGGTCCTTGCTGGAGCAGGTCCCTTCTTAGAGGTAGAGGCCACGGGTCCTCCGTGAGCATCTCTTGAAGTTCCGGGTACCAAGTCCTTCTTGGCCAATCCAGAGCCACGAGTATAGTTCTTACTCCCCTCCGTCTGATAATTCTCAGTACTTTTGGTAAGAGAGGAAGAGGAGGGAACACATACACTGACTGGTACACCCACGGTGTTACCAGAGCGTCCACAGCTATTGCCTGAGGGTCCCTTGACCTGGCGCAATACCTGTCCAATTTTTTGTTTAGGCGGGACGCCATCATGTCCACCTTTGGTTTTTCCCAACGGTTTACAATCATGTGGAAGACTTCTGCTGAGGAAGTCTGTTTCCCAGTTGTTCACTCCCGGAATGAACACTGCTGACAATGCTATCACATGATTTTCCGCCCAGCGAAAAATCCTTGCAGCTTCTGCCATTGCCCTCCTGCTTCTTGTGCCACCCTGTCTGTCTACGTGGGCGACTGCCGTGATGTTGTCCGACTGGATCAGCACCGGCTGACCTTAAAGCAGAGGTCTTGCTTGGCTTAGGGCATTGTAAATGGCCCTTAGCTCCAAGATATTTATGTGAAGTGATGTCTCCAGGCTTGACCACAAGCCCTGGAAATTTCTTCCCTGTGTGACTGCTCCCCAGCCTCGCAGGCTGGCATCCGTGGTCACCAGGACCCAGTCCTGAATGCCGAATCTGCGGCCCTCTAGAAGATGAGCACTCTGCAACCACCACAGAAGAGACACCCCTGTCTTTGGTGACAGGGTTATCCGCTGATGCATCTGAAGATGCGATCCGGACCATTTTTCCAGCAGGTCCCACTGGAAAGTTCTTGCGTGGAATCTGCCGAATGGAATTGCTTCGTAGGAAGCCACCATTTTTCCCAGGACCCTTGTGCACTGATGCACTGACACTTGGCCTGGTTTTAGGAGGTTTCTGACTAGTTCGGATAACTCCCTGGCTTTCTCCTCCTGGAGAAACACCTTTTTCTGGACTGTGTCCAGGATCATCCTTAGGAATAGAAGACGTGTCGTCGGGATCAGCTGCGATTTTGGAATATTAAGAATCCAACCGTGCTGCCGCAACACTACTTGAGATAGTGCTACACCGACTACCAACTGTTCCCTGGATTTTGCCCTTATCCGGAGATCGTCCAAGTAAGGGATAACTAAAACTCTCTTCCTTCGAAGGAGTATCATCATTTCGGCCATTACTTTGGTAAATACCCGGGGTGCCGTGGACAAACCAAACGGCAGCGTCTGAAACTGATAGTGACAGTTCTGTACCACAAACCTGAGGTACCCTTGGTGAGAAGGGTAAATTGGGACATGGAGATAAGCATCCTTGATGTCCAGAGACACCATATAATCCCCTTCTTCCAGGTTTGCAATCACCGCTCTGAGTGACTCCATCTTGAATTTGAACCTTTGTATGTAAGTGTTCAAGGATTTCAGATTTAAATTAGGTCTCACCGAGCCGTCCGGCTTCGGTACCACAAACAGCGTGGAATAATACCCCTTTCCCTGTTGTAGGCGGGGTACCTTGATTATCACCTGCTAGGAATACAGCTTGTGAATGGCTTCCCATACCGCCTCCCTGTCGGAGGGAGACGTCGGTAAAGCAGACTTTAGGAAACGGCGAAGGGGAGACGTCTCGAATTCCAATTTGTACCCCTGAGATACCACCTGAAGGATCCAGGGGTCCACCTGTGAGTGAGCCCACTGCACGCTGAAATTTTTGAGACGGGCCCCCACCGTGCCTGAGTCCGCTTGTAAAGCCCCAGCGTCATGCTGAGGACTTGGCAGAAAACGGGAGAGGGCTTCTGTTCCTGGGAACTGGCTGTTTGCTGCAGCCTTTTTCCTCTCCCTCTGCCACGGGGCAGAAATGAGGAGCCTTTTGCCCGCTTGCCCTTATGGGGCCCAAAGGACTGCGCCTGATAATACGGCGTCTTCTTATGTTGAGAGGCTACCTGGGGTAAAAATGTGTATTTCCCAGCCGTTGCCGTGGCCACCAGGTCTGTTAGACCTACCCCTTTTATAAGGCGATACTTCCATATGCCTTTTGGAATCAGCATCACCTGACCACTGTCTTGTCCATAACCCTCTTCTGGCAGAAATGGACAGCGCACTTACTCTTGATGCCAGTCGGCAAATATCCCTCTGTGCATCACGCATATATAGAAATGCATCTTTTAAATGCTCTATAGTCAGTAATATACTGTCCCTATCTAGGGTATCAATATTGTCAGTCAGGGAATCCGACCAAGCCACCCCAGCTCTGCACATCCAGGCTGAGGCGATTGCTGGTCGCAGTATCACACCCGTGTGAGTGTATATACATTTTACTGCTTTCTGTCAGCAGGTTCCTTAAGGGCGGCCGTATCCGGGGACGGTAGTGCCACCTGTTTAGACAAGCGTGTGAGCGCTTTATTCACCCTAGGGGGTGTTTCCCAACGTGCCCTATCCTCTGGCGGGAAGGGGTATGATGCTAATAACTTTTTAGGAATTAACAGTTTTTATCGGGGGAAACCCACGCATCATCACACACTTCATTTAATTCCTCAGATGCAGGAAAAACTACAGGTAGTTTTTTTTCACCCAACATAATACCCTTTTTAGTGGTACTGGTATTATCAGAAATGTGTAAAAACATTTTCCATAGCCTCAATCATGTAACGTGTGGCCCTACTGGAAGTCACATTCGTCTCTTAATCGTCGACACTGGAGTCAGTATCCGTGTCGGCGTCTGTATCTGCCATCTGCGGTAACGGGCGTTTTAGAGCCCCTGATGGCTTTTGAGACCCCTGGACAGGCACAGGCTGAGTCGCCGGCTGTCTCATGTCATCAATCTTTTGTAAAGAGCTGACACTGTCACATATTCCTTCCATAAGCTCATCCACTCAGGTGTCGACTCCCTAGGGGGTGACATCTCTGTTACAGGCAATTTCTCCGCCTCCACATCATTTTCCTCCTCATACATGTCGACACAACGTACCGACACACAGCACACACACAGGGAATGCTCTGATAGAGGACAGGACCCCACTAGCCCTTTGGGGAGACAGAGGGAGAGTATGCCAGCACACACCAGAGCGCTATATATATATACAGGGATAACCTTATATAAGTGTTTTTCCCCTTATAGCTGCTGTATTGTTATACTGCGCCTAATTAGTGCCCCCCTCTCTTTTTTAACCCCTTTCTGTAGTGTAGTAACTGCAGGGGAGAGCCAGGGAGCTTCCCTCCAACGGAGCTGTGAGAGAAAATGGCGCCAGTGTGCTGAGGAGATAGGCTCTGCCCCCTTCTCGGCGGCCTTTTCTCCCGTTTTTCTGTGGAATCTGGCAGGGGTTAAAATTCATCCATATAGCCCTGGGGGCTATATGTGATGTATTTTCGCCAGCCAAGGTGTTTTTATTGCTGCTCAGGGCGCCCCCCCCTAGCGCCCTGCACCCTCAGTGACCGAAGTGTGAAGTGTGCTGAGGAGCAATGGCGCACAGCTGCAGTGCTGTGCGCTACCTTGGTGAAGACAGGATGTCTTCTGCCGCCGATTTTCCGGACCTCTTCTTGCTTCTGGCTCTGTAAGGGGACTGGCGGCGCGGCTCTGGGACCGGACTCCGAGGCTGGGCCTGTGTTCGGTCCCTCTGGAGCTAATGGTGTCCAGTAGCCTAAGAAGCCCAATCCACTCTGCACGCAGGTGAGTTCGCTTCTTCTCCCCTTAGTCCCTCGATGCAGTGAGCCTGTTGCCAGCAGGTCTCACTGAAAATAAAAAACCTAAAACTAAACTTTCACTAAGAAGCTCAGGAGAGCCCCTAGTGTGCACCCTTCTCGGCCGGGCACAAAAATCTAACTGAGGCTTGGAGGAGGGTCATAGAGGGAGGAGCCAGTGCACACCAGGTAGTCCTAAAGCTTTACTTTTGTGCCCAGTCTCCTGCGGAGCCGCTATTCCCCATGGTCCTTACGGAGTTCCCAGCATCCACTAGGACGTCAGAGAAAAGTAATTAGAAGCCTTACTGTAGGACTTAATGTGTAATGGGCATTACGGTGTGTGGCATAATGTATCACGGACATTGCGGTGTGTGTCATAATGTGTCACAGGCATTACGGTGTATGGTATACTATATCGCTGGCATTGTGATATGTGGTATAATGTCTCAGGGTCATTGCAGTGTGTGGCATAATGTATCACGGACATTGCGGTGTGTGTCATAATGTGTCAGGCATTACGGTGTGTGGTATACTATATCACGGGCATTGTGGTATGTGGTATAATGTCTCAGGGTCATTGCAGTGTGGCATAATATATAACGGGCATTGCGGTGTGTGGCATAGGGTATAACGGGCATTGCGGTATGTGTCACAGGCATTACGGTGTATGGTATACTATATCACGGGCATTGTGGTATAATGTCTCAAGGTTATTGCAGTGTGTGGCATAATGTGTCACAGGCATTGTATGTGCTATAATGTATCGGGCATTGCAGTGTGTGGTATAATGTATCACGGACATTGCAGTGTGTGTCATAATGTGTCACAGACATTGTATGTGCTATAATGTATCAGGGGCAGTGCAGTGTGTAGCATAATGTATAACGGGCATTGCAATTCCTGTCATAATGTGTCACAGGCATTATAGTGTGTGGCATAATGTGTCGGGGGCATTACGGTGTGTGGCATAATGTGTCGGGGGCATTACGGTGTGTGCATACTGTGTCATGTGCATTATTGTGCGTGGCATAATGTCTAAGGGCCATTGCAGTATGTGGCATAATGTATACTGGGCATTACTATAAGGAGGAAAAATGACAAATAATGTAAGGGGCATGAATCAGGATTATTTTTCTTTCCTGTGGTGGCCAACGTCTGGGCGTGCAGGTTGCAAAACTGGGGTATAAGGTAGTCTTTTCCTGCAATGCCACGCCCATTCCAACAAAGCCACGCCCATTCCAACGAAGCCACGCCCCTTATGGTGCCCCCCCCCCCCCCCTGTAATTTTTTTCTGGATCCGCCCCTGTAAGGAATTAACACAGATGGAGCCCGCAGCAGCCTGGCAGAACATGCTCCGTGTCAGGCAGGAAGGGAGACTGTGAGCTCCTCACACTCCTCATCGTAATCTCCTTGCTCTGCTCACGGCCTGTACTTTCCCCGTGTGCTCTCCTCTGTCCCGGCTCCTGCCAGCAGTGCCTCCTGTGCAGTCCGTCACCGGGATCAAGGCCACCGCCGGCTCCCTGCTCTCCTGAGAGCCGAGGAGCGAGAGGCCGCTACCCCCTCGCTCGCCCGGAGCTGCCCTTCTCCTCCTGCAGTAACTGATAGCAGCGCTCGACGTCACGGTAATAGATACAAGAAGGGCCTCTCAGCGTCTAGTGCCTATGGCTAGGGCCGGCTCTGAGGCCATGTATCTGGTGGTGTTTGAACTTTGAAGTTAAACAGCTGCGGGGGTTTAAGTAGGCAGGGCCTCGGGTCGCCGCTGGCAAGAATGCTGTAGTGAGCAGAAAATCATTTTTTCCTGTCTACAGGATTGGGCCTGTTTTGATAGTGGGCCTGGAGCTGCAGCTCCATCAGCCCCATTGTTAATCCGGCCCTGAGCTGCCTTCATGCATTCTCAGCAGAGTAGAACCGGGGCCTTGAGTATTGAAAAGCTCCTCCCACTATCTGACCATTAGTTATACCCCTGGCTGTGTACCACTGTCTCAGATGATACATTATAAAAAAGTTCTCTTCAAATATAGGAGTGGAATGATTTCTACGCCGCTCATGATAATGTGTTTAATGGCCAAGAATGAAGAACTGGTGTAGCACAGTGTGCAATAAGTGCATTTTCTTGTACCAAACAGCTGAAGCAAAAATTATAATCTCATGAAATTCCAAGCAGATCTCAGTCAGAGTCGGCACAGATTTAGGGGCTATTTACTAAGTCTTGGAGAGACATAAAGTGGATGGAGATAAAGTACCAGCCATGGCTGGTGCTAGGGTGTTCGGCACCCCCCTGCAAACTAAAAATTTGCGCCCTCCCATACTTTACAAAGGAACAGTGCACACCGGAAAAATGGGTGTGGTCTTACACAAAAGGGGCATGGCCACACAATAGTACCCCCATTTCAAATTGCGCCAGTAGCACAATCTTATTCACATAACACCGCACCTAGTAGTGCTTCTTATACACAAAATCCCCCCTGTAGTAGTGTGCTTATACTCATAAATCCCCCAGTAGTAGTGCCGCTTACACAAAATGCCCTCTGTAAAAGTGCCGCTTACACAAAATCCCCCCTGTAGTAGTGCCGCTTACACAAAATCCCCCCGTAGTAGAGCTGCTTACACAAAATCCCCTCCGTAGTAGTGCTGCTTACACAAAATCCCCCTGTAGTAGTGTCGCTTACACAAAATCCCCCAGTAGTAGTTCCGCTTACACAAAATCCCCCCTGTAGTAGTGCCGCATACACAAAATCCCCCCCGTAGTGCCGCTTACACAAAATCCCCCCGTAGTAGTGCCGCTTACACGAAATCCCCCCTGTAGTAGTGCCGCTTACACAAAATCCCCCCGTAGTAGTGCCGCTTACACAAAATCCCCCCCGTAGTAGTGTCGCTTACACAAAATCCCCCAGTAGTAGTGCCGCTTACACAAAATCCCCCCGTAGTAGTGCCGTTGACACTAAATTCCAACTGTGGTAGTGCCGCTTACATTTTGCCCACCCAGTCTCACACACACACACACACACACACACATAGATAATAGATATACACACACACATACACAAACAGATACACACACATATATACACAGATACACACACATACATACAGGTACACACACACACATACGGATACACACACACACACACACACACACACTTTCTCAAGCTCACTCACTCTCTTTACCAAAGGAAGTGTGGCTAGCCAGAGCTGTCCATCCTCCTGTTCCTTCTCATCATGATCAGCCTGGTCCTGTGTAGCGCCGCCCCTCCATTCCATGTAGCTCCACCCCTTTTTGGGGTCTTGAGTTTCTGCACAGAGGACACTTAAAGCTGCCGATGCTGCTTCTTGTCACAGTGTGACAGGCACAGCAGCAGCAGCAGGGGGGACAGGTGGTGCAGCACAGGGATGCAGGGCAGGGAGAGCGCCTCTCCACCCTGGCGCCTACCTGCACTGCATCCCTTTGCTGAGTGGGTAGCGTCGGGCCTGGTACCAGCCAATCAGCTACTAACTGCCATGTTACAGGTTGTGTTTGAAAAATGACAATTAGGAGCTGGTTGGTTGGTAGTTTATCTTCGTCCACTCTATTTCTCTCCATAGGGGAAATTTACAAAAACTTCTAAAACAGAGAATTGGTGATGTTGCCAATAGCAACCAATCAAATGCGGTCTATTATTTTCTAAAAGGCATTAGAGAAATGATAGACAGTATTTGATTGGTTGCTATGGGCAACATCACCAAGTTTCTGTTTTAGAAGTTTTAGTAAATTTACCCCCTTGTCTTAATACATAGATTGCTTGTTCACTTGGAGTGACAGTGAGTACCATTACTATTATTTCTGTTTCTCGGAACTGAACTATCTGCAAGCCACCCAAAAAGAACTCTTATTAAAATAACAAAGATCTCTATTTTCAAGGAACAGCTAAGAACATATGTAAAGGTTGATCTGCTTTTTCTAGTGGTCCATACCAGTAAAAATAATAAGCAGCTGTGATTTCGTTTGCAGCGGACTGGCAAAAATCTGCTAGTGACTGCTGCCACCTTGTAAAAAGAGACGCCCACTGCTGACAGCTCACATCCGCCACTTACGTACAAATGCGGTAACATCGTACGCATATCGATCACACAATCGGACCACTGAGAGACCCTGTGCTCTCTCGGAATGAGCGTCTCACCAAAGGCACCGCAGCCTCTACTGCTGTGTATGAATTTGCAGTGGCTAATTAGGGCATGTCCAGAAAATGGACCCAATATGCCTGCATTTTTCCTGACAACCCCAATTACCTCCGCCAAGCACTGACTACCTGTCACTCACTTTCCGAATAAATCTTCTGTGTACTGTATGTGCGCTATCACTAATCAATTGCTGGATGTGTGCATTGGCAAAATATTGATCCATGGCACCCTGACATCTATACCAATATACCAAGAAGATTAGAATTAGTAGAAATTAATTCCAATAATTAATTCTGCAACCATTTTAAAATCATCCAGATGTCAAAGTTTTCCGTGAATTCTAACAAATAGTGCCCTTGTGCTGTATACTGTGCTTTGCTATAATCATTAGCGTGCGCACGGGGGGTGCCTGGTGTGAACAGGCACCCTCTAATGTCCGGCACCCCCGTCACACACGCAGTGATCAGCAGTGTGTCGATCGATTCCCTGCCTCCGGCTCCTCCCTGCCACCCCGTGCACTGCAGCCGTTGCAGGAGGCTGAAGCTCAGCTCCACCTTCTGATTTCCGGTTCCCACAGTGTGTGAATGGAGAGACGTCATGACGTCTCTCCCATCGTACCAAGCGTGAGGAGCTTCAGAGTTCGGAAGGCGGACGGCGCTGGAGTGGGGAATAAGTAAGTATTGTTCTGTCTACACTTGGGACTGTGAGCATGTGTATGGGGGCACTACTACCAGAGGGCATTGAGCAAGGGGTACTACCACCAGTGGGTATTGTGTAAGGGGGAACTACTACAAATTGGCATTGTGCAATGGGTACTACTACCAATGGACATGTCTAAGGCGCACTTCTACAATTAGGAATTGTGTAAAGGGGCCCTACTACAAATGGGCATTGGGTAAGGGGCACTACTACATATGGGCTTTGTGTAAGGGGCACTACTACAAATGAGCATTGTGCAAGGGGTACTACTACCAATGGGTATTGTGTAAGGGGGCACTACTACAAATGGGCATTGTGCAAGGGGAACTACTACCAATGGACATGTGTAAGGGGCACTACTACATAAGTACATGTGTAAGGGGCACTACTACAAATGGGCATTGTGTAAGGGGCACTACTACAAATGGGCATTATGTGAAGGGATACTACTACAAATGGGCATTGTATAAAGGGCACTACTACAAATGGGCATTGTGTAAGGGGGCACTACTACAAATGGGCATTGTGTAAGCGGCACTACTACTAATGGGCATGGGTAAGGGGGCACTACTACCAATGGGCATTGTGTAATGGGCACTACTACTATGGACATTGAGTAATGGGCACAACTCTGGGCATTGTGTAAAGGGCACTACTACAAATGGGCATTGTGTTAGGGGCACTACTACAAATGGGCATTGTGTAAGCAGCACTACTACAAATGGGCATTGTGTAAGGGGGCACTACTACAAATGGGCATTGTGTAAGGGGGCACTACTACAAATGGGCATTGTGCAAGGGGTACTACTACCAATGGGTATTGTGTAAGGGGGCACTACTACAAATGGGCATTGTGCAAGGGGAACTACTACCAATGGGCATGTGTAAGGGGCACTACTACATATGGGCATGTGTAAGGGGCACAACTACAAATGGGCATTGTGTAAGGGGCACTACTACAAATGGGCATTGTGTAAAGGGACACTACTACAAATGGGCATTGTGTAAGGGGGACTACTACAAATGGGGATGGGTAAGATGGCACTACTACCAATGGGCATTGTGTAAGGGGCACTACTACAAATGGGGATGGGTAAGGGGGCACTACTAGAAATGGGCATGGGTAAGAGGGCACTACTACAAATGGGCATTGTGCAAGGGGGCACTACTACAAATGGGCATGTGTAAGGGACACTACTACCAATGGGCATGTGTAAGGGACACTACTACCAATGGGCAAGTGTAAGGGGCACTACTACCAGTGGGCATTTGTAAGGGGGCACTACTACAAATGGGCATGTGTAAGGGGCACTACTACAAATGAGCATATGTAACGGGCACTACTACAAATGGCCATTATGTAAGGGGCACTACTACAAATGGGCATGTGTAAGGGGCACTACTACCAATGGGCATGTGTAAGGGGCACTACCAATGGGCATGTGTAAGGGGCACTACTACCAGTAGGCATTTGTATGGGGGCACTACTACAAATTAGCATTTGTAAGGGGGCACTACTACAAATGGGCATGTGTAAGGGGCACTACTACCAATGGGCATTGTGTAATGTGCACTACTATGGGCATTGTGCAAGGGAGACAACTATGGGCATTGTGAAAGTGACACTACTACTATGGACATTGTGTAATGGGCACAACTCTGGGCATTGTGTAAAGGGCACTACTACAGATGGGCATTGTGTTAGGGGCACTACTACAAATGGGCATTGTGTAAGGGGCACAACTATAGGCATTGTGTAAGTGACACTACTACTATGGGCATTGTGTAATGGGCACAACTACTATGGGCATTGTGTTAGGGGCAAAACCTCTGTGTGGACATTGTGTAAGGGGCAAAACCACTGTGAGCATTGTGTAAGGGGCACTACTACTGTGGGCACTGACTGTAGGTGGGACTATACACAGAAAAAAGGGAGGTGGATGGTGAAAGACACAGAGTGAAGCGGGGAGACTCGGAGTCACAAAGGGGATAATTCAGACTTGATCGCAGCAGCAAATTTGTTAGCTAGATTGTTTCTGTACTGGCTATTTTATTTTTACACTGCAATTTAGATTTTAGTTTGTACACACCCCACCCAAATCTAACTCTCTCTGCACATGTTATATCTGTCCCCCCTGCAGTGCACAAGGTTTTGCCCAACTGCTAACAAATTTGCTGCTGCGATCAAATCTGAATTAGGCCAAAAGTGAGGAGGATTGTGAGAGATGCGTGGCAGGGAGATGATGATGTGGATGAGAGATGTCACAGGGAGGGGATGATGGTGGGGGTGAGAGATGGCGCAGGAAGGGGAGATGGTGTTGTTGAGAGATGCAGGCGGGAGATGATGGTGTGGCTGAGCGACACAGGGGGCAGGAAATTAAACCTCTGTTGCATGATGATGATCTTGGTTATATTCCTACACAAACAGGCATCTTCTGGACCATGTAATTTCCTACATGAATAGTGATTACCGACTGAAGATGCTGTCTCCCCAGGGAGGACATTTCTTCAGAGGTTCCCCGTTGTGAGAAACCACCATATAGGTAAGGTGTATATAGAATGGAAAGGAATGCTTCCAGAGTGATTAGAAACAGTTGGCCATTTTCAGTGGCCACACCCCTTGTGGTATATGATTTTTATTGCATTGAGTGCCAATAGGCAGTGCTAGACACGCCCAATAGGCGGTGCTAGACACGCCCAATAGTTGGTCTTGGACAGGCCCAGTAGGTGGTGCTAAACAGTCTTCCGATGGTGCACCCCCTAATAAAATGTTCTGCGCATGCCTATGGCTATAATACATTACAACCTGTATATTAGGTGCCAGATTTTTCTACATTGTGAAACCATGAGAGGGTTATTGTGTGCCCTAGGTCCCAAAAATTCAGTATTAATAATTATGTCAGTTTTTCAAGAAAAAGTGGACTGTACATGACAATAACACATATGTCAAAATAGGTAAACCATAATACACATGAATTTGCTTTGTCTATTGTGGTAGACACAACCAATTCCTTACAGTATATTTTAAATTCATTTCAAGTAACTTTAGCTAGTAACAGGAAGTAACCTTAAAATAGCACATTATGTAGAGAGCTTGGTAATAAAACGTATTGCAAATCATCAAAGCTATCTATGGTTATAGTAATAAACATTCCAATACAACATTGACTATGTAAATACTTCCCATTACTGGAAGTGATGCAAGTGCACTGTATGTCTAATGAGAATAATTGATTTTTATCTTAATACTTAATGTCTTTTTTTCGTCTAACTTTCTGAGACAAAAGAATTCCAAAGGAAACAGCCAATATGATTCTTGGCACTATGTTCTAAAATGACAGATATTTTCTGATAGTTTTAAACAAAAGAATTTTCGCTTTGTTTCACAACTTTATGATGCCAGAACTAACATTTTAAGGAAAACAAAAAACTGAAATTAAACTACAGTATGTGTATTCTATGGCCAAAGTAAACAAGTAACATTTTATGCTACCCAGCCGCTCTAGTTAAACTAGGAAAGGTTCGTGTAAAAGCAATGACCAGGTGTGGGGAAAATTGTACAGCTTATTTCCAGTAATTTCTGCACTGCACATGTATGTAAAAACCCCAGGTAGGGAATACTTCATAGCTGGACAGGTGATACCCTTAAGGAGACTGGGATCTATGGGGGTCATTCTGACCCGATCGCACGCTGCAGTTTATGGCAGCAGTGCGATCAGTCAGTACTGAGCCGGCGCGGCAGAGATGGTCGATGGGCGGGAGGGGGCTGGATGGCGACGTTAAGCCGCCGCTAAGGGGGTGCGGTCCGGACAACGTAGGCGTGTCTGGCCCGCTGGGGGGGGCGGGCCGAGGTGGCTGTGTGACGTCACACGCAGCCTCTGCGACCCGGGCAGCGAACAGGTTCTCCCGGCCAGCCGCAGGAGCTGCGCTGGCCGGGAGGTACTCCTTAAAAGAAAAAGCATTGCCACTGTACGATGCTTTTGCACTTCTGTGGGGGGGGGGGCATTGACATGCGGGGCGGACTAGCCCTGTGCTGGGTGTCCCCCACTTGTCTGAGTGCCTGATCGTAGCTGTACTAAATTTAATACAGCTACAATCAACTCAGAATGACCCCCACTGTACTAAGCCTTGGAGAGAGATACAGTGGATGGATATAAAGTACCAACCAACCAGCTCCTAACTGTCACATTTAAAAAATCCACAGGTGACCTGGAAAACATGAACTGTGTGGGGTTCTGAGGACCGAGTTTGAGAACCTGTGGCTTATAGACCCATATGATTCCTATTTATGGACTCCATTAGAAGCTTCAGGAACGTATGGTATTCAGTTGCCCTCACTGGCCTCCTAACTAGAGATGTGCACCGGAAATTTTTCGGGTTTTGGTTTTGGATTCGGTTCCGCAGGCGTGTTTTGGATTCGGACGCGTTTTGGCAAAACCTCCCTGAAATTTTTTTGTCAGATTCGGGTGTGTTTTGGATTCGGGTGTTTTTCTTAAAAAAAACCCTCAAAAACAGCTTAAATCATAGAATTTGGGGGTAATTTTGATCCTATAGCATTATTAACCTCAATAACCATAATTTCCACTCATTTC
Source organism: Pseudophryne corroboree (assembly GCF_028390025.1). Classification (NCBI taxonomy): domain Eukaryota; kingdom Metazoa; phylum Chordata; class Amphibia; order Anura; family Myobatrachidae; genus Pseudophryne; species Pseudophryne corroboree. Next base: position 676,960,789 of record NC_086448.1, read on the forward strand.
CAGTCTATTCTGAACACCTCACACCTCACAATATTATTTTTAGTCCTAAAATTTGCACCGAGGTTGCTGGATGACTAAGCTAAGCGACCCAAGAGGGCGGCACAAACACCTGGCCCATCTAAGAGTGGCACTGCAGTGTCAGACAGGATGGCACTTATAAAAATTGGCCCCAAACATCACATAATGCAAAGATAAATAAAAATAAAAAAGAGGTGCAAGACGGAATTGTCCTTGGGCCCTCCCACCCACCCTTATGTTGTATAAACAGGACATGCACACTTTAACAAACCCATAATTTCAGCGACAGGGTCTGCCACACGACTGTGACTGAATGACTGGTTGGTTTGGGCAGGGCCACCATCATGGGGGTGCCCTGTGTACACTTGTCCCGGGCCCGGCCACTCTGACAGAGTGGAGGGCTCGGGCTGCTCAAATATCCCGCCGTCGCTATTCCCGGCAGCAGATGCCGCCGGTGGGACTGACCGCAGCTGCTGAAGCTGTCATAGGCGGGCGGCGGGCTGCTCCCCTCCGCCCGCCGCAGATCCGCGCCGTCTGCCGCTGATTATAATAAGCAAGCTGCAGCTTGCTGTTGGATAAAGTTTGTTGGAGCCGGATGCGGCGCGGCCGTCACGCCGCACCAGTCAGTGAAGAGAAGAGGAGCTGCAGCTCAGGACAGGAGCAGCAGACACAGACAGAGTAGGAGATAGGACTCTCAGAAGGACGGATTTGTAAGTATGTAATGTACAGTATGAGTTTGTGACTTTGTGTGATAGTTGTGAGTCTGAGAAGGGGGCCTGGGGCTGGCTGTCATACAAAGGAAAGGACTGGAGAAGGATACACAGGGCCTCTATTATGCACCGGCATACATACTCTATACTCAAACTCATCCACTGATGTCTGATCCCAATTTTCTAAACATTGCTTTCACTTTATAGAAAGCCAAAGGTGCACAGCTCACCATAATATGGTGTCAGGGGCATTACTGTGTGGGGCATAATATGGTGACGGGCATTACTGTGGGGACTTAATATGGTCCAAGAGGTATAAAATGGTGTTGCTTCGTGTCTGCATAGAAATTTTTTTTTCTTTTTTTAATATATATTTCTCTAACGTCCTAAGTGGATGCTGGGGACTCCGTAAGGACCATGGGGAATAGCGGCTCCGCAGGAGACTGGGCACATCTAAAGAAAGCTTTAGGACTATCTGGTGTGCACTGGCTCCTCCCCCTATGACCCTCCTCCAAGCCTCAGTTAGATCTCTGTGCCCGAACGAGAAGGGTGCACACTAGGGGCTCTCCTGAGCTTCTTAGTGAAAGTTTTAGTTTAGGTTTTTTATTTTCAGTGAGACCTGCTGGCAACAGGCTCACTGCATCGAGGGACTAAGGGGAGAAGAAGCGAACTCACCTGCGTGCAGAGTGGATTGGGCTTCTTAGGCTACTGGACATTAGCTCCAGAGGGACGATCACAGGCCCAGCTTGGATGGGTCCCAGAGCCGCGCCGCCGGCCCCCTTACAGAGCCAGAAGGCAGAAGAGGTCCGGAAAATCGGCGGCAGAAGACGTCCTGTCTTCAACAAGGTAGCGCACAGCACTGCAGCTGTGCGCCATTGCTCTCAGCACACTTCACACTTCGGGCACTGAGGGTGCAGGGCGCTGGGGGGGGGCGCCCTGAGACGCAATAAAAACACCTTGGATGGCAAAAAATGCATCACATATAGCTCCTGGGCTATATGGATGCATTTAACCCCTGCCAGAATACATAGAAAAACGGGAGATAAGGCCGCCGATAAGGGGGCGGAGCCTATCTCCTCAGCACACTGGCGCCATTTTCCCTCACAGCTCCGTTGGAGGGAAGCTCCCTGGCTCTCCCCTGCAGTCACTACACTACAGAAAGGGTTAAAAAAGAGAGGGGGGCACTAATTAGGCGCAGTATTAACTATACAGCTGCTATAAGGGGAAAAACACTTATATAAGGTTATCCCTGTATATATATAGCGCTCTGGTGTGTGCTGGCAAACTCTCCCTCTGTCTCCCCAAAGGGCTAGTGGGGTCCTGTCCTCTATCAGAGCATTCCCTGTGTGTGTGCTGTATGTCGGTACTTTTGTGTCGACATGTATGAGGAGAAAAATGATGTGGAGACGGAGCAGATTGCCTGTAATAGTGATGTCACCCCCTAGGGGGTCGACACCTGAGTGGATGAACTGTTGGAAGGAATTACGTGACAGTGTCAGCTCTGTATAAAAGACAGTGGTTGACATGAGACAGCCGGCTACTCAGCTTGTGCCTGTCCAGACGTCTCATAGGCCGTCAGGGGCTCTAAAGCGCCCGTTACCTCAGATGGCAGATATAGACGCCGACACGGATACTGACTCCAGTGTCGATGGTGAAGAGACGAATGTGACTTCTAGTAGGGCCACACGTTACATGATTGAGGCAATGAAAAATGTTTTACACATTTCTGATAATACGAGTACCACCAAAAAAGGGGTATTATGTTCGGTGAGGAAAAACTACCTGTAGTTTTCCTGAATCTGAGAAATTAAATGAGGTGTGTGATGATGCGTGGGTTTCCCCCGATAACAACTGATAATTTCTAAAATGTTATTGGCATTATATCCTTTCCCGCCAGAGGTTAGGGTGCGTTGGGAAACACCCCCTAGGGTGGATAAAGCGCTCACACGCTTGTAAGGGCTCTACATTCGCCTGAGATGGCCGCCCTTAAGGATCCTGCTGATAGAAAGCAGGAGGGTATCCTAAAAGGTATTTACACACATACTGGTGTTATACTGCGACCAGCAATCGCCTCAGCCTGGATGTGCAGTGCTGGGTTGGCGTGGTCGGATTCCCTGACTGAAAATATTGATACCCTAGATAGGGACAGTATATTTTTGCCTATAGAGCATTTAAAAGATGCATTTCTATATATGCGTGATGCACAGCGGAATATTTGCCGACTGGCATCAAGTCTAAGCGCGTTGTCCATTTCTACCAGTAGAGGGTTATGGACACGTCAGTGGTCAGGTGATGCGTATTCCAAACGGCATTTGGAAGTATTGCTTTATTAAGGGGAGGAGTTATTTGGGGTCGGTCTTTCAGACCTGGTGGCCACGGCAACAGCTGGGAATTCCACGTTTGTACCCCAGGTCGCCTCTCAACATGAGAAGACGCCGTATTATCAGGCGCAGTCTTTTCGTGGACAAGCGGGCAAAAGGTTCCTCATTTCTGCCCCGTGACAGAGGGAGAGGAAAAAGGCTGCAGAAATCAGCCAGTTCCCAGGAACAGAAACCCTCTCCCGCCTCTGCCAAGCCCTCAGTATATGCTGGGGCTTTACAAGCAGAATCAAGCACGGTGGGGGGCCCGTCTCAATGAATTTCAGCGCGCAGTGGGCTCACTCGCAAGTAGACCCCTGGATCCTTCAGGTGATATCTCAGGGGTACAAATTAGAATTCGAGACGTCTCCCCCTCGCCGTTTCCTAAAGTCGGCTTTACCGATGTCTCCTTCTGACAAGGAGACAGTTTTGGAAGCCATTCCCAAGCTGTATTCCCAGCAGGTGATAATCAAGATACCCCTCCTGCAACAGGGAACGGGCTATTATTCCACACTGTTGTGGTACCGAAGCCGGACGGCTCGGTGAGACCGATTCTAAATCTAAAATCTTTGAACACTTACATACAGAGGTTCAAATTCAAGATTGAGTCACTCAGAGCAGTGATTGCGAACCTGGAAGAAGGGGACTACATGATGTCTCGGGACATCAAGGATGCTTACCTTCTTGTCAAAATTTACCCTTCTCACCAAGGGTACCTCAGGTTTATGGTACAGAACTGTCACTATCAGTTCAGACGCTGCCGTATGGATGGTCCACGGCACCCCGGGTCTTTACCAAGGTAATGACCGAAATGATGATATTCCTTCGAAGGAAGTGAATTTTAGTTATCTCTTACTTGGACAATTCCCTGATAAGGGTAAGATCCAGGGAACAGTTGGAGGTCGGTGTAGCACTATCTCAGGTAATGTTGCGGCAGCACGATTGGATTCTCAATATTCCAAAATCGCACCTGGTTCCGACGACGTGTCTTCTGTTCCTAGGGATGATCCTGGACACAGTCCAGAAAAAGGTGTTTCTCCCGGAGGAGAAAGCCAGGGAGTTATCCGAGCTAGTCAGGAACCTCCTAAAACCGAGCCAAGTCTCAGTGCATCAATGCACAAGGGTTCTGGGTAAAATGGTGGCTTCCTACGAAGCAATCCCATTCGGCAGATTCCACGCAAGAACTTTCCAGTGGGACCTGCTGGACAAATGGTCCGGGTCGCATCTTCAGATGCATCAGCGGATAACCCTGTCACCAAGGACAAGGGTGTCCCTCCTGTGGTGGTTGCAGAGTGCTCATCTTCTAGAGGGCCGCAGATTAGGCATTCAGGACTGGGTCCTGGTGACCACGGATGCCAGCCTGCGAGGCTGGGGAGCAGTCACACAGGGAAGGAATATCCAGGGCTTATGGTCAAGCCTGGAGACATCACTTCACATAAATATCCTGAAGCTAAGGGACATTTACAATGCTCTAAGCTTAGCAAGACCTCTGAATCAAGGTCAGCCGGTGTTGATCCAGTCGGACAACATCACGGCAGTCACCCACGTAAACAGACAGGGTGGCACAAGAAGCAGGAGGGCAATGGCAGAAGCTGCAAGGATTCTTCGCTGGGCGGAAAATCATGTGATAGCACTGTCAGCAGTATTCATTCCGGGAGTGGACAACTGGGAAGCAGACTTCCTCAGCACGACCTCCACCCGGGAGAGTGGGGACTTCACCCAGAAGTCTTCCACATGATTAAAAACTCGACAGGTATTGCGCCAGGTCCAGGGACCCTCAGGCAATAAGCTGTAGACGCTCTGGTAACACCGTGGGTGTACCAGTCAGGGTATGTGTTCCCTCCTCTGCCTCTCATACCCAAGGTACTGAGATTGATAAGATGGAGAGGAGTAAGCACTATATTCGTGGTTCCGGATTGGCCAAGAAGGACTTGGTAACCGGAACTTCAAGAGATGCTCACGGAGGATCCGTGGCCTCTACCTCTAAGAAGGGACCTGCTCCAGCAAGGACCCTGTCTGTTCCAAGACTTACCGCGGCTGCGTTTGACGGCATGGCGGTTGAACGCCGGATCCTGAAGGAAAAAAGGCATTCCGGATGAAGTCATCCCTATTGTGCCTCCAGTGGCACTTTGGGATCTCAATGTAGTTTTGGGTTCCAAAAGTCACATTGGTTTGAACCACTTAAATCTGTGGAGTTAAAATATCTCACATGAAAAGTGGTCATGCTGTTGGCCCTGGCCTGGGCCAGGCGCGTGTCAGAATTGGCGGCTTTATCCTGAAAAAGCCCTTTTCTGATTTTCCATTCGGACAGGGCGGAATTGAGGACTCGTCCTCAGTTTCTCCCCAAGGTGGTTTCAACGTTTCACCTGAACCAACCTATTTGTGGTGCCTGCGGCTACTAGGGACTTGGAGGCCTCCAGGTTGCTAGACGTTGTCAGTGCCCTGAAAATATGTTTCCAGGACGGCTGGAGTCAGGAAATCTGACTCACTGTTTATCCTGTATGCACCCAACAAGCTGGGTGCTCCTGCTTCTAAGCAGACTATTGCTCGTTGGATTTGTAGTACAATTCAGCTTGCACATTCTGTGGCAGGCCTGCCACAGCCAAAAATCTGTAAATGCCCACTCCACAAGGAAGGTGGGCTCATCTTGGGCGGCTGCCCGAGGGGTCTCGGCTTTACAACTTTGCCGAGCAGCTACTTGGTCAGGAGCAAATACGTTTGTAAAATTCTACAAAATTGATATCCTGGCTGAGGAGGACCTGGAGTTCTCTCATTTGGTGCTGCAGAGTCATCCGCACTCTCCCGCCCGTTTGGGAGCTTTGGTATAATCCCCATGGTCCTTACGGAGTCCCCAGCATCCACTTAGGACGTTAGAGAAAATAAGAATTTACTTACCGATAATTCTATTTCTCATAGTCCGTAGTGGATGCTGGGCGCCCATCCCAAGTGCGGATTGTCTGCAATACTTGTACATAGTTATTGTTACAAAAATCGGGTTATTATTGTTGTGAGCCATCTTTCAGAGGCTCCTCTGTTATCATGCTGTTAACTGGGTTCAGATCACAGGTTATACGGTGTGATTGGTGTGGCTGGTATGAGTCTTACCCGGGATTCAAAATCCTTCCTTATTGTGTACGCTCATCAGGGCACAGTATCCTAACTGAGGCTTGGAGGAGGGTCATAGAGGGAGGAGCCAGTGCACACCAGATAGTCCTAAAGCTTTCTTTAGATGTGCCCAGTCTCCTGCGGAGCCGCTATTCCCCATGGTCCTTACGGAGTCCCCAGCATCCACTACGGACTATGAGAAATAGAATTATCGGTAAGTAAATTCTTATTTTATTTTTATTTAACTTTTTTTTCACCCAAGGTGGTGCCTATTTTGTCAGTCCCGGGCCCCACAATTTCTGGTGGCAGCCCTGGGTTTGGGCCCCCACCAAAAAAAGAAGCAATCAATCTCTCCTTGCTCAAACTGGCTCTACAGAGGGAAGATGTCGACCTCATCATCATCCTCCGATTTCTCACCCCTTTCACTGTGTACATCCCCCTCCTCACAGAGTATTAATTCGTCCCCACTGGAATCCACCATCTCAGGTCCCTGTGTACTTTCTGGAGGCAATTGCTGGTGAATGTCTCCACCGAGGAATTGATTATAATTCATTTTGATTAACATAATCTTCTCCACATTTTGTGGAAGTAACCTCGTACGCCGATCGCTGACAAGGTGACCGGCTGCACTAAACACTCTTTCGGAGTACACACTGGAGGGGGGGCAACTTAGGTAAAATAAAGACAGTTTGTGCAAGGGCCTCCAAATTGCCTCTTTCTCCTGCCAGTATACGTATGGACTGTCTGACGTGCCTACTTGGATGCTGTCACTCATATAATCCTCCACCATTCTTTCAATGGTGACAGAATCATATGCAGTGACAGTAGACGACATGTCAGTAATCGTTGCCAGGTCCTTCAGTCCGGACCAGATGTCAGCACTTGCTCCAGACTGCCCTGCATCACCGCCAGCAGGTGGGCTCGGAATTCTTAACCTTTTCCTCGCAGCCCCAGTTGCGGGAGAATGTGAAGGAGTAGCTGTTGATGGGTCACGTTCCGCTTGACTTGACAAGTGTCTCACCAGCAGGTCTTTGAACATGTGCAGACTTGTGTCTGCCGGAAAGAGGGATACAACGTAGGCTTTAAACCTAGGATCGAGCACGGTGGCCAAAATGTAGTGCTCTGATTTCAACAGATTGACCACCCGTGAATCCTGGTTAAGCGAATTAAGGGCTCCATCCACAAGTCCCACATGCCTAGAGGAATCGCTCCGTCTTAGCTCCTCCTTCAATCTCTCCAGCTGCTTCTGCAAAAACCCGATGAGGGGAATGACCTGACTCAGGCTGGCAGTGTCTGAACTGACTTCACGTGTGACAAGTTCAAAGGGTTGCAGAACCTTGCACAACGTTGAAATCATTCTCCACTGTGCTGGAGTCAGGTGCATTCCCCCTCCTTTGCCTACATCGTAGGCAGATGTATAGGCTTGAATGGCCTTTTGCTGCTCCTCCATCCTCTGAAGCATATAGAGGGTTGAATTCCACCTCGTTACCACCTCTTGCTTCAGCTGATGGAGGGGCAGGTTCAGGAGTGTTTGCTGGTGCTCCAGTCTTCGGCACGCAGTGGCTGAATGCCGAAAGTGGCCCGTAATTCTCTTGCACGCCCCTGTCATTTAAAAAAAAATTCTGCACCACCAAATTAAATGTATGTGCAGAACATGGGACGTGCTGGAATTTGCCCACATGTAACGCTTGCACAATATTGGTGGCGTTGTGAGTCCGATGTCACAAATCCCCAGGAGAGTCCAATTGGGGTAAGCCAATCTGCGATGATATTCCTCAGTTTCCGTAAGAGGTTGTCAGCTGTGTGCCTCTAATGGAAAGCGGTGATACAAAGCATAGCCTGCCTAGGAACGAGTTGGCGTTTGCGAGATGCTGCTACTGGTGCCGCTGCTGCTGTTCTTGCTGCGGGAGGCAATACATCTACCCAGTGGCCTGTCACAGTCACAAAGTCCTGAGTCTGCCCTGCTCCACTTGTCCACATGTCCGTGGTTAAGTGGACATTGGGTACAACTGCATTTTTTAGGACACTGGTGACTCTCTTTCTGACGTCTGTGTACATTCTCGGCATCACCTGCCTAGAGAAGTGGAACCTAGATGGGATTTGGTACCGGGGACACACTACCTCAAGCAATTCTCTAAGTCCCTGTGAATTAACGGTGGATACCGGACACACGTCTAACACCAACACAGCTGCCAAGGCCTGAGTTATCCGCTTTGCAACAGAATGACTGCTGTGATATTTCATCTTCCTCACAAAGGACTGTTGGACAGTCAATTGCTTACTGGAAGTAGTACAAGTGGTCTTCCGACTTCCCCTCTGGGATGACGATCGACTCCCAGCAGCAATAACAGCAGCGCCAGCAGCAGTTGGCGTTACACTCAAGGATCCATCGGAGGAATCCCAGTTAGGAGAGGACTCATCAGACTTGCCAGTGACATGGCCTGCAGGACTATTGGCGTTCCTGTCTAAGGAGGAAATTGACACTGAGGGAGTTGGTGGTGTGGTTTGCAGGCGCTTGGGTACAAGAGGAAGGGATTTAGTTGTCAGTGGACTGCTTCCGCTGGCACCCAAAGTTTTTGTACTTGTAAGTGACTTCTGATGAATGTGATCCAGGTGACGTATAAGGGAGGATGTTCCTAGGTGGTTAACGTCCTTACCCCTACTTATTACAGCTTGACAAAGGCAACACACGGCTTGACACCAGTTGTCTGCATTTCTGTTAAAATAATTCCACACCGAAGAGGTGATTTTTTTTTTTTGTAATTTGACTAGGCATGTCAATGGCCATATTCATCCCATGGACAACAGGTGTCTCCCCGGGTGCCTGACTTAAACAAACCACCTCACCATCAGAATCCTCCTTGTCAATTTCCTCCTCAGCGCCAGCAACACCCATATCCTCATCCTGGTGTACTTCAACAGTGACATCTTCAATTTGACTATCAGGAACTGGACTGTGGGTGCTCCCTCCAGCACTTGCAGGGGGCGTGCAAATGGTGGAAGGAGCCACCTCTTCCCGTCCAGTGTTGGGAAGGTCAGGTATCGCAACCGCCGACACAATTAGACTCTCTTTGGGGATTTGTGATTTAGAAGAACGCACAGTTCTTTGCTGTGCTTTTGCCATCGTAACTCTTTTTAGTTTTCTAGCGGGAGGATGAGTGCTTCCAGCCTCATGTGAAGCTGAACCACTAGCCATGAACGTAGGCCAGGGCCTCAGCCGTTCCTTGCCACTCCGTGTCGTAAATGGCATATTGGCAAGTTTACGCTTCTCCTCAGACGCTTTTAATTTAGATTTTTGGGTAATTTTACTGAACTTTAGTTTTTTAGATTTTACATGCTCTCTACTATGACAATGGGCATCGGCCTTGGCAGACGACGTTGATGGCATTGAATCGTCTCTGCCATAACTAGTAGCAGCAGCTTCAGCACTAGGTGGAAGTGGATCTTGATCTTTCCCTATTTCACCCTCCACATTTTTGTCCTCCATTTTTTAATGTGTGGAATTATATGCCAGTAATATTATTATATCAATAGCAATGGCCTACTGTACTGTACAACTATATACTGTTGGTCACCAAAATGCTGCACTGTACTACTATATATACTGCTCACAACAATGCAGCACAGATATGGATGGATACTTGCAGTGACACGGAGCTGCAAGATACAGCAATGGACTACTGTACTGTACAACTATATACTGTTGGTCACCAAAATGCTGCACTGTACTACTATTTATACTGCTCACAACAATGCAGCACAGATATGGATGGATACTTGCAGTGACACGGAGCTGCAAGATACAGCAATGGACTACTGTACTGTACAACTATATACTGTTGGTCACCAAAATGCTACACTGTAATACTATATATACTGCTCACAACAATGCAGCACAGATATGGATGCAGTGGCGGAACTAGAGAATGGTGGGCCCAGGTGCAACAATATGCATTGGGCCCCCTCCCATATTAAAAACAGGGAAATGGCGTCGCCCAAAATACGGTGTTTTATCTCACTAACAAGGGGTGTCGCCACACAGTAGTACTCCCAATTCACAGTAGAGAGCCTTAAACACAGTACGCCACACAGTAGAGAAGCTTATACACAGTACACCACACAGCAGAGAGCCTTATACACGTTGCGCCACACAGTAGATCGCCTTATACACGTTGCGCCACACAGTAGAGCGCCTTATACACATTGCGCCACACAGTAAAGAAGCTTATACACGGTACGTCACACAGTAGAGAGCCTTATACAGGGTTCGCCACACAGTAGAGAGCCTTACACAGGGTGCGCCAAACAGTAGAGATCCTTATACAGGGTGCGCCACACAGTAGAGAAGCTTATACATGTTACAACACATAGGGGGGTATTCAGTTATTGCCGGATTTTTCATCCAGTCTAAAAATCGTCAATTATTGGTCATTTTTAGGGCGAATGACATTTCCCCTATTCAATGCATGTGCAGGATTTTTCAACTGGTCAAAAAATCCAGCACTAACGAAAAACACGTGGATCTGTGAATTTCATGGTGAGCCATGTGTTTTGATGAATTTGCAGGCATTTTCGCCCATTTTTTGGGTCTGTTTTCTCCCATGCCAATTCGACAAAAAAGTGAAACGTCGTGGGCGAAAAGGGATTCAAAAATGGGCGAAAAACCCGCAATTAAATACCCATGGTCGAATTATACCGTTTTATCGGCTAGCCGAAATTGAATACCCCACATAATAGAGAAGCTTATACACGTTATGCCACACAGTAGAGAGGCTTATACATGGTACGCCACACAGTAGAGAGGCTTATACATGGTACACCACACAGTAGAGAGGCTTATACACGGTACGCTACACAGTAGAGAGGCTTATACACGTTGCGCCACACAGTAGAGAGGCTTATACATGGTACGCTACACAGTAGAGAGGCTTATACATGGTACACCACACAGTAGAGAGGCTTATACATGGTACACCACACAGTAGAGAGGCTTATACATGGTACGCTACACAGTAGAGAGGCTTATACACGTTGCGCCACACAGTAGAGAGGCTTATACACGGTGCGCCACACAGTAGAGAGCCTTATACACGGTACGCCACACAGTAGAGAGCCTTATATATGGTACGCCACACAGTAAAGAGCCGTATACACGGTACGCCACACAGTAGAGAGCCTTATACATGGTACACCACACAGTAGAGAGCCGTATACACGGTACGCCACACAGTAGAGAGGCTTATACATGGTACACCACACAGCAGAGAGGCTTATACACGTTGCGCCACACAGTAGAGAGGCTTATACATGGTACACCACACAGTAGAGAGGCTTTTACACGGTACGCCACACAGTAGAGAGCCTTATACATGGTACGCCACACAGTAGAGAGGCTTATACACGGTACGCCACACAGTAGAGAGGCTTATACACGGTACGCCACACAGTAGAGAGGCTTATACATGGTACGCCACACAGTAGAGAGGCTTATACATGGTACGCCACACAGTAGAGAGGCTTATACATGGTACGCCACACAGTAGAGAGGCTTATACACGGTACGCCACACAGTAGAGAGGCTTATACACGGTACGCCACACAGTAGAGAGCCTTATACATGGTACGCCACACAGTAGAGAGGCTTATACACTGTACGCCACACAGTAGAGAGCCTTATACATGGTACGCCACACAGTAGAGCGACGCACACGTCAACATTTACAACCAGGAATGTGAGACAGATACAGATGAAGACAGCCTTATCGTTGCCGCGATGTGTTGGAACTGGCGTACGCATCACAGCAAGCTGCAGTGAAAGCCGTACTGTGGCTAGTCGCTGCCTCCGTTCACTCCATAGATGTCTATGGCTTGCATGCGTACACACACACGCGCTTCATAGACATGGGCACACTAGTCGCGCCATCCATGCCGTGATGCGAACTCATCGCGGGTTGGATGAGTGTGGCTACATCTATAGATATGGATATACACACACACACACACACACACACACATAGTAAAACATACGCAAAGCAAGACACATATACACAGACACATCCACAGAAAACACACACACAACACATAAATACAGCTAAACACACATAGCAAAATACATATACAGTATATACACAGAAACACACACACCCATAGCTCAACACACACACACACACACATACACAGCTAAACAGACATAGCAAAATACACATACAGTATGTACAGACACACACACACACACACACACACACCCATAGCTAAACACACACACACACACAGCTACACAGACATAGCAAAATACATATAGAGTATACACTGAAACAAACACACACCCATAGCTAAACACACACACACACACACACACAACACATAAATACAGCTAAACACACATAGCAAAATACATATACAGTATATACACAGAAACACACACACCCATAGCTAAACACACACACACACAGCTAAACAGACATAGCAAAATACACATACAGTATATACAGACACACACACACACACACACAGACAGCTAGACATAGCAAAATACATATACAGTATATACAGAAACACACACGCACACAGCAAAACAGACATAGGAAAATACATATAGAGTATACACTGAAACACACACACACCCATAGCTAAACACACACATTGCCAGCAAAACACAAACTCTTTACTTTACATATGTTTACATTTTCCACAAGTTGCACACTTTCCACCTCCTAGGCTAGCTCTGGCTCCGGCAAGGCTCCTCACTGTGCAGGGGCTGAGTGCACTGACGTGACGTCTCCTCAGTCCTCACACTTCTGTATACACACACTGCTGCCGTGACTCCCCTCTCCCTCCCCCTCCCTCCCTCTCCCCCCCTGTCCAGTATGCAGTGACTCAGTCCAGGAAGCTGAGAGCTGCAGCCGAGATGAAGGGTGATGTGATCACCCTTCTCACATCACTGGTGCCGGGGACCGCAAACAGGCTTCCTCAGTTAGGAGTCAGTCTGACTCATTATACTGCTGCCGGCTATGGGCCCCTTTACAGCGCTGGGCCCCAGTGCACTGCACCGCTTGCACTGCCGCAAGTTCCGCCTCTGTATGGATGGATACTTGCAGTGACACGGAGCTGCAAGATACAGCAATGGACTACTGTACTGTACCACTATATACTGTTGGTTACCAAAATGCTGCACTGTACTACTATATATACTGCTCACAACAATGCAGCACAGATATGGATGGATACTTGCAGTGACACGGAGCTGCAAGATACAGCAATGGACTACTGTACTGTACAACTATATACTGTTGGTCACCAAAATACTGCAATGTATTATTATATATACTGCTCACAACAATGCAGCACAGATATGGATACTTGCAGTGACACGGAGCTGCAAGATACAGCAATGGACTACTGTACTACTATACTGACGGTCACCAAAATGCTGCACTGTACTACTATATATATAAATATATATATACTGTTCACACAACAATGCAGCATATATTGAGCACTGATGATCAGGATACTGTCTAGAACTGAGTCTGACACGGAGCTGCAAGATACAGCAATGGCCTACTGTACTGTACTATAATTATATACTGGTGGTCCCCACAATGCAGCACACTGATCAGATATTTGCAGCACACTGAGCACAGATATGGAGCTATTCAGGGAGAGAACGTAGATATTTGCAGCACACTGAGCACAGATATGGAGCGTTTTCAGGCAGAGAACGTAGATATTTGCAGCACACTGAGCACAGATATTTTCAGCACACTAAGCACAGATATGGAGCTTTTCAGGGAGAGAACGCAGCCACGTCCTCTCTGTTCAATCTCCAATGCACAAGTGAAAATGGCAGCGACGCACGGCTCTTTATATGGAATACGAATCTCGCGAGAATCCGACAGCGGGATGATGACGTTCGGGTTAACCGAGCAAGGCGGGAAGATCCGAGGCTGCCTCGGACCCGTATAAAATAGGTGAAGTTCGGGGGGGGGGGTTCGGATCTCAACGAACCGAACCCGCTCATCTCTAATCCTAACTCATTGTTACATATTATTACCAATGCAATTTTAGTTATTTGTCATAACAACCACCACTTATACAGCTGGATCAGTGGGTAAGTGTTATGATTTGGGTGGGTAGCTAAATATGGATGCACTGTAATTTGCATAAGGACACTGTGGACATATTTATAATTAACACCGCATTGTATTATTTTTAGTTATTTTGAGGTTGAAACTGGGATAAATACAACATAAAATGGAAGGATCCACAATACACTCTTAAGGAAAGTGGTGCAGTATTGAATATTATTAAGCTTTCTGTTTAGAGACACCAGTGTCTCATAAGTAAGGTTACTGTGTGTTTTTCATTTTTAGCTGTGGTGAAGCTGTATTTGTGTGGGATACAAGCAGCTGAAGTGATGTTCAGATTATTATTTTTTTCATTATTGGACTCCTATCAAAGCTGCATCTTCCCTGAGATATGGGGAGGAGAAAACACCAGTGTCCGCTGCTTGGATGAGTAGTCTATGGACTGGGGGGAAGGATAGTCTATGTTAGGGGTGTTCGTTGTTGCACACCTGTTGTCATGAGCCTGTGTACACCTATGTTAACGTCACTATGACTCATGTAGATGCAGGAGCTGAATCTCTTGCAGATGCTGGAGAACTGGGTCGGGAGAGTACAATGTACCCATGCCTGATTGGAAGGAGTAACCACACCCCTTAAATGTAGTGGCCCCATCTCCAATGGCGCTTACTGCTGCAGAGCTTTGGTGCATACTCTATATAAAAGAAACACATGGTGCATTGCTACACTCAGGGCCTACCAGATCTGTCAGTAAGCCACAGCAGGTCCAGCGATATGGAGCAATGGTGATGATGATTACTAGTAGCACTGTCCAGCTGCGTCTAATTGGCTGGTTCTGGATTTACCTTCCCAACTGACTTTCATTAGGTGAAGCTATATCAAGTGGCAGCCATACACAGGGATATAAGTGGCACAATTTAACACAGAGAACACAAGTGGAATTACGAAAGATCGTAATGTAATAACTACTGTACATATGTGTCCATAAGATAATGTTATATGACTTATATTTATGTTACAATATACAGTACAGAGCTTCAGTGCTGCAACATAGCTCCATGTAGCTTTAAGCTATATTTAGTGTATCCAATCCATTTAGGTCTAGCAGGTGTGCAATTAAGTGATGATGCTTTTTCATGCGGCGTATAAATGTGGGTCCCACAGATGTCAGCTTTATGACAAAGATGTTACAACCTTCCACCTTTCTCAAGGTAGGTGACCATTCCCATATTTACACAACTGTTTGTTCACACCACTGGCGTATTTATAACGGGTGCACACACTGCACCCACTTTTTTTCTTCAATACTTATCCTCCGGAGTCCCATGTCGGCAGCAGCAGTTCTGCAGAAACACCAGGAAAATTTTCCCCGTGCTTTGCGCATGCGCAGTAAGGAAATCCATTGGAAAATGGCTGGTGTGCCTTTTTCCCGGAGACTTGCGCATGTGCACTAGACTCTGAAAAAGAGCTAGTGACCCTAGTGCCCCTAGTGACCCTAGTGCCAAGAGTCTACAGCACAGATGGCTAAAAAGGAGGGGGCCCAGATGGAGGCTGCACATGGGCCTCCTCCTCTCTTAATGTGTCCCTGGATCACACCGCCTCCATTCGTACAATTGGTGTCATAAAACAGAGGGGGGCAGGGAACCAAACAGGAATAAAGAAATCTGCTCCCCCAACACAGAGGTATTGTTTCTGCAGGCAAAGGGAATAGGAAGCATAGCCACAGCAACAGAAGATAATTCAGATCAAAACCAAAAAAACATAGACAGAGAGAAGAACATAGCTAGGAACAGAAAAAGCACAAACAAAACTCTAAAAGCTATGTGTGCAAATGCTAGGAGCTTAGGAAATAAAATCCAAGAACTAATTGCAATAATGACAAGGGATGATCTAGACATTGTGGCAATTACAGAGTCATGGTACAATAAAAATCATGACTGGGACATAGCTATACCGGGATATACTTTATTTAGGAAGGACAGAATTGGAAAAATTGGAGGAGGGGGTAGCAATGTATATAAAAAAAAGCATAAATACTACCTTAATACAAAGTATTGAAGAAAAAAGTGAGGCCCTTTGGGTGACCATAGAAACAGGGGAGAAGTGGATTATTCGTATTGGCGTGATAAACAGGCCACCAGGTCAGGAAGAGGAATTCGACAAGAACCTATTGCAGGACATAACTAAAATGGTATTAAAAGGAGAGGTAATAATCATGGGAGACTTTAATCTTCCTGATGTAAACTGGGAGGTGTCTGTTGCTAGTTCCACTAGAAGTAGGGACATTTTAAATTCCCTTCAGGGAGCATCCCTCCATCAATTGGTGAGGGAGCCCACTCGGAAAGACGCAATATTAGACTTAATACTTACAAATGGAGATAGAATGTCGGCCGTAAAAGTATTTGAAAACCTGGGATCCAGTGATCATCAAGCAGTATGGTTCAGCATAAAGACAGAGACTGACTCATCCCATGCAAAAACAAAGGTGTTGGATTTTAGGAAGGCTGATTTTGTAGGGATGGGAAAATGTGTAAGCGATTCTTTGGCAGAGTGGAGGAATTTGGAAGCAGTGCAGGAGGTGGGAAACATTAAAATGTGCAATATTAAAGACAGACCTTTGTATCAAAAGTGTTAGGAAAAACACAAGGAAAAGGAAGCCAGTGTGGTTTGCGAAAGAAGTAGCAAATATTGTGAAAGCAAAAAAGATGGCTTTTAGGAAATATAAGCAGACACAAAATAATTAAGACAAAGAGATATATCTTGTTAGACAGAAGGAGACTAAGAATGTAATCAGATGTGCAAAGGCACAAGCTGAGGAGAAAATGGCCCAGTCAGTGGGTAAAGGAGGCAAAACTTTTTTTTAGGTATATAAGCGAAAGGAGAAAAACAAAAGGCAGAATAATAAAACTAAAGACAGAGACTGGGAGTCTTGTTGAGGGAGACAATGTAATAGCAGATCATCTTAATAATTATTTTTGTGCAGTATTTACTACTGAAAGAGAGGGGAAGGGGCCACAGTTAAGTTGCAAAGATATTCAGGAAAATGAAACAAGTACATTTATAGAGGAGAAGGGCCTAACAGAACTCTCAAAGCTCAAAGTGGACAAATCTATGGGGCCAGATGGGATACATCCAAGGATACTAAAATAACTTAAAAGAGGTGCTGGTAGCACCACTGACGGAATTATTCACTGACAGAATTATTCAACCAGTCAGGAGTATTTCCAGAGGACTGGAAAAGAGCAAATGTAATCCCACTGTACAAAAGTGGAAGCAAGGAAGAGGCAAACAACTACAGACCAGTGAGTCTTACATCAGTAGTAGGGAAATTGATGGAAACACTCTTAAAAGGAAGAGTTGTAGATTATCTCAAATCCGGCAATTTACTGGATCCCAAACAGCATGGATTCACTGGGGGGAGATCATGTCAAACAAATCTTATTGACTTTTTTGACTGTGTGACTAAAGTGATGGATAAAGGTGGAGCCATGGATATAGCTAATCTAGACTTTAGTAAGGCTTTTGACACTGTTCCACATCGCAGACTGCTAAATAAACTTGAAAGTTTGGGATTGGATATTAGGATTATTGAATGGATAAGATCTTGGTTGAAGGATAGAAAACAGAGAGTTGTGGTAAATGGAGTGCATTCACAGGAGGGAAATGTTACCAGTGGAGTACCCCAGGGATCTGTACTTGGACCAGTGCTTTTTAATATCTTCATTGGTGACATTGCAAATGGCATTAAAGGGAAAGTATGCCTTTTTGCAGATGACACAAAGGTATGCAACAGGGTAGACACGCCAGGTGGGGTAAAACAAATGATTGATGATCTAGGTAGACTAGAGGAATGGTCAAGAGTGTGGCAATTACAGTTTAATGCCAAAAAATGCAAAATCATGCACTTGGGTCTCAAAAATCCAAAGGCTAAATATAGTATTAATGGCACTATACTGGAAACTACTGAGGAGGCAAGGGATCTAGGAGTCACTATTTCAGATGACTTAAAGGCAGGTAAGCAATGTAACAAGGCAATGAGGAAGGCTAGTCAGATGCTTGGCTGCATTGGAAGAGGAATCAGCAGCAGGAAGAAAGAAGTAATAATGCCACTGTATAGGTCATTGGTACGGCCTCATCTAGAATACTGTGTTCAATTCTGGAGGCCATATCTTCAAAAGGATATTAATACATTAGAAACTGTACAAAGAAGGGCAACTAAAATGGTGCATGGCCTACATCACAAAACATACCCAGAAAGACTAAGAAATCTCAATATGTATAGTTTGGAGCAGAGAAGGGAAAGGGGGGACATGATAGAAACTTTCAAATATATCAAGGGTTTTAACAAAGTACAGGAGTGAAACATTCTCCAAGTGAAGAGAAGCAATAGGACACGAGGACATGCACTGGGACTGGAGGGGGGGAGGTTCAGGGGAAATTTAAGGAAAAATTACTTCACAGAAAGGGTAGTGGATAAGTGGAAAAGCCTCCCATCAGAGATGGTAGAGGCTAAGACAGTAGAGCAATTTAAACATGCATGGGATAGACATAAGGATATCCTTACAAAGAAATAAGGATCAAACAAGGTTAGAGGGGAAAAAAAAGGGGAGGGGGGCAGACTAGATGGGCCAAGTGGTTCTTATCTGCCGTCAAATTCTATGTTTCTATCCTCAACAGCACTTGAAGTATATGCCTGACAAAAGGCGTACTTATATGTATACACATCTCTGCATTGCCTATAATTCCTTCAACATGCCCTCTCTGATCTTTGTTCATGTGCCTGTGATCACCCAGTTATGCCCAGTCCACCTCACTTGGATATGTAACTGCGTTACATTCTACTCCATACTTGCATACGCTCAGCTCTGGAACATGCACAGTGCAAAACAGTTAAAGATTCATTCACAAAACTGTCTTGCATTTTAGGGGGCTTATTTCAGTGCTAGAAGTAGATAGGTGTACTGAGGAATGCCAAACTAACTCAACTCCTATTCTTTTGTTGTAACACTATGACACTCCATACACTTTTTCATACCACTCCATACTGCAAGTCAGGGTAATTTTAAGCAAGGAGGTCACCTGAGTGCCGTCTCTGTGTGAGCCACCTCCTCTCTGGTCAGTGGCACAGGTAAGTAGACTCTGACACTGTGCCAGAGTTTAACGTGCATGCGCAAGTCTCTGGAAACAAGACGCACAAAATGGCATTTAAGTAGGACTGCAGCCCCACAATTAAAATCTGCCACCTGCACAGACTGTCTAGCAGTGGCAGTGACTTCCCATAGGAAGCGCTCCGTGCAAATCAAAGCCAGTCAGGCAGACCCAAGGGGGATGTGTTTTCTTCCCCTGGGACTGCCAGACTGACATATGATAGCAGAGTGAGTGCTTCATAAAGAAAGCCACTCCCCTGCCACAAAGTCAGAACTATCTGGCTTCAATGGACTGCAGCTGATGCAGTCCCTAGAAGCAGGCCAGTTTAGCAAAGCCGAAGTGAAGCCCCGTCCCAGAACCTAAGCCCCCCTATGCTGCCGCCAGACCTAAGGCCCGCTTCCCAATGACATCAGTCATCAATTACCAGGAGATCAGGGAGGAGAGGGCTGCAGACCCCCCAGCCAGACAAGTAACGAGCTACTGCTGCTCATTTTTCATTTTTCTAGCAGCTTAATGCTGCAGAAAAATCCAAGTGTGCCACTGACTGATAAATTTCACTTGCAAATAGAAGTAAGGAAATCTGCTGCTGCCTGATCATATCATTCCAATAACTAAATGAGTTAGAATATCGTATGTTATCAACCTATCAATTATGTGAAAAACAAAAAACAAACTGCTCGATGTGTATTATATATTTTATTTTATTTCTATTAATCTTTCAACTCATAATTTCCTTTCCTATCTTCATAACCCTTTCATTGATTCATGTTTCTTGTTGAAAAACTGTTTAAGACCATAAAATCCAAAATGATTCCTCTCTAGCAAAGACTTTGCGTGTCACAGTTTCTATGGTCCCCAAATGTATATTTCAAAACAATTAACATTTCTATTAGAACACCTTTAAAATGAAATATTCCTGGTGGACATTAAAAGAATTACAGGTAAATTTACATTATCAAATGAAACAACAAAGGTTTAGTACAAGCAATACCTGGAGAGAAGTTATCTGCCTATCAGCTCACAGTATTTTCTGAAAAATATTGGATTATTTTTACAGCGTGTGTATTATCATTTATAAAGCTTACTAAACTAAAAATCCGAGGGGCCGATTTATCACCATCCGCATCTTATGATGCGGACGTAATGTGATAATATTGGTCAAACTCGCAATGCGATAATTAAGTACATTGCATGGATGTATCAATTAGCGCATGCAGGGACAGAGCTTGCGCGCAAGCTGCCGCCACCGGTATAGCCCCCATCACTACTATCCCCGCACCTCAATAAGCCCCCCCCCCCCCCCCCCCCCGATTTATACTTACCGGTCCCAGGAGCTGATGTCCACTGCTTCCAGGAGGCTGGTCCTGCTTCTGTGCTGTAAAGTGAGCTGCCGCTTTGCAGCATCACTTTACTACACATGGAGGACCCAGTGGCCGGCAGCACTCACCCGAGCACCGATCCCCGGCTTCTAGGACTGATAATATGATTTTTTTTTTTTTTTTTTAAGGTGATCAGTTTGTTTGTCCATCGGACACACACAGAGCTAATCACACTGGCCGGGTCCCACACAGCTATCTCTGCTGGGGGGCAGAGAAAGCTGTGCAAAAGGCTGCATATCGCAATGCTGCCCTGTGATTTCGCCAGCCTGAGCTGGCGTTAATAGCACATGGCACACTGCTGTGTTTTTTTTACATTTTTGTCTAGTAAATTCGGCCACATCGCATTTCCCATTATACGTATGGGAAATGCGATGTGTATTACTAAAAAAAATTACAATTAAACGGTTTGGATCAGGTTTTCACGAAAACTGCTCCAAATGCCCCTTAATACATTTGAGTGATACTAAAATAATGTGAAAAGGTTGTTAATAAATATGCCCCTGAGTCATTGACCTAACTTTACCTTAACAGACTTTCTATTGTTTTGTAAACTTCTTGTGCCTGTAAAACGTATGCTGCCTAAATAAACATTTTGAGTTACAAACTAAAGATCTGTAAAGATTGTACAGCCTGTAAATTTATGGATCACAGACAAAGCTCTTTTAGAGCAAATACATGAAAAGGAATTTAGATATTTAAATTGTATTACTTAGTACAGTAGCTCACAGTCTTGTCTAAAGTCATTGTGGTTTGTAGCATGTTATCGGTTCCAACAGACATTAAAAATGAGTTTGTTATAAATTATTTTAAAGTTCCAACCATCTAGTGTAATTTAGAGTCTGAAATATTAGTTTAAAATTAATTAGATCAAAAGTATAATCTTGGCATGACATTTGGAATGAACCGTGGTGCTGCAATGAAAATCATGACTGGGACATAGCTATACCGGGATATACTTTATTTAGGAAGGACAGAATTGGAAAAATTGGAGGAGGGGGTAGCAATGTATATTAAAAAAAGCATAAATACTACCTTAATACAAAGTATTGAAGAAAAAAGTGAGGCCCTTTGGGTGACCATAGAAACAGGGGAGAAGTGGATTATTCGTATTGGCATGATAAACAGGCCACCAGGTCAGGAAGAGGAATTCGACAAGAACCTATTGCAGGACATAACTAAAATGGTATTAAAAGGAGAGGTAATAATCATGGGAGACTTTAATCTTCCTGATGTAAACTGGGAGGTGTCTGTTGCTAGTTCCACTAGAAGTAGGGACATTTTAAATTCCCTTCAGGGAGCATCCCTCCATCAATTGGTGAGGGAGCCCACTCGGAAAGACGCAATATTAGACTTAATACTTACAAATGGAGACAGAATGTCGGCCGTAAAAGTATTTGAAAACCTGGGATCCAGTGATCATCAAGCAGTATGGTTCAGCATAAAGACAGAGACTGACTCATCCCATGCAAAAACAAAGGTGTTGGATTTTAGGAAGGCTGATTTTGTAGGGATGGGAAAATGTGTAAGCGATTCTTTGGCAGAGTGGAGGAATTTGGAAGCAGTGCAGGAGGTGGGAAACATTAAAATGTGCAATATTAAAGACAGACCTTTGTATCAAAAGTGTTAGGAAAAACACAAGGAAAAGGAAGCCAGTGTGGTTTGCGAAAGAAGTAGCAAATATTGTGAAAGCAAAAAAGATGGCTTTTAG
Source organism: Pseudophryne corroboree (assembly GCF_028390025.1). Lineage (NCBI taxonomy): Eukaryota > Metazoa > Chordata > Amphibia > Anura > Myobatrachidae > Pseudophryne > Pseudophryne corroboree. Next base: position 676,983,298 of record NC_086448.1, read on the forward strand.
GAGATATAAGCAGACACAAAATAATTAAGACAAAGAGATATATCTTGTTAGACAGAAGGAGACTAAGAATGTAATCAGATGTGCAAAGGCACAAGCTGAGGAGAAAATGGCCCAGTCAGTGGGTAAAAAAGGCAAAACTTTTTTTTAGGTATATAAGCGAAAGGAGAAAAACAAAAGGCAGAATAATAAAACTAAAGACAGAGACTGGGAGTCTTGTTGAGGGAGACAATGTAATAGCAGATCATCTTAATAATTATTTTTGTGCAGTATTTACTACTGAAAGAGAGGGGAAGGGGCCACAGTTAAGTTGCAAAGATATTCAGGAAAATGAAACAAGTACATTTATAGAGGAGAAGGGCCTAACAGAACTCTCAAAGCTCAAAGTGGACAAATCTATGGGGCCAGATGGGATACATCCAAGGATACTAAAATAACTTAAAAGAGGTGCTGGTAGCACCACTAACGGAATTATTCACTGACAGAATTATTCAACCAGTCAGGAGTATTTCCAGAGGACTGGAAAAGAGCAAATGTAATCCCACTGTACAAAAGTGGAAGCAAGGAAGAGGCAAACAACTACAGACCAGTGAGTCTTACATCAGTAGTAGGGAAATTGATGGAAACACTCTTAAAAGGAAGAGTTGTAGATTATCTCAAATCTGGCAATTTACTGGATCCCAAACAGCATGGATTCACTGGGGGGAGATCATGTCAAACAAATCTTATTGACTTTTTTGACTGTGTGACTAAAGTGATGGATAAAGGTGGAGCCATGGATATAGCTAATCTAGACTTTAGTAAGGCTTTTGACACTGTTCCACATCGCAGACTGCTAAATAAACTTGAAAGTTTGGGATTGGATATTAGGATTATTGAATGGATAAGATCTTGGTTGAAGGATAGAAAACAGAGAGTTGTGGTAAATGGAGTGCATTCACAGGAGGGAAATGTTACCAGTGGAGTACCCCAGGGATCTGTACTTGGACCAGTGCTTTTTAATATCTTCATTGGTGACATTGCAAATGGCATTAAAGGGAAAGTATGCCTTTTTGCAGATGACACAAAGGTATGCAACAGGGTAGACACGCCAGGTGGGGTAAAACAAATGATTGATGATCTAGGTAGACTAGAGGAATGGTCAAGAGTGTGGCAATTACAGTTTAATGCCAAAAAATGCAAAATCATGCACTTGGGTCTCAAAAATCCAAAGGCTAAATATAGTATTAATGGCACTATACTGGAAACTACTGAGGAGGCAAGGGATCTAGGAGTCACTATTTCAGATGACTTAAAGGCAGGTAAGCAATGTAACAAGGCAATGAGGAAGGCTAGTCAGATGCTTGGCTGCATTGGGAGAGGAATCAGCAGCAGGAAGAAAGAAGTAATAATGCCACTGTATAGGTCATTGGTACGGCCTCATCTAGAATACTGTGTTCAATTCTGGAGGCCATATCTTCAAAAGGATATTAATACATTAGAAACTGTACAAAGAAGGGCAACTAAAATGGTGCATGGCCTACATCACAAAACATACCCAGAAAGACTAAGAAATCTCAATATGTATAGTTTGGAGCAGAGAAGGGAAAGGGGGGACATGATAGAAACTTTCAAATATATCAAGGGTTTTAACAAAGTACAGGAGTGAAACATTCTCCAAGTGAAGAGAAGCAATAGGACACGAGGACATGCACTGGGACTGGAGGGGGGGAGGTTCAGGGGAAATTTAAGGAAAAATTACTTCACAGAAAGGGTAGTGGATAAGTGGAAAAGCCTCCCATCAGAGGTGGTAGAGGCTAAGACAGTAGAGCAATTTAAACATGCATGGGATAGACATAAGGATATCCTTACAAAGAAATAAGGATCAAACAAGGTTAGAGGGGAAAAAAAGGGGAGGGGGGCAGACTAGATGGGCCAAGTGGTTCTTATCTGCCGTCAAATTCTATGTTTCTATCCTCAACAGCACTTGAAGTATATGCCTGACAAAAGGCGTACTTATATGTATACACATCTCTGCATTGCCTATAATTCCTTCAACATGCCCTCTCTGATCTTTGTTCATGTGCCTGTGATCACCCAGTTATGCCCAGTCCACCTCACTTGGATATGTAACTGCGTTACATTCTACTCCATACTTGCATACGCTCAGCTCTGGAACATGCACAGTGCAAAACAGTTAAAGATTCATTCACAAAACTGTCTTGCATTTTAGGGGGCTTATTTCAGTGCTAGAAGTAGATAGGTGTACTGAGGAATGCCAAACTAACTCAACTCCTATTCTTTTGTTGTAACACTATGACACTCCATACACTTTTTCATACCACTCCATACTGCAAGTCAGGGTAATTTTAAGCAAGGAGGTCACCTGAGTGCCGTCTCTGTGTGAGCCACCTCCTCTCTGGTCAGTGGCACAGGTAAGTAGACTCTGACACTGTGCCAGAGTTTAACGTGCATGCGCAAGTCTCTGGAAACAAGACGCACAAAATGGCATTTAAGTAGGACTGCAGCCCCACAATTAAAATCTGCCACCTGCACAGACTGTCTAGCAGTGGCAGTGACTTCCCATAGGAAGCGCTCCGTGCAAATCAAAGCCAGTCAGGCAGACCCAAGGGGGATGTGTTTTCTTCCCCTGGGACTGCCAGACTGACATATGATAGCAGAGTGAGTGCTTCCCAAAGAAAGCCACTCCCCTGTCACAAAGTCAGAACTATCTGGCTTCAATGGACTGCAGCTGATGCAGTCCCTAGAAGCAGGCCAGTTTAGCAAAGCCGAAGTGAAGCCCCGTCCCAGAACCTAAGCCCCCCTATGCTGCCGCCAGACCTAAGGCCCGCTTCCCCATGACATCAGTCATCAATTACCAGGAGATCAGGGAGGAGAGGGCTGCAGACCCCCCAGCCAGACAAGTAACGAGCTACTGCTGCTCATTTTTCTAGCAGCTTAATGCTGCAGAAAAATCCAAGTGTGCCACTGACTGATAAATTTCACTTGCAAATAGAAGTAAGGAAATCTGCTGCTGCCTGATCATATCATTCCAATAACTAAATGAGTTAGAATATCGTATGTTATCAACCTATCAATTATGTGAAAAACAAAAAACAAACTGCTCGATGTGTATTATATATTTTATTTTATTTCTATTAATCTTTCAACTCATAATTTCCTTTCCTATCTTCATAACCCTTTCGTTGATTCATGTTTCTTGTTGAAAAACTGTTTAAGACCATAAAATCCAAAATGATTCCTCTCTAGCAAAGACTTTGCGTGTCACAGTTTCTATGGTCCCCAAATGTATATTTCAAAACAATTAACATTTCTATTAGAACACCTTTAAAATGAAATATTCCTGGTGGACATTAAAAGAATTACAGGTAAATTTACATTATCAAATGAAACAACAAAGGTTTAGTACAAGCAATACCTGGAGAGAAGTTATCTGCCTATCAGCTCACAGTATTTTCTGAAAAATATTGGATTATTTTTACAGCGTGTGTATTATCATTTATAAAGCTTACTAAACTAAAAATCCAAGGGGCCGATTTATCACCATCCGCATCTTATGATGCGGACGTGGTGTGATAATATTGGTCAAACTCGCAATGCGATAATTAAGTACATTGCATGGATGTATCAATTAGCGCATGCAGGGACAGAGCTTGCGCGCAAGCTGCCGCCACCGGTATAGCCCCCATCACTACTATCCCCGCACCTCAAGAAGCCCCCCCCCCCCCCCCGATTTATACTTACCGGTCCCAGGAGCTGATGTCCACTGCTTCCAGGAGGCTGGTCCTGCTTCTGTGCTGTAAAGTGAGCTGCCGCTTTGCAGCATCACTTTACTACACATGGAGGACCCAGTGGCCGGCAGCACTCACCGGAGCACCGATCCCCGGCTTCTAGGACTGATAATATGATTTTTTTTTTTTTTTTTTTAAGGTGATCAGTTTGTTTGTCCATCGGACACACACAGAGCTAATCACACTGGTCGGGTCCCACACAGCTATCTCTGCTGGGGGGCAGAGAAAGCTGTGCAAAAGGCTGCATATCGCAATGCTGCCCTGTGATTTCGCCAGCCTGAGCTGGCGTTAATAGCACATGGCACACTGCAGTGTTTTTTTTACATTTTTGTCTAGTAAATTCGGCCACATCGCATTTCCCATTATACGTATGGGAAATGCGATGTGTATTACTAAAAAAAATTACAATTAAACGGTTTGGATCAGGTTTTCACGAAAACTGCTCCAAATGCCCCTTAATACATTTGAGTGATACTAAAATAATGTGAAAAGGTTGTTAATAAATATGCCCCTGAGTCATTGACCTAACTTTACCTTAACAGACTTTCTATTGTTTTGTAAACTTCTTGTGCCTGTAAAACGTATGCTGCCTAAATAAACATTTTGAGTTACAAACTAAAGATCTGTAAAGATTGTACAGCCTGTAAATTTATGGATCACAGACAAAGCTCTTTTAGAGCAAATACATGAAAAGGAATTTAGATATTTAAATTGTATTACTTAGTACAGTAGCTCACAGTCTTGTCTAAAGTCATTGTGGTTTGTAGCATGTTATCGGTTCCAACAGACATTAAAAATGAGTTTGTTATAAATTATTTTAAAGTTCCAACCATCTAGTGTAATTTAGAGTCTGAAATATTAGTTTAAAATTAATTAGATCAAAAGTATAATCTTTGCATGACATTTGGAATGAACCGTGGTGCTGCAATGAAAATCATGACTGGGACATAGCTATACCGGGATATACTTTATTTAGGAAGGACAGAATTGGAAAAATTGGAGGAGGGGGTAGCAATGTATATAAAAAAAAGCATAAATACTACCTTAATACAAAGTATTGAAGAAAAAAGTGAGGCCCTTTGGGTGACCATAGAAACAGGGGAGAAGTGGATTATTCGTATTGGCGTGATAAACAGGCCACCAGGTCAGGAAGAGGAATTCGACAAGAACCTATTGCAGGACATAACTAAAATGGTATTAAAAGGAGAGGTAATAATCATGGGAGACTTTAATCTTCCTGATGTAAACTGGGAGGTGTCTGTTGCTAGTTCCACTAGAAGTAGGGACATTTTAAATTCCCTTCAGGGAGCATCCCTCCATCAATTGGTGAGGGAGCCCACTCGGAAAGACGCAATATTAGACTTAATACTTACAAATGGAGACAGAATGTCGGCCGTAAAAGTATTTGAAAACCTGGGATCCAGTGATCATCAAGCAGTATGGTTCAGCATAAAGACAGAGACTGACTCATCCCATGCAAAAATAAAGGTGTTGGATTTTAGGAAGGCTGATTTTGTAGGGATGGGAAAATGTGTAAGCGATTCTTTGGCAGAGTGGAGGAATTTGGAAGCAGTGCAGGAGGTGGGAAACATTAAAATGTGCAATATTAAAGACAGACCTTTGTATCAAAAGTGTTAGGAAAAACACAAGGAAAAGGAAGCCAGTGTGGTTTGCGAAAGAAGTAGCAAATATTGTGAAAGCAAAAAAGATGGCTTTTAGGAAATATAAGCAGACACAAAATAATTAAGACAAAGAGATATATCTTGTTAGACAGAAGGAGACTAAGAATGTAATCAGATGTGCAAAGGCACAAGCTGAGGAGAAAATGGCCCAGTCAGTGGGTAAAGGAGGCAAAACTTTTTTTTAGGTATATAAGCGAAAGGAGAAAAACAAAAGGCAGAATAATAAAACTAAAGACAGAGACTGGGAGTCTTGTTGAGGGAGACAATGTAATAGCAGATCATCTTAATAATTATTTTTGTGCAGTATTTACTACTGAAAGAGAGGGGAAGGGGCCACAGTTAAGTTGCAAAGATATTCAGGAAAATGAAACAAGTACATTTATAGAGGAGAAGGGCCTAACAGAACTCTCAAAGCTCAAAGTAGACAAATCTATGGGGCCAGATGGGATACATCCAAGGATACTAAAATAACTTAAAAGAGGTGCTGGTAGCACCACTGACGGAATTATTCACTGACAGAATTATTCAACCAGTCAGGAGTATTTCCAGAGGACTGGAAAAGAGCAAATGTAATCCCACTGTACAAAAGTGGAAGCAAGGAAGAGGCAAACAACTACAGACCAGTGAGTCTTACATCAGTAGTAGGGAAATTGATGGAAACACTCTTAAAAGGAAGAGTTGTAGATTATCTCAAATCCGGCAATTTACTGGATCCCAAACAGCATGGATTCACTGGGGGGAGATCATGTCAAACAAATCTTATTGACTTTTTTGACTGTGTGACTAAAGTGATGGATAAAGGTGGAGCCATGGATATAGCTAATCTAGACTTTAGTAAGGCTTTTGACACTGTTCCACATCGCAGACTGCTAAATAAACTTGAAAGTTTGGGATTGGATATTAGGATTATTGAATGGATAAGATCTTGGTTGAAGGATAGAAAACAGAGAGTTGTGGTAAATGGAGTGCATTCACAGGAGGGAAATGTTACCAGTGGAGTACCCCAGGGATCTGTACTTGGACCAGTGCTTTTTAATATCTTCATTGGTGACATTGCAAATGGCATTAAAGGGAAAGTATGCCTTTTTGCAGATGACACAAAGGTATGCAACAGGGTAGACACGCCAGGTGGGGTAAAACAAATGATTGAGGATCTAGGTAGACTAGAGGAATGGTCAAGAGAGTGTGGCAATTACAGTTTAATGCCAAAAAATGCAAAATCATGCACTTGGGTCTCAAAAATCCAAAGGCTAAATATAGTATTAATGGCACTATACTGGAAACTACTGAGGAGGCAAGGGATCTAGGAGTCACTATTTCAGATGACTTAAAGGCAGGTAAGCAATGTAACAAGGCAATGAGGAAGGCTAGTCAGATGCTTGGCTGCATTGGGAGAGGAATCAGCAGCAGGAAGAAAGAAGTAATAATGCCACTGTATAGGTCATTGGTACGGCCTCATCTAGAATACTGTGTTCAATTCTGGAGGCCATATCTTCAAAAGGATATTAATACATTAGAAACTGTACAAAGAAGGGCAACTAAAATGGTGCATGGCCTACATCACAAAACATACCCAGAAAGACTAAGAAATCTCAATATGTATAGTTTGGAGCAGAGAAGGGAAAGGGGGGACATGATAGAAACTTTCAAATATATCAAGGGTTTTAACAAAGTGCAGGAGTGAAACATTCTCCAAGTGAAGAGAAGCAATAGGACACGAGGACATGCACTGGGACTGGAGGGGGGGAGGTTCAGGGGAAATTTAAGGAAAAATTACTTCACAGAAAGGGTAGTGGATAAGTGGAAAAGCCTCCCATCAGAGGTGGTAGAGGCTAAGACAGTAGAGCAATTTAAACATGCATTGGATAGACATAAGGATATCCTTACAAAGAAATAAGGATCAAACAAGGTTAGAGGGAAAAAAAAAGGGGAGGGGGGCAGACTAGATGGGTCAAGTGGTTCTTATCTGCCGTCAAATTCTATGTTTCTATCCTCAACAGCACTTGAAGTATATGCCTGACAAAAGGCGTACTTATATGTATACACATCTCTGCATTGCCTATAATTCCTTCAACATGCCCTCTCTGATCTTTGTTCATGTGCCTGTGATCACCCAGTTATGCCCAGTCCACCTCACTTGGATATGTAACTGCGTTACATTCTACTCCATACTTGCATACGCTCAGCTCTGGAACATGCACAGTGCAAAACAGTTAAAGATTCATTCACAAAACTGTCTTGCATTTTAGGGGGCTTATTTCAGTGCTAGAAGTAGATAGGTGTACTGAGGAATGCCAAACTAACTCAACTCCTATTCTTTTGTTGTAACACTATGACACTCCATACACTTTTTCATACCACTCCATACTGCAAGTCAGGGTAATTTTAAGCAAGGAGGTCACCTGAGTGCCGTCTCTGTGTGAGCCACCTCCTCTCTGGTCAGTGGCACAGGTAAGTAGACTCTGACACTGTGCCAGAGTTTAACGTGCATGCGCAAGTCTCTGGAAACAAGACGCACAAAATGGCATTTAAGTAGGACTGCAGCCCCACAATTAAAATCTGCCACCTGCACAGACTGTCTAGCAGTGGCAGTGACTTCCCATAGGAAGCGCTCCGTGCAAATCAAAGCCAGTCAGGCAGACCCAAGGGGGATGTGTTTTCTTCCCCTGGGACTGCCAGACTGACATATGATAGCAGAGTGAGTGCTTCCCAAAGAAAGCCACTCCCCTGTCACAAAGTCAGAACTATCTGGCTTCAATGGACTGCAGCTGATGCAGTCCCTAGAAGCAGGCCAGTTTAGCAAAGCCGAAGTGAAGCCCCGTCCCAGAACCTAAGCCCCCCTATGCTGCCGCCAGACCTAAGGCCCGCTTCCCAATGACATCAGTCATCAATTACCAGGAGATCAGGGAGGAGAGGGCTGCAGACCCCCCAGCCAGACAAGTAACGAGCTACTGCTGCTCATTTTTCATTTTTCTAGCAGCTTAATGCTGCAGAAAAATCCAAGTGTGCCACTGACTGATAAATTTCACTTGCAAATAGAAGTAAGGAAATCTGCTGCTGCCTGATCATATCATTCCAATAACTAAATGAGTTAGAATATCGTATGTTATCAACCTATCAATTATGTGAAAAACAAAAAACAAACTGCTCGATGTGTATTATATATTTTATTTTATTTCTATTAATCTTTCAACTCATAATTTCCTTTCCTATCTTCATAACCCTTTCATTGATTCATGTTTCTTGTTGAAAAACTGTTTAAGACCATAAAATCCAAAATGATTCCTCTCTAGCAAAGACTTTGCGTGTCACAGTTTCTATGGTCCCCAAATGTATATTTCAAAACAATTAACATTTCTATTAGAACACCTTTAAAATGAAATATTCCTGGTGGACATTAAAAGAATTACAGGTAAATTTACATTATCAAATGAAACAACAAAGGTTTAGTACAAGCAATACCTGGAGAGAAGTTATCTGCCTATCAGCTCACAGTATTTTCTGAAAAATATTGGATTATTTTTACAGCGTGTGTATTATCATTTATAAAGCTTACTAAACTAAAAATCCGAGGGGCCGATTTATCACCATCCGCATCTTATGATGCGGACGTGGTGTGATAATATTGGTCAAACTCGCAATGCGATAATTAAGTACATTGCATGGATGTATCAATTAGCGCATGCAGGGACAGAGCTTGCGCGCAAGCTGCCGCCACCGGTATAGCCCCCATCACTACTATCCCCGCACCTCAAGAAGCCCCCCCCCCCCCCCGATTTATACTTACCGGTCCCAGGAGCTGATGTCCACTGCTTCCAGGAGGCTGGTCCTGCTTCTGTGCTGTAAAGTGAGCTGCCGCTTTGCAGCATCACTTTACTACACATGGAGGACCCAGTGGCCGGCAGCACTCACCGGAGCACCGATCCCCGGCTTCTAGGACTGATAATATGATTTTTTTATTTTTTTTTAAGGTGATCAGTTTGTTTGTCCATCGGACACACACAGAGCTAATCACACTGGCCGGGACCCACACAGCTATCTCTGCTGGGGGGCAGAGAAAGCTGTGCAAAAGGCTGCATATCGCAATGCTGCCCTGTGATTTCGCCAGCCTGAGCTGGCGTTAATAGCACATGGCACACTGCAGTGTTTTTTTACATTTTTGTCTAGCAAATTCGGCCACATCGCATTTCCCATTATACGTATGGGAAATGCGATGTGTATTACTAAAAAAAATTACAATTAAACGGTTTGGATCAGGTTTTCACGAAAACTGCTCCAAATGCCCCTTAATACATTTGAGTGATACTAAAATAATGTGAAAAGGTTGTTAATAAATATGCCCCTGAGTCATTGACCTAACTTTACCTTAACAGACTTTCTATTGTTTTGTAAACTTCTTGTGCCTGTAAAACGTATGCTGCCTAAATAAACATTTTGAGTTACAAACTAAAGATCTGTAAAGATTGTACAGCCTGTAAATTTATGGATCACAGACAAAGCTCTTTTAGAGCAAATACATGAAAAGGAATTTAGATATTTAAATTGTATTACTTAGTACAGTAGCTCACAGTCTTGTCTAAAGTCATTGTGGTTTGTAGCATGTTATCGGTTCCAACAGACATTAAAAATGAGTTTGTTATAAATTATTTTAAAGTTCCAACCATCTAGTGTAATTTAGAGTCTGAAATATTAGTTTAAAATTAATTAGATCAAAAGTATAATCTTGGCATGACATTTGGAATGAACCGTGGTGCTGCAGAATTGTGTTTATTTTATTGTTTTTTTAAGAAAATAAATGTTTAATGCACTGTGAATTATTAACTGTGACTTCACATAATTTAAATTGGCAATAAAAAGTAAAGTTATTCATTATATCAGATACTTTCTAGATGAATGTGATAGTGAGAATGATTTTCCCTTACACCTAGTGGTTGAAGTACGCCAGTATATACCAGAATGACATACCTGTTCTTCTCTCCATGCCTCTGAAACTGCATACATACTTTCCCTACAAGCAGGCACTTTGCCTGAAGAGCAGTTTTGGGAAACAGGTAGGTGTTACCAGGGCTGCCATCAGAATTTGCGGGGCCCGGGACTGACAAAATAGGCAGGCCCCCCCACTGTGGAGGAGTCAGCTTTAGAATTGCACCAGTTAATGAATGAATGAATGTGTGTGTGTGTGTGTGTGTGTGTGTGTGTGTCGGGAGGGCCCGGGATGCTGATGCTGCTGCCTGCCAGCCTCCATCTCTGCTGTTCTGCTGCTTTCCTCCGTTCTCCTGCAGCTGTATTGAAAATGTCCCTCCCAAAATGGCCACTGCCTCAGAGGAGACAGTTATTCAAGAAACTAGGGGGTTCCTCTAGTATCTTAAAAAACTGTCTCCTCTGTGGCGGTGGCCATTTTGGGAGGGAAGTTTTCAATACAGCTGCTGGAGGGTCAGAAAATAGTGGCAGAACAGCGGGGACGACCGCGGAATGGCGCGGCGGGCGGGCAGGTGGCTGCATGAGCATCCCAGGCCCTCCTCTCTCTGTCAGAGAGGCTAGGCCCAGGACAGATGTGCCCCCAGCACCCCCGTGATGGTGGCCCTGGGTGTTACCTGTGGCCACACGCAGGGGAGGATCAGGACAGGGGAGGGCCCATGTGCAGCGTCTGTGCATGCCCCTCCTTCTCTCTCACTGGCTTTTCCCGCATTAGACTCTGATACCTGCATGAGTCTACAGCACATGTGCCAATCACAGAGAAAATGGCACAGAGCCCATTTTCCTGGTGATTTCTGTAAGGTGCATGCGCAGATCTCCTGTGATATCTGTGGCGCTAACACAGGAAAGTATTTTGAATTGGTGCACCAATTATAGATATGCCCATGGATCTAGCTTATTGCACCCCACTTACTGTACTTTCTGCTTAGGTACAAGTAGTTCATGAGATTGCACATTGCTGAGGAAGGGGTGAGGCAGTGTGCTCTCCCTCCTTCCTCTGCAGGCATCATTAGTCCCAACATTGAAATATACAGAACTGCTGAGAAAATAAGCCCTGCATTAGATTCACTAAAGCTTTGCCTTCTTTGAGGTTTGGGATTTGGAACTGTTGGGAATGGGAGGTATGCGTAACATAAGTAAAAGTAGCTGAGCGGTCTCGCCAACTACTAAGAAACTTTCTTCATTTATTCACTATCTACTGTACTTTACTAACTGTAAGAACAGTGGGAATTCTGCTGTTTTTGTTACCACACATTCTATGTGTGGTAACAAAAACAGGTAAGGTAATGAATGGCCTGATTCTGAGTTATACATAATTTGGTCTGAATTTCAGATGACTATATTGATCATATGTCCTTTGTGGAACCATAATGCTAAAATTCTGTAGAGAGACAAAGGGAAATCAGGAGAAACTATTAAATATGGCATTGAGGAGGCGTGGCCTGGCAATGGAGGAGAGCAGTCGCAGCTTCTTAGGGCTTCTGCTCCTATAACATCTTTTCAGCCCTCCTTACCGCCCAGACCCGCTCCTTTTCACGGTCCTGCTCTCCCATGCCCTTTCTCAACCCCCCCAGCTCCTTACTGACCTGAGCCGTGAAATCGGGGAGCGCAGTGGAGGCTCCCGCGGATTGCGGCCTGGTCTCCACGCCGAAGCCGGGACCTCGATTTTGCAGCGGACCCGCCGGCCCCGGACGTGCTGTGCCCGCATCCTCCTGCATCCTCGCGGCGCTGCTGGACGGCCTAGCTGAGGCGAACACACGGGGCAACACATCGCACCCTGTGGCCGCCTGACCTTCGACTCGGGAGCCGCCGGGGAGACGGCCTGGCGCTCGCCTCATCGTTGGAGCTGTGGCGCTGACTCTCGCCCGCTGTATCGCGGAAGGACCTGCTGCGCCTCTCTGTTACGGGGAGCAGTCCCGCCGCCTGTTGGGTGCCCTGTATCCGCTGCTCAGGAGGCTCTCCCGCCCGCGGCCCTCAACCCCCGCGAACCTGCTGGCCCTTCAAACAAATGGCTGCCGGCCTCCATCTTGCGGCACTGGGCTCCCCACCTCTGACGGCTCTCCTGGAAGCCCTCATACAGACATCCACAGCACCCTCTCCCCTACCTACCTCCCGGTGGTGGCGCACCGAGGGACCGCCATAGAGGAGGCCTGGAACGTCCCTGCGATTGGGATCTTTTCTCTACCTCCGCCCTGCTGGGCCACGGGTCAGACCCTGGACGTGGGGGCTGTGCTTATCCCAGCGCCTGGCCACATCACGCTGCTGCAACGTATACAGCAATAACTTGGCTGTCACCCCACTTCTCCTGCCGTACTTACGCCATTACAGACGACTCCTTTCATCAGCTCATTACCCGCTGGGCCCGGAGACGACCCCCGAATCCTGCGGGAGGTGGACGCTCCTTGCCCTTCTACTGTACTGTACGGGGTCACCCTCTCCATCCCTCCCCCCACACGCCTGCATAACGTGCGACTTGAGGTGGATCCGTGCTATACCTTGCACCACCTCAATTCCCGGCTGGGGGACCCTCACGCCTCTCTCACCTGCTGAGGAACCGCAAAACCTGCCCTCATTACCTACCCCTGCATGGAAAAGTTCCTGATACCTCTGCCCGTAATGTCCACAGGCACCACTCAGCTTTCCCGAGAGGATACTCCCTGTGGCGATTCATCTGATTCTGACCGCTCGGCCACACGTTCACTATCTGAGCGTTCTCGCAAATCACGACCACTTGTGAAACAGCCTAAGATGAAACCCAAAGACCTGCTTGCGGTCTTGGGGCCACTTCTCGACGGAAAGTTGGCGGTTATTAAGGAAGCTATAGAATCCTCCTCGACCCTACTCAGCCAACACTCCACTCGCCTGGACGAAGCGGAACAGAGGATATCAACCTTGGAAGACAACTTGGATGAGGCGCAACGTTCTCTACAGGCCAAGCAACTGGAGGTCTCTGACCTCTCAGAAAAGCTAGATGACCTCGAAAATCGCGGTATGCGTTATAATTTAAGGGTCATAGGTATTCCTGAGTCGATAAAAGGTCACGAGCTCCTAGACCTCCTTTTCTCGGGCATTCCAGAGCAGCTCTCTATGGATCTAAAAGGGCTCCCCCTCGCCATTGAAAGAGCCCATAGATTGGGGCCTGAACGTAGGAATTCTTCTGGGCGCCCTCGCCCGGTCATAATGAGGATCCTGAATTATGCGGACAAATCGAGACTTCTTGACCACTACCGCAAGGCTGGAAGCCTCTCAATTAATGGTGATCGCCTCCTCATTTTCCAGGACTTTTCTGCGCTGGTGGCGGCGAGACGCAAAGAGTTCGCTCCTATCTGCAAGCACCTATTCGAGACGAAGATCAGATTTTCCCTACTCTACCCGGCTCGCCTCAGGGTCTTTTAGGATGGCAAGCCGCGGGTCTTTGATGATCCTGGAGGGGCCGGGCGGCATTTTTCTCTTCCCAACTCGTGAATGATGCCTGATCGTGTCTGCTGGTGACCCTTTGCAACCCGAGCCTGCCCTCGGGTCTCACTTACGAACTACCTTGAGTGTAACCATTACACACTCAAGATTTGTTTTGTTTTTTTATTCTTGTTATTCTTTGTTATATCTATTTATGTTTTTAAGTTTTGTTAGATTTCTCTGCCTAGGCCGGGGCCCCTACCCTCCATTGGGGAATCCCTCCCCCGCTCGCTGGGATGGGGTGGGACCGTACTATACCTCTCACTTTTTCGTGTTAATGTTTTGTCCAGTAGGGGTGGGTTGATATGTCCTCTGATGCCCACCCACTATCTCATGTAGACGGAAACTCGGATGCTGCATCACTTCGAATCGTCTCCTGGAACGTAGAGGGTCTAAATCACCCGGTTAAACGAAAGAAGGTGGTCTCCCACCTGAAACCCATGTCCCCCCATATCGTCTTCCTTCAGGAGACGCACTGGTTGGATGACCCTAGACATACCCTACGTGCTCCATTGATTGGGGACTGTATATCGTCTCCGTATCATTCCAAATCTAGGGGGGTGGCGATATTACTACATACTAATCTCCAATATTCTATACTGAGAAAATCTTGTGATCCTGGGGGTAAATTTTTACTGTTAGACATCACTGTCAATAACACTGTTTATACCCTTCTTAATCTCTATGCACCCAATGTTTCACCTGACTCCTTTTTTGCAGATCTCTTAACGGCCCTCCTCAGTTGGGGCGGCACTAACCTGATTATCGGTGGGGACTTCAATTTGGTAGCCGACCCATCCATGGATAGATCCGGGGTAAGTGTCTCCTCTAACTCACCTCATACTCTACTACTTTCCTCCTTTTGCACACAATTGGACCTGTTAGATCCCTGGCGCATCCTCCATCCCACTCTGAAAGACTTTACTTTCTATTCCCATCCTCACTCCTCCCACTCTAGAATTGATTACTTATTTACCACCTCTGGCCTTCTCCCCAAGGTTACCCACACCTCTATTGAAAATATCATTATTTCTGACCATGCCCCGATCTCTCTCCACATCCAATTAACTCTGCCTCCACGCAATATTCCTAGGTGGCGCTTCCCTGCTTATTTATGCCACTCCGCTGATTTCCTCTTACATTTAAAACAATCATGGCTTAACTACAACCTAGATAATGGAGATCAATGCCCAGACTCAACAATATTCTGGGGAGCGGCTAAGGCTGTCCTTCGAGGACACATAATGTCCTATACCCATTCCAAACGGAAGAAGTTTACTTCCCAATTGCAGACTCTGAGTGCCACCCTTACCTCAGCGTATCGGAGGTATACTGAGCATGATACACATGCACACATAGAGGCCTATCTCTCTGCCAAAATCATCTACGATACGTTCCTCACGGAACGGGCCCAATTATCCTACGATTATCAATGGAATAGATATCATAGATGGGGCAATAAGTCGGGCAAATTGCTAGCCAATCTAATCAAGGGCCCTAAATCCCGCACATGGGTGAACGCAGTCCATAGCTCTGGCACGTTGACTACTGACCCCGAAACTATTTGCACCGAATTTAGAAATTTTTACCAATCTCTTTATGCCAAGGGCCCTGATGATCCAGAAGCGAATCACTCCTTTCTAGAGAAAGCCTCCCTCCCGGTATTGACCCGGGAGGAGAGAGATTCCCTAGAATCCCCGGTCACGGTTGAGGAAGTGATTGATGTTATTAAAACCTTACCAAACAACAAAAGCCCTGGCCCAGATGGTTTTGGCGCAGAGTTTTATAAAATGCTTCACAATGAACTGGCTCCCACCCTTACATCCCTCTACAACCACATTCTTACCTCTAGGCAAACTCCTATTAGATTCAACGAACCCACTATTATAGTTCTAGCAAAACCTGGTAAGGATCCTTCCTTACCCAGCTCATACAGACCGATTTCCCTGCTCAACCAGGACTTTAAAATTCTCACAAAGCTTATGGCCAACCGGTTGCAGCCTTGCCTTTCTCGTGTAGTGTCACCTGCACAGATGGGCTTCATTAAAAACAGACAATCTGTTCAGGGCATAAGAGCTGCCCTAGCAGCCATCACCCACTCACGCACTCACAATCTCACTGAGAACATATTGATAAACCTTGATGCGGAAAAGGCTTTCGACAAGATTGCCTGGTCCCACTTGGCTAGGGTCTTGCTCCATCAACAATTTGGCGAAAATTTCCGTGGCCTTATAGACTCTCTTTATAGTCACCCCACTGCGCAAGTAGTAGTCAATAATGTTCCTTCGCCTCCCATCATCCTTGAAAGGGGGACTAGACAGGGATGCCCTCTCTCCCCCCCCCCTTCTATTCAACCTGGCTTCAGAACCCTTTTTACGATATTTTCAGGACTTATCTACCTTCAGGGGTATTAAGATAGGCGACAGAGAGATAAAACTAATGGCATTTGCGGATGATGTCCTCCTTCTCACCTCCAATCCGAGACACTCCATTCCGGCACTGCGGGATGCTATTGATTGTTTCTCTTCCTTTGCAGGATTCTCCATCAATTACGACAAATCAGAGGCTTTAGCCATATTCCCCCAAGTCACCACGGGCTGGGACACCCCTTTTCCATTTCGCTGGGCCCCCACGCATATTACATATCTAGGGATTCTTCTTTCTTCTGACCCCACCCGTCTCTACTCCGACAATATACGCCCTGTCCTTGTCAAAATTCAGACTGAACTGGCGCTATGGCAAACGTTACCCCTCAATTTACTGGGTCGCTGCAACCTAGTTAAAATAGCTAGCTTTCCCAAACTGCTCTATGTCCTCCCGATGGTTCCGATTATGCTTTCAAGGTCTGACTTATCTTCACTTAACTCATCTATCTCCAAATTTATCTGGGCCAATAAACGTCCCAGAATAAGTTTTTTCAAATTGTCCCAGACGGTACAGAAGGGGGGGGTGAATCTGCCGGATATAGAGCAGTACAATAGAGCATGCCTTTTACGTTTCGCCATGGACTGGCTTAGAGGTACTCCAGTTTTCACCGACTTGCTGATTGACTCCAAACTCTGTGCCCCTCTATCCTTACCCTTTCATCTCCATGCGACTAAATCTGAACTGTTATCCCTGCACATTGACAACCCACTTTTGACTTCTACCATTATTGCATGGCGGCTGTCTAGAAAATCTCTGCAGCTACAATACACCTACTCATTATTTTTATTCTTGGTCGGCAATCTGCAGTTTCAGAATGGTAAAGCCTCTCTTCCCTTCACCACGTGGCACACGGCTGGAATTGCGCGGATCGCCGACCTACTGGATTCAGGGAAGAAGTTGCTCTCCTTCGCTGATGCACTGACTAAATTTAACATCAACCCTCACCACATATTCTTCTTCTTTCAAGCCTCGCACTATATACAATCGGTTCTCTCGCACTTACACCCGTCAGACTTTACTAACTCCCTAGACACGCTTCTACGCTCCGGGACGTACTCCATCTCAACCATTTACGCCCGCATACGTACAGAACATGTACCCACTTCTGACTTAACTCAAGTTCAGAAGTGGTCCTCCTAAATTCCTGCAATGTCTCCTGATGACGTCATGGGTAGTTTCACAGCCTCTCTAAAAATTATCCCGGCCAGTTTGTATCAGGAAATGTCCTATAAAATCCTCCACAGAGCCTATATCTCTCCAAAGAGGAGCCATCTGATGGGCTTATCTGACTCGGCAAAATGCATAAAATGCTCTGCACCGATAGCTGATCTGATGCATTGCTTTTGGCACTGCCCTCACATTCAAGCTTTCTGGGCTGAGCTGAGGGCCTATGGTACCTCCGAGTTGGGTTTGCGCTTTCAATGCACTGCCTCTTGGACTCTCTTTGGACACATTCGTGACCAGACCGATCTCCCTTCCCAGGATGCGAAACTGGTAGTGATTCTCTCAGCGGTAGGCAGGAAGGCTATCCTTCAACAATGGATCCACGACTCACGTCCCACATTACCTTAAGTGACCTCTAGACTCCTTTTCCTGTTCACAATGGACTGGTTGGAAACATCTCTCAATAAGGAAATACTAACTCCTGCACTATTTCAATGCTGGGGTCGATTCATACACAAGCTACCTACTCTAACAAAATTAGCTATTCAGCAGAGTTTCAGCTGCACCGCATGGTATGGTCTACAACTCCTGACTGATAACCCCCTGATCTCTCTCCCATAGCCACCTCGCTCCCTCTGCCCTCCCATCTTTCCCCCTTCTTCTTATCCCCTTCACGCACTGGTCTCCGCTACCCACCGTACCCCTCTTCTCATCTCCTGTTATCTGATTCTCCGTCAACCTCATATTTCCTCTGGCTCTGATGATGTCTCCATGGATGGGTCGGCGGTCCCTTAGCCTGGGCAGGTACTATTTTATTTTATTTTATTTTAGTTTTTCTGTTTGTTTACAGTTTTCAGGTTGTTTTTTTTGTGTTCCCCGACGGGGAGGACACATTAGAATGTTATACTGTTTGTAACTTTGTTTTATTCTTATATTTGATGGGCGACTGTTTATGCTGCACAGTAATTCTTATATGATTTTTATGTTCTCATTGTCCCCAATTTTGGTATGTTGTATTAGAAAATGGAAAATGTGAGGTTTTACCTCGGGCTCCACCATTTTTGCTTATGGTTGATCTATGGTATATTGACTGGACCCCATGCTATTTCTTGCTATTTTCTTTTCTGTACTTTGCAAACCTCAATAAAATATATATTGGGGAAAAAAATGGCATTGAGAAATGAAGAGTGTCAGTCCTAAAGGACAACAATCTACTTAGTGCAGGTAAAAGTGTCCATAATATTTGCTCTACTTCTAACCTATAATACAAATGGGTAAGAAAATGTTTGTATCTACAAAAAAGCAAAGTTAGTTTGGGGGGCAAGAGGAGCTAGGGGAGGGAAAGGTACAAAGAGATGTCTCCAGAGTGCAACCAGAAATAATAGAAATGTAAAACTGATGTAGATAGAGACTATAGTAACTGTAATATTAAGCTGACACATTGGTAATAAAATTAAAATAGGAAAAGTAACAGTTGTAGTTTATTTGAATCCAAAAGAACATTGAAAAGCATTAGTAATCTGCTATAGATGGAGTACATTAGCACTGTGTTCCTTTCTCTACAATCTCTTACTGTACATAAAAGAGGTGAACACACACTGGGGATACAGTATGTAAGACAGATGTACAATAAGAACGTGGGAGAAATTCAAGAAATATTAGGAAATGCAGGAGACATGGGGTAGAGGTGAATGGACGGGTGTAGTATGGTATGCCGATGGCCGGGCTCCCGGCGGCCAGCATACCAGCGCCGGAATACCGACCGCTGGCATACCGACAGCTGGGTGAGTGCAAATGAGCCCCTTGCGGGCATGGTGGCGCGCTACGCGTGCACGCTATCTATTCTCCCTCCAGGGGGGTCGTGGACCCCCAAGAGGGAGAAAAGGTGTCGGTATGCCGGGTGTCGGGATTTTGGCGTCGGTATACTTTGCGCGGGGATCCCAACAGCCGGCAAACTGAAGACCACCCGAATGGACACAGGGGAGGTGGGGGAACAGAGCACAACACTGAATATGTTTTATTTTTACCCTATAATGCATAAAAAATTCTATAATTAGTTTAACATGATCAACCCCGCAAAGCATCTAGGGGACTAGGCTGCATAAAAGCCCATGTTTGTTCTCATCATATTTCCATGCCAGCACTTCTTAGTTCCCACTGCAACCAGTACATACACCTCTGTCACCAGTTGGAAGTGTGATGCTATTTGGTCACATTGCACCATATTCCCATTTTGGGAATGCCAACAGAACAGCCCATATAACTGTGCAAGTAATCTTGCACTAGCTCTATGAATACAATGAGATAGATTTGAATACAAAGGTGTAGGTTTGGCCATCCACTGTCATTTCAAGATTACACTACCAACCCATTTCTCAATTAAATGCCTCAAATGCTCTTTATATAAAATGAAACCATGAAGTCCAGATTGTTTTATTTAGCAATAGCTTATTATAATATACTTAACATGTTATTACGCAACTCACAAAGGGGGTCATGCCTTTTCTCTGAGCAAAACTTCCTGGGTATGCTCATTCGCATTTGTGTGCGGGAGAAAATTCCAGCTCATACGCACGTAGATACTCTCAGCTGCTGGTGATGATGGCAGTCACTGAGGCACTAATTCAGTGAGGTTTTCCCATATCATTGACTTCTTGTCTAACATCTCAGCTGTTCACCAATTTCCTGATGGATTTACCCAACTTTGGTCTCTGCCCTGCCATTGACAATTTCTCCAGGCTCCTACCCCTGCACTTTGCTGAGTAAGCACATCCAGCATGGTGCCTCCTGCTCTCTGATAGTGTTACTTATCTGATCATCTACTGTTCAGTTCTAGAGCTTGCTGACATTGACATTCCTCTTATCTTGTCTGTGTTATTCACAATTATGATTGGTCTAATTCTCTAGTGGGCCATTGATTATTTGGCAACTTGAGGGACCGATTTTGCTGATTAATTCTCTGATGGTAAATATAGTAAATCTATAATATTCAACTGAATTTCAGGATGAGCTGTATGTATTCTCCTATATCCAATCAGAAAGCAGTTTGTTAAGGATAACTATCCCACATTTAGAAACCTAAACAAAAATGTATTACTAAAAAATAATGAATGCAGCAGTTTTGCATTGTGTAATATATTACTTTGCAGGGCTGCTGTCCTAGAATAGCTGTAAGTAAGATAGCTCTTACAAAACAGTTCTTGTCTGCAAGACAGGGGTGGGAAAGGGCAGATCATTACTGGCAGCAGTAAGGAGTGCCATGTGCCATAGAAATGGTGTGTAATGACAAGCGTCAATGGACAGTGTGCTGCAAGCCAGTCAACATGTCTAAAATTACCCATATGAGAGCCCTACAGTCAATCAACCCACACTTTCCCATGAAAACCTCATTCTCCAGCTTGTCATTTAATTTAGGAATTAAATTGTTCTTTAGTCCGTCTAGATTATTACTTTAGGTCTGAAGAGTTCAGCTTCCAAGAACAAAGAATTCTGAAATTCCATCAAATTTATTTAATCAAACTATCCAAACCAAATGTGTTTATTTAAAGCCACAAGCTACTTACTTTCTGGCCAGACAACACATTTACTTTCTTTTTTTTGGCCACCCTACCTATAGAAACATAACTCAATAGATTCTCATCCAGCTGTTTCAGATTTCGTGTTAACATCCACTGATATCAGAATTGCATGTATTATTAAGTGCAATTTTTAAATGTCGATGCTGGTTAAATATTATTGCTGTTACCTTTTGAAAAGATTGCTAAAAGAAACAAATATGGAGGACAAGGCAAGTCATTCCTTCTCATTCTTCCATATGTGCCTTTCAACGGTAGGTTTGCTGTCATGTTTCAAAAGTAGGTTTGTTGTCCTCAATAAGGGGTGTTGCTTGAGGAGGAGATGGGGCAGAACACGGGCCTGCATGATCAGTAACGCCATATGGCCTGTTACACTACTCACTTTACTCCTCTCTGTGGTAACATCTGCCGTCAGCTTTGATCTGTAATGGAGCATCATTACATTACTTATGTACAGTACAGCCTAATGTCTGCCAAGATAATTGGTCAACAAAATTAAATAGTTATTTAATTCCCTTTAGCAAGTGAATTCTGCCTTGTGACAAGAATGATTAGGTATTAAAAAATTATATATTACATGTTTTGGATAGGATAGTGCTAATATTAACCCTTTCATGCATAGAGGCCACTACAGTGGACAGCTGTTTTTAAGTCATAATTTCCTATAGAAAGACTCTTTTGATATCTCTAGTGTAGGGTGCCCTCTTCTTTGGACTTTTACCAAACTTAGAAGGTATGCCACCTAGTGGCAGCTTTTAATTCCTACAAAAACTATAAGGTTAACATAAAATGTCTGAAAAAAATTCACCAGCACTGAGCACTTCAGGGATTTCTGCTAAATATTTTGACTCAACGATAGCAGAGCAGGTAAAAAAAATCAAGAAAAGTAACGTTTAGGGCATAATTTGGTAGAAGCTTTGATCAAATACTCTATTTCTCATACATCCTAGAGGATGCTGGGCTCACATTAGAACCATGGGGTATAGACGGGATCCGCAGGAGACATGGGCACTTTAAGACTTTGAAAGGGTGTGAACTGGCTCCTCCTTCTATGCCCCTCCTCCAGACTCCAGTTTTAGAATTGTGCCCAGTGAGACTGGACGCACTACAGGGGAGCTCTACTGAGTTTCTCTGGAAAATACTTATGTTAGGTTTTTAATTTCAGGGAGGCTGCTGGCAACAGTCTCCCTGCTTTGTGGGACTTAGGGGAGAGAAGTATGAGTGAGTTTAATGGCTCTGCTTCTGGCTGACTGGACACCATTAGCTCCTGAGGGTGATGATCGCTGGGTACGCCTAGATGCTCACTCCCACAGCCTGCCATCACCCCCTTACAGAGCCAGAAGCCAGAAGACAGATGAGTAGCAGAAGAAAAGAAGACTTCTTCTTCAGTGACGGCATTCTGTGGTACAGCGCAGAGGACGGACCGCTGTGCGCCATGCTCCCACACACACACAGCACTGCAGGGTGCACGATGCTGGGGGGGGCGCCCTGGGCAGCATTAAAATCCCATTTTTCACTGGAAAGAGGGGACATTAGTGCTAAGGCACTGTCCTAACCCCCGCCAGTATAATTGTTGAGTAAAATAAGCGGGACAGAAGCGTGCCATTAAGGGGGCAGAGCTTCTTCCTCTCAGAAATCTGTGGAGGATGTGTTATTACAAGTACAGGACCTCTCGGGGTCATAAAAACGTACTTTTGCCCAGTTGGCAGACACTGATACCGACACGGACACTGATTCTAGTGTCGACTATTGTGATTCCAGATTAGATCCAAAATTGGCAAAGAGCATTCAGTACATGATTGTGGCGGTCAAAGATGTATTACATATCACTGAGGACCCTGCTGTTCCTGATAAAAGCGTCTGTATGTAAAAGGAAAAGAAACCTGAGATAATGTTTCCTCCCCCTCATGAATTGAACGCTCTATTTTAAAAAGTCTGGGAAAGTCCTGACAGAAAGTTTCAGATTCCCAAAAGGATTCCGGTGACTTATCCGTTTCCCTCCACGGATAGGGAAAAGTGGGAGTCACCCCCCATTGTAGACAAGGCCCTGTCACATTTGTCTAAAAAGGTGGCTCTCCCATCACCTGGCATGGCAGCCCTTAAGGATCCTGCAGATCGTAAACAAGAAACTACGTTAAAGTCCATTTATGCGACCACAGGTACGCTACTCAGGCCTGTCATTGCATCTGCATGGGTGAGTAGTGCTATCGAAAAGTGGGCAGACAACTTGTCTTCTGATATAGATAGATACCCTAGATAGGGATAGCATCCTCTTGACGCTGGGTTATATCAAGGACGCTGCAGCATACCTAAAGGAAGCTGCGAGAGATATTGGCCTTTTGGGATCAAAGGCCAATGCCATGGCAGTCTCAGCTAGGCGAGCATTGTGGATTCACCAATGGAATGCTGATGCTGACTCCAAGAAAAGTATGGAATCTCTACCATATAAAGGTAAGGCCTTGTTTGGTGACGGCCTCGAGGATTTGGTATCTACGGCTACCGCGGGTAAGTCATCTTTTTGACCCTAGACAAAGGCATCCGTGCTGAAACGCGTTGGGACTTGCTAATTCACACCGCATTCATCCACAGATCTCCCTCTCCGGCTGGAGAAGGGAACGCAGCAGCATTCACCACAGAAAGAGCGCTCACGTGACATCGCACGTGACGCGCGAACCCGGAAGTGCTAGACGGGACCCGTGGACGGAGGAGACCGGCGGCTGCTGGAGCAGCGCGCGGACCAAAGGAGACGGAGGACACTGAGGAAGAGGACTGATAGCCTGAGGTGGGGAAGGAAGAGACGCGGTCACCGGCGGCAGACAGAGATCTGCCCCCGGCGGTAAGTGTAAGATACACAGCCCACGACCCCACACCTCAGTGCTGCACATGAGAGGGTACTGACAGGCGGGACGCCGCACTAGTCATACCCCCAAATACCTAAACAAGACACAGCTTCAGAGGGAACATAGGTACCCACCACTCCTATGGTAAAGGTGACCCGCAGGGTACACCTGACATTTACCTGAGCTGGGTTCATTTTGGTATACCATTAGGAAGGTATACCTTGCAAAGGGTAGTCTGCAGGACACACCTGACAGTGGTGAAAAAATGATAGTAAGGAACCATTAATTTATTACAAGGAGGTTGCTGATAGAAGGGCAGCCTACAAACTATATCCGAACACTCTATACTTAATAAAGTGAATTATGGAAACTATCATTAGATTGATCATTGCCTCCAATCCACATTCACACATAAACAGATTGACATATCCATATACCTATAGATGTAATCCATCCCGCAACACCTTCTTTCCCATCTCTCACTTTCCACTAATGAGCGCGCTGACCATTCCATGTTATAAAGTCATCTTTTTTGCCTTATGTTCCTCCACAACAAAAGAAAAAACGCACCACTATCAGATGCAGTCCTTTCGGCCCAATAAATACAGAAAGGGATGAGGTTCTTCCTTCCTTGCTACCCAGGAGCAGAAGTCCTCCCAGGCTTCTGCCAATTCCACCACATGACGTTGGGGCTCCTATGCGGGAGTCCACACCGGTGGGTGCACGTCTCAAACTCTTCAGTCAGTTCTGGTTTCGTTCGGACCTGGATCCTTGGGTCTTACAGATAGTATCCCAAGGGTACAAGCTGGAGTTTCAAGACATTCCCCCTCGCCGATTTTTCAAATCGGCCATACCAGCTTCTCTTCCGGACAGGGAGGTAATATACTACGCAATACAAAAGTTGTATCAAAATCAGGTCATTGTCATGGTTCCCCCGTCACAACAGGGAGAAGGCTTTTATTCAAGCCTGTTCATGGTCCCGAAGCCGGACGGCTCGATCAGACCAATCCTAAACCTGAAATCCCTCAATTTCTACCTAAGATGATTCAAATTCAAGATGGAGTCTCTCCGAGCAGTGATCTCCAGTCTAGAGGAAGGGGATTTTATGGTATCAGTGGACATAAAGGATGCCTACCTACATGTTCCCATTTATCCTCCGCATCAGGCTTACCTGAGGTTTGCAATTCAGGATTGTCATTACCAATTTCAGACGTTGCCGTTTGGTCTGTCCACGGCTCCGAGGATTTTCACCGAAATGATGGTTCTCCTTCGCAAGCGAGGAGTCACGGTTATCCCGTACTTGGACGATCTCCTGATAAAGGCGAGATCCAGAGACCAGTTGGTGCAAAACATTGCACTATCCCTGACAGTTCTTCAACAACATGGTTGGCTCCTAAACTTGCCAAAATCGCAGTTCATTCCGACGACGCGGTTGTCGTTTTTGGGAATGATACTGGACACAGATCTACAGAGAGTTTTTCTTCCAGTGGAAAAGGCTCTGGAACTTCAGAGTCTGGTCAAACAAATTCTGAAACCAGTAAGAGTGTCAATCCATCAATGCACTCGTTTACTGGGGAAGATGGTTGCGGCCTACGAGGCCATTCAGTTTGGCAGATTCCATGCCAGAGTTTTTCAGTGGGACCTGTTGGACAAGTGGTCCGGATCCCACCTGCACATGCACCGAAGGATAATCCTGGCTCCCAAGACCAGAATCTCACTCCTGTGGTGGCTACACAACTCTCACCTCCTAGAGGGGCGCAGGTTCGGGATCCAGGACTGGATCCTGGTAACCACGGATGCAAGTCTCCGAGGCTGGGGTGCAGTCACACAGGGGGGAAACTTCCAAGGAAGATGGTCAAGCCAGGAAACTTGTCTCCACATAAATGTTCTGGAGGTAAGGGCCATTTACAACGGCCTTCTACAAGCGGAACATCTTCTTCGCAATCTGCCCGTACTGATCCAGTCGGACAATGTAACAGCAGTAGCATACATAAACCGCCAGGGCGGAACAAAAAGTAGAGCGGCAATGGCAGAAGCCACAAAAGTTCTCCGCTGGGCGGAAAAGCATACAAGCGCTCTGTCAGCAATCTTCATTCCAGGAGTGGACAACTGGGAAGCAGACTTCCTCAGCAGACACGATCTCCATCCAGGAGAGTGGGCCCTCCATCAAGAGGTCTTCACGGAAGTGACAAGTCAGTGGGGAATTCCTCAAATAGACATGATGGCATCTCGTCTCAACAAGAAGCTTCAGAGATATTGTTCCAGGTTGAGGGACCCTCAAGCAATAGCAGTGGATGCACTGGTGTCACCATGGGTGTTTCAGTCAGTGTATGTATTCCCTCCGCTTCCTCTCATTCCAAAGATTCTAAAGATCATAAGAAGAACAAAGGTTCAAGTGATCCTCATTGTCCCAGACTTGCCAAGGAGGGCTTGGTATCCAGATCTTCAGGAATAACTCATAGGAGATCCCTGGCCCCTTCCTCTACGCAAGGACCTGTTGCAGCAAGGGCCATGCGTGTATCAAGACTTACTGCGGCTACGTTTGACGGCATGGCAGTTGAACGCCAAATCCTAGCCCGGAAGGGTATTCCCAGTGAAGTCATTCCCACACTTATTCAGGCCAGGAAGGGAGTAATGTCTAAACATTACCACCGTATTTGGAGAAAATATGTTTCTTGGTATGAATCCAAGAAGGCTCCGATGGAGGAATTTCAACTAGGACGTTTTCTCCATTTTCTACAAACAGGTGTGGATGCGGGCCTAAAGTTGGGCTCAATTAAGGTACAGATTTCAGCCTTATCGATTTTCTTTCAGAAACCATTGGCCTCCCTTCCAGAAGTTCAGACTTTCGTGAAAGGTGTGTTGCACATCCAACCTCCATTTGTGCCTCCAGTGGCACCATGGGATCTGAATGTGGTGTTGTAATTCCTTCAATCACATTGGTTTGAACCCTTACAGGAGGTGGAGTTGAAGTTCCTCACTTGGAAAGTGGTCATCCTATTGGCCTTGGCATCTGCAAGGCGGGTGTCTGAATTAGCGGCCTTGTCTCACAAGAGCCCTTATTTGATCTTCCATGAAGATAGAGCTGAATTGAGGACATGTCAGCAATTTCTACCAAAGGTGGTTTCCTCTTTTCACATGAACCAACCTATTGTGGTGCCGGTGGCTACTGACACCTTCACTGAGTCAAAGTCTCTGGATGTGATCAGAGCTTTGAAGATTTATGTCGCCAGAATGACTCAGATTAGGAAAACAGAGGCTTTGTTTGTCCTATATGCTGAAGAGGAGGGAGTATTCCTGCACAACCAATTATAAAAAGTAAGTTAACGGTATCACAATGTGTATGTTAGACCAGCAATAAGGAAAATAGTTAGTGGAGATAATCCAAATTTAATCAATCTGCTGGTGGTGCTCCCCGAGGTAAATGACAAATGAATCACTGAAACAGATTGTTCCCTGAAAGGGATCAGGGAACAGAGAAGTAAACCTCTTTGTGGGGGCACTCTTTAGTTATACATATAATTATCGTTTAAAACGTAACTTTTATTTATTTTCAAATAAAATATGATATTTATCTTTTCTTTAACAGGGTTTTAATGTGATTTTTTTGAATATTTTTATGTATTTTTTATTTTTTAACAAATAATAAAGAAAATTAATCAAAAAGCAAAAAGGTGAGTATTTTGATTCCCATATAGTAGAGGTTTTTTATTTTAATAATTCAGACCTCTATATGCAGGTTTACCCACGGGTGAAAATATTATAGACTGTGTAACAAATAGGTAATCCACAGCAAAATAATAGAAAAAAAGTTTAAAAGTGGTCAGAAAATAATCTTGTGACCACAATGGCACTGTAATAATCCAAACGGAGCTGCTTGCCTACAACATGTTTCCCAAAGTATCAACAGAGAAGATTATGTTATTTATACCAAAACAGTGGGAGAGCTAAGTACACCAGATATATTACCTGCCTAATGCTCATATAACAATGTCCACTGAGTATTTTGGAAACTAAGACGTGACTGATAATTTGTTACTAACAGCAACTGGTGTACTTAGCTCTCCCACTGTTTTGGTATAAATAACATAATCTTCTCTGTTGATACTTTGGGAAACATGTTGTAGGCAAGCAGCTCCGTTTGGATTATTACAGTGCCATTGTGGTCACAAGATTATTTTCTGACCACTTTTAAACTTTTTTTCTATTATTTTGTTGTGGATTACCTATTTGTTACACAGTCTATAATATTTTCACCCGTGGGTAAACCCGCATATAGAGGTCTGAATTATTAAAATAAAAAACCTCTACTATATGGGAATCAAAATACTCACCTTTTTGCTTTTTGATTCATTTTTTTTATTATTTGTTAAAAAATAAAAATACATAAAAATATTAAAAAAAATCACATTAAAACCCTGTTAAAGAAAAGATAAATATCATATTTTATTTGAAAATAAATAAAAGTTACGTTTTAAACGATAATTATATTTATAACTAAAGAGTGCCCCCACAAAGAGGTTTACTTCTCTATTCCCTGATCCCTTTCAAGGAACAATCTGTTTCAGTGATTAATTTGTCCTATATGCTCCCAACAAGATTGGGTGTCCTGCTTCCAAGCAGACCATTGCGCGCTGGATCTGTGGTACGATTCAACGTGCTCATTCCACGGCAGGTTTGCCATTGCCGAAATCGGTGAAGGCCCATTCTACTAGAAAGGTGGGCTCGTCCTGGGCGGCTGCCCGGGGGGTCTCGGCGTTACAGCTTTGCCGAGCAGCTACTTGGTCGGGATCAAACACTTTTGCTAAGTTTTACAAGTTTGATACCTTGGCCAATGATGACCTCAAGTTTGGTCAATCGGTGCTGCAGAGTCATCCGCACTCTCCTGCCCGTTCTGGAGCTTTGGTATAACCCCATGGTTCTAATGTGACCCCAGCATCCTCTAGGACGTATGAGAAAATAGGATTTTAATACCTACTGGCAAATCCTTTTCTCTTAGTTCGTAGAGGATGCTGGGCGCCCGTCCCAGTGCGTACTGTATCTGCAGTTATTAGTTGTGATTACACACATGTTGTGTTACGTCTATAGTTAGCCTGTTGCTGAAATTGTTCATGCCGTTGGCTTGTGTTCTGTTGAATGCCACGTTGTGCGGCATGCTTGAGGTGTGAGCTGGTATGAATCTCACCTTAGTTTAACATTAAATCCTTTTCTCGAAATGTCCTTCTCCCTGGGCACAGTTCCTATAACTGGAGTCTGGAGGAGGGGCATAGAGGGAGGAGCCAGTTCACACCCTTTCAATGTCTTAAAGTGCCCATGTCTCCTGTGGATCCCTTCTATACCCCATGGTTCTAATGTGACCCCAGCATCCTCTACGGACTAAGAGAAAAGTATTTACCGGTAGGTATTAAAATCCTATTTTTTTTCACAGTTGATGTAAAATCATTTGTCCTCATCAGTGGACGTCACGCAATACAAAGATCTAAACTATATGCAAGACTTATCCTGGCATATAGGCCTAACCTAAATATTTTCCTCATATAATAGCCATATATGCCAGTTTTGACAGCTGGTAGCATTATATGTATCAATATATGTTATTTTAACTTTTTTTAATTGTAGATTATTTAAAATTATTATCATTAGTAGCAGCTGTGGTAGTAGTGGTGGATGCTTTAATAGTATTGCTTTTATTTTCTCCAGACATCTAGCAACAGGGTTAGGTACAGATTAGTATAACACGCACATGGTGGGAGTGGATCTCATGGTTCAGTGTGTGGCGATATACCCACACTAGTGCTACAACAGGAGATGATATGACTTGTGGAAACGCCTGACTGCTGTATCGATTTCCTTTATCTTAGTGCAATATTAGAGACCAGCTAGCATTCCATAAACTCAGGGTTTGCTAGAAGAAAGCAAAAATAAGATTTTACTCACCGGTAAATCTACTTCTCGTAGTCCGTAGTGGATGCTGGGAACTCCGTAAGGACCATGGGGAATAGACGGGCTCCGCAGGAGACTGGGCACTCTAAAAGAAAGATTAGGTACTATCTGGTGTGCACTGGCTCCTCCCTCCATGCCCCTCCTCCAGACCTCAGTTAGGATACTGTGCCCGGAAGAGCCGACACAATAAGGAAGGATTTTGAATCCCGGGTAAGACTCATACCAGCCACACCAATCACACCGTATAACTCGTGATACTATACCCAGTTAACAGTATGAAGTATAACTGAGCCTCTCAACAGATGGCTCAACAATAACCCTTTAGATAGGCAATAACTATATACAAGTATTGCAGACAATCCGCACTTGGGATGGGCGCCCAGCATCCACTACGGACTACGAGAAATAGATTTACCTGTGAGTAAAATCTTATTTTCTCTGATGTCCTAGTGGATGCTGGGAACTCCGTAAGGACCATGGGGATTATACCAAAGCTCCCAAACGGGCGGGAGAGTGCGGATGACTCTGCAGCACCGAATGAGAGAACTCAAGGTCCTCCTCAGCCAGGGTATTACATTTGTAGAATTTAGCAAACGTGTTTGCCCCTGACCAAGTTGCAGCTCGGCAAAGTTGTAAAGCCGAGACCCCTCGGGCAGCCGCCCAAGATGAGCCCACTTTCCTTGTGGAATGGGCTTTTACTGATTTAGGATGCGGCAATCCAGCCGCAGAATGCGCCAGCTGAATTGTGCTACAAATCCAGCGAGCAATAGTCTGCTTAGAAGCAGGAGCACCTAGTTTGTTGGGTGCATACAGGATAAAAAGCGAGTCAGTTTTCCTGACTCCAGCCGTCCTGGAAACATAAATTTTCAAGGCCCTGACTACGTCCAGTAACTTGGAATCTTCCAAGTCCCTAGTAGCCGCAGGCACTACAATAGGTTGGTTCAAGTGAAAAGCTGATACCACCTTAGGGAGAAACTGGGGACGAGTCCTCAATTCTGCCCTATCCATATGGAAAATCAGATAAGGGCTTTTACATGACAAAGCCGCCAATTCTGACACACGCCTGGCCGAAGCCAAGGCCAATAACATGACCACTTTCCACGTGAGATATTTCAGATCCACAGTTTTAAGTGGCTCAAACCAATGTGATTTCAGGAAACTCAACACCACGTTGAGATCCCAAGGTGCCACAGGAGGCACAAAAGGGGGCTGAATATGTAGCACACCCTTTACAAATGTCTGAACTTCAGGCAGTGAAGCCAGTTCTTTCTGGAAGAAATTCGACAGAGCCGAAATCTGGACCTTAATGGAACCCAATTTTAGGCCCATAGTCACTCCCGACTGTAGGAAGTGCAGAAAACGACCCAGCTGAAATTCCTCAGTAGGGGCCTTCCTGGCCTCACACCACGCAACATATTTTCGCCAAATACGGTGATAATGGTTTGCGGTTACTTCTTTCCTAGCTTTTATCAGCGTAGGAATGACTTCCTCCGGAATGCCCTTTTCCTTTAGGATCCGGAATTCAACCGCCATGCCGTCAAACGCAGCCGCGGTAAGTCTTGGAACAAACAGGGCCCCTGCTGTAGCAGATCCTGTCTGAGCGGTAGAGGCCATGGGTCCTCTGATATCATTTCTTGAAGTTCTGGGTACCAAGCTCTTCTTGGCCAATCCGGAACCACGAGTATCGTTCTTACTTCTCGCCTCCTTATTATTCTCAGTACCTTTGGTATGAGAGGCAGAGGAGGGAACACATAAACCGACTGGTACACCCACGGTGTCACTAGAGCGTCCACAGCTATCGCCTGAGGGTCCCTTGACCTGGCGCAATATCTCTTTAGCTTTTTGTTGAGGCGGGACGCCATCATGTCCACCTGTGGCCTTTCCCAACGGTTTACCAACAGTTGGAAGACTTCTGGATGAAGTCCCCACTCTCCAGGGTGTAGGTCGTGTCTGCTGAGGAAGTCTGCTTCCCAGTTGTCCACTCCCGGAATGAACACTGCTGACAGTGCTAAGACGTTAGAAAACAATTCTCAGATATCCCTTCCCCTGCGCTCTTTGGTTGATAAATGATAAGGAAATTAGCTCAACTTATCTTAGAGTAGAGAGATCTCCTCGTGTACAGCTATCTCCCGGATTTATTCTGCACTTCAATGATAGTCACATATATTTCCCAGTGACGTTACATGTGAAGAAAAGAATTAAAACACAATCTAGTGCAATAAATTCATAACACTTTTGGTAAAAAGTTTTCAGCCGAGATTTTCAATATATAATGAAACTCAGTCCAGCAAGTAAAATAACTTCTATTTTAATTTTTTTTTAAAAATTTGCAATCCTAATATCAGCAATTCTCATCATAAGCAGAAAAGAGATATATCCATTTCACATCTCAGACTTATGGGGGTGGCCTCCTACCAGATTTCAGGATTAAAAGTGCACGTATCGAAGCTCCATAGATGTTCTATGTCCCAAGGGAAATCGGCTCCAATCGTGGGTACTTTGTCCTCTCCTCGTCTGGTCGGTTCGCCACCAATCTCCTCTGTTTATCCAACGCGTTTCGATCGGATGATCTTTCTCAAGGCTTGTTCCAAATGATCCATCTTCCCAGATATTTATACCCATATGAATTAGTATCCTTAATTACTGGGAGGAGCCACCCTCATTTACAATTCAAATTCATATTACATACATCTTATCCATATGGATTTCTAATCTAACATTTGTGTGATACTCTCTAACATATATCCTAACATATTTGATAAAAATCGCAATGTTAAAACCTTTATTTATGGTTAAAAAACTGAAAACTTTAAAAATCTAAGGCACCGGAAGTGAACTGTGCATATGTGATAAGTTTCCTATTTCCCCTTAAACAAGGTTCCACTACCAGTCTAGATTGTGAGAAACGGTCCGTGACTTCCGGTCACGTGACCGGAAAATAATGTGCACATACACTTTAGAATGACGGACCTGATCACATGATTGATGTGACCGGAAGTCCTCCCGCGGCCATGTATTAGAGTCCGTGTATGTACTCTATACACACACTGACATCGGCCGTGACTTCTGGTCACATGATCGCCGATCACTGCATGTGCTACGAGTGAGTGATCCGATCACATGATCGTCCTAACCGGAAACTCTCCGGCGGCCATTTTACAAAATCCTGAGAGGTAACAGAAATATAAACAGATAGAAAGACACCATATTAACTACTGGAAAAAAGGTTTTTTACCATTCAAGGTTGAACTTCAATTATACAAATATACAGAAACAGCAATCACTATATTTCAATAAGACTTGAACGCTGTCCAGATGATAATGTTCCATCTCCACATTTATCCAGTTCTTCCATAATGTCCGTGTTTCCAATATTGTGGACCATAAAATAGGTGTTTCTCTAATGGATAATACAAGATATCATTATACATCCTTCTTTGTTTTATTCATTACATGTCAAAATATTCATAAACAGATGGCATTCTAGTTAAGGAACCATTTGACCTCAAAATCCTTATTTAAACCTCCCGGGGTCAAAGTTTTTAAGGAGTGTATATACTGCATTTCCGTTCTTGCTAGGACTGTTGCTACATTATTACACCTCCAATTCCCCTTTACTTGTTTAATTGCCCCAAATTTTGTCAGTTGTTTAACATCTTGATTATGAGTACTTTTGAAGTGCGCTGAAAGGGCATGTGTTTCCATACCATTTTTTATGTTGCGTAGGTGTTCCGCAAACCTGGTTTTTAAATTCCTACCAGTCCTACCAACATAAAACAGACCGCAGCTGCACCCCAGGAAGTAGACTACATTCCTTGAGGTGCAGGTTATGATCTCGTCAATCTTTATACTTTGGCCATTTATCTCAATTTCAGTGCACTTACTGGTGCCTCTGACTGTTTTACACATGCTACAGATACCGCACCTAAAGAAGCCTTTTGTAAGGTTTGCGGAACACCTACGCAACATAAAAAATGGTATGGAAACACATGCCCTTTCAGCACACTTCAAAAGTACTCATAATCAAGATGTTAAACAACTGACAAAATTTGGGGCAATTAAACAAGTAAAGGGGAATTGGAGGTGTAATAATGTAGCAACAGTCCTAGCAAGAACGGAAATGCAGTATATACACTCCTTAAAAACTTTGACCCCGGGAGGTTTAAATAAGGATTTTGAGGTCAAATGGTTCCTTAACTAGAATGCCATCTGTTTATGAATATTTTGACATGTAATGAATAAAACAAAGAAGGATGTATAATGATATCTTGTATTATCCATTAGAGAAACACCTATTTTATGGTCCACAATATTGGAAACACGGACATTATGGAAGAACTGGATAAATGTGGAGATGGAACATTATCATCTGGACAGCGTTCAAGTCTTATTGAAATATAGTGATTGCTGTTTCTGTATATTTGTATAATTGAAGTTCAACCTTGAATGGTAAAAAAACTTTTTTCCAGTAGTTAATATGGTGTCTTTCTATCTGTTTATATTTCTGTTACCTCTCAGGATTTTGTAAAATGCCCGCCGGAGAGTTTCCGGTTAGGACGATCATGTGATCGGATCACTCACTCGTAGCACATGCAGTGATCGGCGATCATGTGACCGGAAGTCACGGCCGATGTCAGTGTGTGTATAGAGTACATACACGGACTCTAATACATGGCCGCGGGAGGACTTCCGGTCACATCAATCATGTGATCAGGTCCGTCATTCTAAAGTGTATGTGCACATTATTTTCCGGTCACGTGACCGGAAGTCACGGACCGTTTCTCACAATCTAGACTGGTAGTGGAACCTTGTTTAAGGGGAAATAGGAAACTTATCACATATGCACAGTTCACTTCCGGTGCCTTAGATTTTTAAAGTTTTCAGTTTTTTAACCATAAATAAAGGTTTTAACATTGCGATTTTTATCAAATATGTTAGGATATATGTTAGAGAGTATCACACAAATGTTAGATTAGAAATCCATATGGATAAGATGTATGTAATATGAATTTGAATTGTAAATGAGGGTGGCTCCTCCCAGTAATTAAGGATACTAATTCATATGGGTATAAATATCTGGGAAGATGGATCATTTGGAACAAGCCTTGAGAAAGATCATCCGATCGAAACGCGTTGGATAAACAGAGGAGATTGGTGGCGAACCGACCAGACGAGGAGAGGACAAAGTACCCACGATTGGAGCCGATTTCCCTTGGGACATAGAACATCTATGGAGCTTCGATACGTGCACTTTTAATCCTGAAATCTGGTAGGAGGCCACCCCCATAAGTCTGAGATGTGAAATGGATATATCTCTTTTCTGCTTATGATGAGAATTGCTGATATTAGGATTGCAAATTTTTTTTAAAAAAATTAAAATAGAAGTTATTTTACTTGCTGGACTGAGTTTCATTATATATTGAAAATCTCGGCTGAAAACTTTTTACCAAAAGTGTTATGAATTTATTGCACTAGATTGTGTTTTAATTCTTTTCTTCACATGTAACGTCACTGGGAAATATATGTGACTATCATTGAAGTGCAGAATAAATCCGGGAGATAGCTGTACACGAGGAGATCTCTCTACTCTAAGATAAGTTGAGCTAATTTCCTTATCATTTATCAACCAAAGAGCGCAGGGGAAGGGATATCTGAGAATTGTTTTCTAAAGTGTTTGTGTGGGTGAAGGTAACACCCTTTTCAGATCTCCATCCTTCTGCTGCCTACATGCGCATTTTCATGCAGGTGTAAATAAAAAAAACTTTTTTTCTTGTATACTTTTTAGTGCTAAGACGTGATTTTCCGCCCATCGGAGAATCCTTGTGGCTTCTGCCATCGCCATCCTGCTTCTTGTGCCGCCCTGTCGGTTTACATGGGCGACTGCCGTGATGTTGTCTGATTGGATCAGTACCGGCTGGTTTTGAAGCAGGGGCCTTGCCTGACTTAGGGCATTGTAAATGGCCCTCAGTTCCAGAATATTTATGTGTAGGGACGACTCCTGACTTGACCAAAGTCCTTGGAAATTTCTTCGCTGTGTGACTGCCCCCCAGCCTCGAAGGCTGGCATCCGTGGTCACCAGGACCCAGTCCTGTATGCCGAATCTGCGGCCCTCTAGAAGATGAGCACTCTGCAGCCACCACAGCAGAGACACCCTGGTCCTTGGAGACAGGGTTATCAGCCGATGCATCTGAAGATGCGATCCCGACCACTTGTCCAAGAGGTCCCACTGAAAGGTTCTTGCATGGAACCTGCCGAATGGAATTGCTTCGTATGAAGCTACCAATTTTCCGAGGACTCGTGTGCAGTGATGCACCGATACCTGTTTTGGTTTCAGGAGGTCTCTGACTAGAGATGACAGCTCCTTGGCTTTCTCCTGTGGGAGAAACACTTTTTTCTGTTCTGTGTCCAGAACCATCCCCAGGAACAGTAGGCGTGTGGAAGGAACCAGCTGTGACTTTGGAATGTTTAGAATCCATCCGTGCTGTTGTAGCACCTCCCGAGATAGTGCTACTCCGACCAACAACTGCTCCTTGGACCTCGCCTTTATAAGGAGATCGTCCAAGTACGGGATAATTAAAACTCCCTTTTTTCGAAGGAGTATCATCATTTCTGCCATTACCTTGGTCAACACCCTCGGTGCCGTGGACAGTCCAAACTGCAGTGTCTGGAATTGGTAATGGCAATCCTGTACCACAAGTCTGAGGTACTCCTGGTGAGGATGGTAAATGGGGACATGCAGGTAAGCATCCTTGATGTCCAGGGATATCATGTAATCCCCCTCCTCCAGGCTTGCAATAGCCGCCCTGAGCGATTCCATCTTGAACTTGAATTTTTTTTTTTTTTTTAATGTATGTGTTCAAGGACTTCAAATTTAAAATGGGTCTCACCGAACCGTCCGGTTTCGGTACCGCAAACAGTGTGGAATAGTAACCCCGTCCTTGTTGAAGTAGGGGCACCTTGACTATCACCTGCTGGGAATACAGCTTGTGAATTACCTCTAGCACAGCCTCCCTGCCCGAGGGAGTTGTCGGCAAGGCAGATTTGAGGAAACGGCGGGGGGGAGGCGCCTCGAATTCCAGCTTGTACCCCTGAGATACTACTTGAAGGATCCAGGGATCCACCTGTGAGCGAGCCCACTGATCGCTAAAATTTTTGAGGCGGCCCCCCACCGTACCTGGCTCCGCCTGTGGAGCCCCACCGTCATGCAGCGGACTTGGAAGAAGCGGGGGAGGACTTTTGTTCCTGGGAACCTGCTGTTTGTTGCAGCTTTTTTCCCCTACCTCTGCCTCTGGACAGAAAGGACCCGCCTTTTCCCCGCCTGTTTTTCTGGGGTCGAAAGGACTGTACCTGATAATACGGCGCTTTCTTAGGCTGTGAGGGGACATGGGGCAAAAATGCTGACTTCCCAGCTGTTGCTGTGGAAACTAGGTCTGAGAGACCATCCCCGAATAACTCCTCACCCTTATAAGGCAAAACTTCCATGTGCCTTTTCGAATCTGCATCCCCTGTCCACTGCCGAGTCCATAAGCCTCTCCTAGCAGAGATGGACAGAGCACTTATTTTAGATGCCAGTCGGCAGATCTCCCTCTGTGCATCTCTCATGTATAAGACTGAGTCTTTTATATGCTCCACGGTTAGCAGAATAGTGTCCCTGTCTAGGGTGTCAATATTTTCCGACAGGGAATCTGACCACGCAGCTGCAGCACTGCACATCCATGCTGAAGCAATCGCTGGTCTCAGTATAATGCCTGAGTGTGTATATACAGACTTCAGGATCGCCTCCTGCTTTCTATCAGCAGGCTCCTTTAGGGCGGCCGTATCCGGAGACGGTAGTGCCACCTTTTTTGACAAGAGTGTGAGCGCTTTATCCACCCTAGGGGGTGTTTCCCGACGTGACCTATCCTCTGGAGAGAAAGGGAACGCCATTAGTAACTTTTTAGAAATTACCAATTTTTTATCGGGGGAAGCCCACGCTTCTTCACACACTTCATTTAATTCTTCAGATGGGGGAAAAACTATTGGTAGTTTTTTCTCCCCAAACATAATACCCTTTTTTGAGGTACCTGGGTTTATATCAGAAATGTGTAATACCTCTTTCATTGCCTCAATCATGCAACGAATGGCCCTAGTGGACATTAAATTAGACTCTTTGTCGTCGACACTGGTATCAGTATCCGTGTCGACATCTGTGTCTGCCATCTGAGGTAGCGGGTGCTTTAGAGCCCCTGATGGCCTTTGAGTCGTCTGGGCAGGCACGAGCTGAGAAGCCGGCTGTCCCGCATTTGGCATGTCGTCAAATTTTTTATGTAAGGAGTCGACACTTGCACGTAATTCCTTCCATAAGTCCATCCACTCAGGTGTCTGCCCCGCAGGGGGTGACATCACATTTATAGGCATCTGCTCTGCCTCCACATAAGCCTCCTCATCAAACATGTCGACACAGCCGTACCGACACACCGCACACACACAGGGAATGCTCTGACAGAGGACAGGACGCCACAAAAAGCCCTTTGGGGAGACAGAGAGAGAGTATGCCAGCACACACCAGAGCGCTATATAATACAGGGACTAACTGAATTATATCCCCTTATAGCTGCTATAAATTATATACTGCGCCTAAATTTAGTGCCCCCCCTCTCTTTTTTACCCTTCTGTAGTGCAGACTGCAGGGGAGAGCCAAGGAGCTTCCTTTCAGCGGAGCTGTGAGGGAGAAATGGCGCCAGTGTGCTGAGGGAGATAGCTCTGCCCCTTTTTCGGCGGACTTTTCTCCCGCTTTTTAATGGAATCTGGCAGGGGTATTTATCACATATATAGCCTCTGGGGCTATATATTGTGATTATTTTGCCAGCCAAGGTCTAATTATTGCTGCTCAGGGCCCCCCCCCCCCCAGCGCCCTGCACCCATCAGTGACCGGAGTGTGAGGTGTACAAGAGGAGCAATGGCGCACAGCTGCAGTGCTGTGCGCTACCTTGGTGAAGACTGAAGTCTTCTGCCGCCGATTTTTCCGGACCTCTTCTAGCTTCTGGCTCTGTAAGGGGGACGGCGGCGCGGCTCCGGGAACGAACACCAAGGACGGGTCCTGCGGTCGATCCCTCTGGAGCTAATGGTGTCCAGTAGCCTAAGAAGCCCAAGCTAGCTGCAAGCAGGTAGGTTCGCTTCTTCTCCCCTTAGTCCCTCGTTGCAGTGAGCCTGTTGCCAGCAGGTCTTACTGTAAAATAAAAAACCTAAAATATACTTTCTTTCTAGGAGCTCAGGAGAGCCCCTAGTGTGCATCCAGCTCGGCCGGGCACAGAAATCTAACTGAGGTCTGGAGGAGGGGCATGGAGGGAGGAGCCAGTGCACACCAGATAGTACCTAATCTTTCTTTTAGAGTGCCCAGTCTCCTGCGGAGCCCGTCTATTCCCCATGGTCCTTACGGAGTTCCCAGCATCCACTAGGACGTCAGAGAAACAATTTTTATTTGCTGCCAAGAATTAATTATGGCCAACCATACTTTAATATTATTTACCTAATTGGAATTCTTGTCCCAACAAGGCCCATATTGTTTTAGTTACTTTTCCTTCTCTTGATATATTAGAATTCAAGAAGAATCTTACTAAATATATTTTTATATTAATACTTAACTCTGAAAATGCAATTCATATAATGAATGAATATAGTATAATGATTTTATGGATAGAGTTCTGCCGTAGTACAGTTCCTTTGGAATTCATAAAGTAATGAATTGCTATTTAAAACATTTTACATTTTACAACATATTAATGTTCTAGATTAGTATATAAACATGACCCTTTACAGCTGCCGCTTTGATTGTTCTTTAAAATAACATCTTATATTTATGACTGGATCCACTACTGAACAGGCAGGGAAATACGTCTAATTCTGATAATGGATAAACAATTGCCCCAGGAAAGAATTACAGAGCTTTCCGGTCCATGTTCCATCTGCTCTCAATACTGCTCTCTATGAGTAAACAGAGGTTGATAATTTATTTTCTTCAGGCACGCATTAATAACATTATTTTCATTCACATTAGATTTTGCAAAACATATTTCCCAGCTAAACCAATGAAGAATCTTGTATAAGCAGTATCTGCTAGTAATGAGCAATCATAATGAGTATGACAATTTATTGCCGTGCCCTACGGATCGCTGCACAGTAATGCTGGGAATCGATCACGAACAGAATTCTGTTACGCCCCAACTTCACAGCATGCACTCAGCTCGCTTATTAAAAGGTCTCTATTAACATTATTTCTATGTACATAAATGTCAAGAGCAATACATTTTTGTTAATAATATAATTATACTGTTAGGTTTATTTGCACTAATATTGTTTATTACACAACAGAGTTTATAGGGCTTAGTTCAGACCTGATCGCGGCAGCGATTGCAGCCTGAAGACCAATGTGGTAGGCTCCCATACCACACTCTAGTGTCCAAGCCATTGTGCTTCCCAGTACGGTTCTCATCTAGATTACATTTCCTGATTGAGAGTTCTTCCGTGTTCTGTTCCTTGCCTGTTCCTTTCCTGGTTCCTGCCTGTTCCTGTAACCGTATTTTCCATCTGGTCCCAACCCAGTCTGGTGAATACATTCTGTACACCTCTCGGCATATAGTATATCAGTTCCAGCTCCAGTATATACCAGCCCCGTACCTGGAAAACCAGACAGAGTCCCGTAACCTCTGCATCAGGAACAGCAAAGCCAAAACCTCCTTGCAGATGGAGGTTAGACTCTGCGCCTCTGTTCTGGGTATTCGTCAATCCCAGAGTACAGGTCAGCATCCACTATATCCATCCATGAGTTGCAACACTTTAGTTGCAGGCATGCCAGAAAATCATTTAATAAATTTTGATTTTTTTTTAATACTTTTTGGTTGGGAATTCAATTACGTTTTGCTCCACATGCGGTAGTATTATTGCCCATATACTGAGCTCTTGATCTCAAGGTGTACAGTATTTAATTTTTCACACAGTGCAGTATATACATTTTTGTTAATGTCAGTATAATATGTTTACATTCACTATACTGACATTCATAACATCAATATGAGTATATTGACAGTGAACATTCAGTATGTCGACACTGAGAAATGATCGACATGGTTAGAATGTCTACAATGTACATGTGCCATAAGTCTAACACTAATGCTAACCCTAACTCCTAAACCCTAAACAAATCCTAAGCTTAATAAGAATGTCAGCGGACAATATGTCAACATGTTCAACATGTTGACATTTACCATGGCAGCATTCGGTATGTCAACACAGATGGTGACATGGTCAGAATGTCAACAATATACATGTGTGGTAAATCTATTCCTAACTCTCTAAACCTAATCTTAATGCAACAGAAATGTCGATATATTTACATTGTCAACATTTCACTTGTCAACATTCTGTCCATATGAACATTTTTCATATCTGTCAACATTCTGGTGTTAACATTGGGCCTTATTCAGATGTGGAAAAAGCTGCGGCACTTATGTTTTTAATCAGCGCTGTTATTGGTGTGTTTGTATTTTCTGTGACTTTGAAGGGTAGAGTACTCTCCCTATATTTAACAGCTGCGATTAAAACAGAGTGTTCTTTAATTAAAAATACATGCACACACATTCTTTTTAGCTGCTAGCGCCAAGCTGTTTGGTTGTTTGCGGCACTACCCGCTCAACAAGTTCTGCAAAGCAGGCAGGCGCTGGGGGATAGAGAGGCGCTCTCCCAGCTCTGCAACTTTGCTGATGCGCAATGTTGCTGCCGGCAGTTGCAGCCTGCGCCTGTCACACTGTAACAGGCTGCAGCTTTGGCAGTATGAACAGAGGCACTTCGGTCACTGTGAACTCCTCCTGTGTCAGGGCCCTTTCTGATTGCTCCTCCCCGCTGCACCTGTCAAGCAGTGTCGCCCACCTCTCTTCCCTTCCCTTTGTGACTGAAGACACAGCACAGCAGTCTTCAGCAACGCCACCCTCTCCCCACTCCCTGCCGATCAGTGGTGGATTCAAGTAGGGGGCAACCAATGCACAGGAAGACACGTGATATACACTGACCTGACTGTGTGTAGTGGAGGAGCAAGCAGCTATGAGAAGAGGAGCAGTGTAGCAGCCTACAGCACTAACAGCCAGTCACACGAGGAGTGTATGCTCAGGTTAGTTCTGCTGCAGATAAACTGTCATATTAATGTGTGCAGGGGGAGGGTTGCTCTTTTAATATGTGCTGATGGAGAGGTGTCCTATTAATATGTGCTGGGGGAGGGGTGTCCTATTATTGTGCGCTGTGGGAGGAGGGTCCTATTAATGTGTGCTGGGGGAGGGGGGTCCTATTAATGTGTGCTGGGGGAGGGGTGTCCTAATAAGGTGTGCTGTGGGAGGAGGGTCCTATTAATGTGTGCTGTGGGAGGGTGGTCATATTAATGTGTGCTGGGGAGCGGGGTCATATTAATGTGTGCTGGGGGAGGGGTGTCCTATTAATGTGTGCTGGGGAGGAGGTCATATTATTGTGTGTTAGCTAGCGGGGTCATATTAATGTGTGCTGGGGAGCAGGTCATACTAATGTGTGCTGGGGGTGGGGGGGTCATATTATTGTGTGCTGGGGAGGAGGGCTCATATTAATGTGTTCTGGGGAGCGGGGTCATATTAATGTGTGCTGGGGGAGGGGGCCAGAAGTGGCATATTAACAGTGTGTGCTACACGCTGGGTTTTCTGCTTTAAAAACCCAATGGTGCGAGGGGGAAATAAAAGAAATACTCACCTGCTCCGGTGCTCCGCTGTCATCTGTTCCCAGCTGCTGCATCCTCTGACCATTGGACCAGCTCCTGCATGAAAAAAGCTGGCCAGAGAAGGTAAGTGTAATGTGTGCGGGGAGGGAGTGCAGGGTAGTGGCGATGTAGTGTGTGGGGTGAAGGTTAGCGGCGGTAGTGTTGTGTGTGCAGGGAGGGGGATGCAGGCAGAGCTGGATTAAAGCTTTAGGGGGGCCGGGATACTTAAGACAGGGGGGCCCTGAGGTATAAAATAAATAAATATATATATATATATATATATATATACACATACATACACACACACACACACACACACACACACACAAGATATGCTGTATCATTTGAATATCAGGTATTTTGGAAAAATTATCTTTAATATATATATATATATATATATATATATATATAGGCGAAGGCAGGGACACTGAGGGGGAGATACAGGAAGGCTGTGGGCAGGGACGCTGAGGGGGAGGGCAAGGGCGCTGAAGGGAGAATTACAGGGAGGGTGAGGAGAATAGTGCTGAGGGGGAGATACATGGAGGGTGCTGAGGGTGAGACAGAGGGTGGGTGAGGCTAAGGGTGCTGATGGGGAGACACAGGGAGCGTGAGGATAAGGGAACTGAGGGAGAGATACAGGGAAATAATATTTGTATCAGGAAAGATAAAATATGTTTAGAAGTTTTATGTAGTACATATATAATATAAATAAATGCATATACAGTGGGGCAAAAAAGTACTTGGACAGCCACCGATTAGGTAGTTGTCCAAATATTTATTTTCCGCAAGAATATACAAATAAATTGTTTAAAAATCATACAGTGTGATTTCCTGTTTTTTTTTCTTCAGATTCTGTCTCTCACAGTTGAAGCGTACCTATGATGGACATTACAGACCTCTCTCATCTTTTTAAGTGGATCTAAATACAATGCTCGAAA
Organism: Pseudophryne corroboree; assembly: GCF_028390025.1. Taxonomy (NCBI): domain Eukaryota; kingdom Metazoa; phylum Chordata; class Amphibia; order Anura; family Myobatrachidae; genus Pseudophryne; species Pseudophryne corroboree. The sequence continues at coordinate 677,026,839 of NC_086448.1, forward strand.
TCAAACTGTCTTAAATAAAAATATCTAAAATCTGTAATGAAGGATTCCACGACAATCTCCCCCCCCTTCCCCCACCACACACACACACACACACACACACACACACACACACACACACACACACACACACACACACACACACACACCGCCCTGTAGCATCACAGTTTACCTTACAAATTACCTTACACCTAGGATTGAGAGGAGCGTTTGTGCCTCCTAATGCTCCTCATAAACTGGGGAGCGGGTACAGGAAGAGAGAAGGCGCAGCGTGCAGCCGGGTTTCCATGTTTAGTTAGTAGGCAGGATACCATAACGGTATGATTTTTCTAGCCTTGCATCTAATTAAATATGCACCTAAGTGTGAAACAGTTTATAAATAATGATGTATTTAAACCGGAGCTGAAGATGGCCTCAACTAACTGTGTGGGGACATTTGCTAATCAGAGGTGCAGTACAAGACTCCTGTGAGCGCTGCCATGACAGCAGTATAGTTGTAGACTGTAGTTTGGGGGTGATTTAGATCTGATCGTAGATGTGCTAAATTTAGCACATCTACGATCAGCTTCCCTGACATGTGGGGGGACGCCCAGCACAGAGCTAGTCCGCTCCACATGTCAGGCACTGCCCCGTTGCACAAGTACAAAAGCATCGCACAGCGGCGATGCTTTTATACTGGTAGAGTAGTCACCCACCAGCGCAGCTCCTGCTCGCTGGCAGGGAGCTACTCGTCGCTGCTCGAGGCACAGCGGCTGCGTGTGACGTCACGCAGCTGCCACAGCCCGCCCCCCCCCCCTCAACGGTCCGGGCACGTCCACGTTGCCTGGACCTCTCCCCATAAATGGCGGCCAAGCACCACCGGCCCGCCCCCTCCCACCCAGCGACCGCCTCTGCCTGTCAATCAGGCAGAGGTGGTCGCTGGGTGGGAGGGGGCGGGCCGGTGGCGTTTGGCCACCATTTAGGGGTCTAAGACAGCCGTCGGCTGTCTGGCATGCACCGGCGCACTGCGGCGCATGCACAATTCAGACCTGATCGCTGCTGTGCGAATGCGCACAGCAGCGATCAGGTCTGAATTAGCCCCTATGTACATTAATTTGCACTGCTAAATAAAGCTACATGTACAGTGCATCCGGAAAGTATTCACAGTGCTTAACTTTTTCCACATTTTGTTATGTTACAGCAGGGATGGGGAACCTTTGGCCCTCCAGCTGTTGTTGAACTACACATACCAGCATGCCTTGCTACAGTTTTGCTATTTGGCCAGGCTAAAACTGTTGTTATTGTATCATCTGATGATAAGGGATACCCACCATCAATCCGGCTGTTTAAACCCAGTGCCTAGGATACTGGAGGGGGTCTTAAAAACTGGGAACTGCTGAGCCCAGACCCTCCACCGCCAGATGGAAACGTAAGCCCACACTTGTTTGACCCAGGCGGTCCAGATGTGATGTCTGCCCATCCCAAATGGGTTACTCTTGTCACTGAATCACAGCGGCTGGAAGAAGTAGGGGAGGTTTGTAACGGACGCAGCCCCAGCTGGCTCATGAGAAGTACTTTTTGCCAGCCTGTTTCTGGATTCAGTGCGTAAATGTAAAGAGACAGGACAGAACTGTGTTATCACCTATACAGCATGCTGCCTGGATTCCCAATAGAACTGTAGATCTGGACATCACATATTACTGTGAAACATAATCCCTCTGTTATATGTGTTTGTGTTTATCAGGGAATAATATGTCTAGCCTGATGTTTTGTACAGAATGCATATGCAGATGTATACATATGAATGTATTGGTTATTGTGTTATAGTTTGTAAAATAATGTTCCCCCATGTGACTGCTCTCATAACCTGTTTGTTTGCTGTTGGAGATACAGCCAGTCTCAGCTGTCAGTCCATACACCCCCCTCATTCTTCCCCCACACAATGGATTCCAGGCCACACAATCAGATTAATTAAGTAAAGTTAATTTAGTTAACATCTATTGTGGCCTAGAGGACATGCTTGGACATGTGAAAGTAGGTCTATCTGAAAGTGTTCTGTAGTCAGCCCCTTTAATGTAACCCACCCAATACAGAGCCAGAAGGTGTTGCCTTATGGTAGGACAGACAAAGGTTTGAGAATAGCAACCAGGGGCTATTGGGACAGAGGGAGTGGAGTTTCTGACCTGAGATGAAGGAGGTGGATTGCATCTAAAAGCTACTGGTAGGATAGCGCTTCCAGTGTGCTGAGTAAGGATTGTGTCTGGATGCATTATGGACACAGAACTACTGCTGGCATGTGACATCAGGAGACTGTTATCCTAAACTACTGTGGGGACTTAGTAAGTAAGATACCATCCTGGCTTGTAATTGTTAATGTTATTGTGTACTGTGTGTGTATATTTACAATAAAGGGCATTTGCCACTTTACTAAACTGTTTACCTGAGTGATCTGAGAATCCGTATCCTCACAGTGCGAACCTCTTGTTGTGCCAGACAAGTTGAGTATGATAATAATAAAGGATATAGAAGTATTTGTAGCAATTGACCAATGCTCTGATTACAGCTTGGTATCAGTCATTGGGATGCATTCTTTGTTGTGTAAAGGTCACTAGCAGTGATGGACTTTACCTAGGGGCTGCAGCATGCCCAGTAAAATCTGCCCACCACAGGGAATAACTGGCAGTGGCAGTGACTTCCCACATGAAGCGCTCCCTGCTGATCACAGCCACACAGACAATCCCAGGGGGATGTGTTTTCTCCCCCCGGGTCTGCCAGTTCAGAGTTATTGTTATGTTACGGGGTTTTTTTCTGATTAATGCAGTTTTCCACTGCCTCTTCCCGGCCGTCACCCATATCTCCTGTCACCCACTCACTCTCACCCTCTTACCATCACCTTTCTCTCCTGTCACCACTGACTCCCACCCTCATCCTCTCTTTTCACCCTCTGCTTGTCACCCTCTACCTCTCTGTCAGGGCAGGTGGTGTTTGTGGATCCGTTGGACTCAGTCCAACCGAAGGAGCAGATGCCCCTGAGTGCTGGGAACAAGGAGGACGAAGGTAATTCCTTTTCATATATTTATTGAGGACAACAGATATGAATGAGACTGCAGGGCGCCGGGGCTAATTAGTTCAGGACTGGGAAACGGCTGGGAAGTGAGTCACTGAGTGATAGGAAGCCGAGGTTGTATAAGTGTGAAGGATGTTCGTAGGTTGATATAAGGACAAGACTGAAGAATTGTGAAGACGAGTTTGTAGAATGATGCGATGGCAAGGTTGAGGCGCTGTGAAGGCTGGTTGCTGTAGGGTATGAAGGCGAGGATGAAGAACTGAAAAAGCTGGATGCTGGATGATTTGAAGACATGGATGAAGAACTGTGAAAACTGGATGCCAGGTGATTAGAAGACGTGGATGAAGAACTGTGAAAATGGGATGCTGGATGATTTGAAGACGTGGATGAAGAACTGTGGAAACTGGATGCTGGATGATTTGAAGACATGGATGAAGAACTGTGAAAACTGGACACTGGCGAACCACCACGAGGATCCTGCGGAATCTGAAGGCACTGGTGGGAGAGCGGGCAACTGTGACTGCACACGGAAGTGCTGGCGGGCGTTGTACGGCAAGAGTCGGCGGAGGACTCGGAGAGCCAGACGGGACCAATTAACTGGAGATACACATTACAAGCTGCGGGAGCACAGAGCTAAGGCACAGAGTAACTACAACAAAGCACTGGCACAGAATGCAAAAATCCCAGCCTACTTATAGGCAGCAGGGGGTCAGGATTGGCTGTCACTCACCCATCACGCTCATTGGTGCTGCATTTTGGTCTCCAACATGGCCGCCCCCATACTGCAGACACACAGGGAAGCTTTGGCCACTAGGTCCTCTTTCCTGCCTCCCGGAAGCAGTCCCTCCCGCCACTGACCGCGCAGCACTCCCCGAAGCCCAGCGCCGCAGCCAGCCGACCGGACCCCAGGACCCGCCGTCGCAGCGGTAAGTGCCGCAGCTTGACACTTTCATTGTCACCTTCCACCTCTCACTGTCACCACAGCCTCTCCCTTGCGCCACTCTCTGCCCGTATCCCACTGCCTCTCCCTGCTGTTACCCTCTCCCTGTTACCTCTCTGAGGCTCTTTGGGTCACCATCGAAACCGGGGAGAAGGACATTATTCGCATTGGGGTGATCTATAGACCACCAGGCCAGGGGCAGGATTTGGATAGGAACCTTTGGTGGACATCACTAAAATGGCTTTAAAGGGAGAAGTCATAATCATGGGAGACTTTAATTTACCTAAAATTGGGAGGGGTCTTTTGCAAGTTCAGCTACAAGTGGCAAATTTCTACATTCCTTACAGGGAGCATCTCTCAAGCAATTGGTGAAGGAGCCCACTCCCAAAGACTCAATATTAGATTTAATTCTTACAAATGGTGATAGGATATCCAACATATATGTGGATGAGCACCTGGGTTCCAGTGATCATCAAGCAGTATGGTTTAGTATAAAGACAGGATCTAACTCCTGTCACACAAAAACAAAGGTGTTGGATTTTAGAAATGCTGACTTTGCAAAAATGGGGAAATGTTTAAGTAATTCATTGGTGGACTGGAGGAACTTGGAAGGAGTGCAGGAGAGGTTAGAAAAACTGAAAAGTGCAATACTAAGTGCAACAGACCTTTGTATCAAAAGGGTTAGGAAAAGCACCAGGAAAAGAAAGCCAGTGTGGTTCACAAAAGAAGTATCAACTAGTGTGAAAGCAAAAAAGATGGCGTTTAGGAAATACAAACAGACTCTAAATAATAACGACAAAGAGGTGTATCTTGACAGACGGAAGAATGCTAAGAAAGTGATCAGACGTGCAAAGGCAGAAGCTGAGGAGAAAATGGCCCAGTCAGTTATATACAGGAGGCAAAACTTTTTTTAAGTATATAAGTGAAAGGAGAAAATCAAATGGAGGAATAATAAGACTTAAGACAGAGAGTGGAGGGAGACAAGGCAATAGCAGATCACCTAAATAATTATTTTTGCTCAGTATTTACTACAGAAGAAGGGATGGGGCCACAGTTAAGTTGCAAGGACATTCATAAAAATAAGGCAGATGAAAGTACATTTACAGAGGAGAAGGTCCTATCAGAACTTTCAAAACTAAAAGTGGATAAATCAATGGCGCCAGATGGTATACACTCAAGAATACTCAAAGAGCTAAAAGAAGTGCTGGTTACACCTTTAACAGAATTATTTAACCAGTCACTAAATACAGATGCTATTCCAGAGGACTGGAAAAGAGCAAATGTAGTTCCACTGCACAAAAGTGGAAGCAAGTAACTACAGACCAGTAAGCCTTACATCAGTAGTAGGGAAAGTAATGGAAAAACTATTAAAAGAAAGAGTTGTGGAATATCTTAAATCAAACAACTTACAGGATCCAAAACAGCATGGATTTACTGGTGGGAGATCATGCCAAACAAATCTTATTGATTTTTTTGACTCTGTGATGAAAATGATAGATCAAGGGGGAGCTGTAGATGTAGCATATCTAGACTTTAGTAAGGCATTTGACACTGTCCCACATCGCAGACTGCTAAATAAACTTGAAAGTGTGGGGGTGGATTATAAAACCGTTAAATGGATAAGAACCTGGTTGCAGGATAGGAAACAGACAGTTGTAGTTAATGGAGTGCAATCTATGGAGGGAAATGTTACCAGTGGAGTGTCCCAGGGATCTGTATTTGGTCCAGTTCTCTTTAATATCTTTGTTGGTGACATTGCAGATGGTATTGTAGGGAAGGTATGCCTTTTTGCAGATGATACAAAGATATGCAACAGGGTAGACACACCGGGAGGGGTAAAACAAATGATTGATGACCTAGGTAGGCTTGAGAAATGGTCAAGAACGTGGCAACTACAGTTTAATGCTAAAAAATGCAAAATCATGCACTTGGGTCTCAAAAACCCAAAGGCTAAATAATTATCAAGGGTACTATAATGGAAACTACTGAGGAGGAAAGGGATTTAGGAGTCACGATTTCAAGTGACTTGAAGGCAGGAAAGCAATGCAACAAAGCAATGAGAAAGTCAAGTCAGATGCTTGGTTGCATAGGGAGAGGAATCAGTAGTAGGAAAAAAGAAGTGATAATGCCACTGTATAGGTCATTGGTTCGGCCCCATCTGGAATACTGTGTCCAGTTCTGGAGACCATATCTCCAGAAGGACATAAATACATTAGAGAGTGTACAAAGAAGGGCAACTAAAATGGTGCATGGCCTACATCACAAAACTTACCCGGAAAGGCTAAAAGATCTTAACATGTATAGATTGGAGGAGAGAAGGGAAAGGGGGGACATGATAGAAACTTTCAAATATATCAAGGGTCTTAACAAAGTTCAGGAGGGAAACATTCTTCAAAGGAAGAGAAGTACTAGAACTCGAGGACATACACTGAGACTTGAGGGAGGGAGGTTCAGGGGAAATTTAAGGAAAAATTACTTCACAGAAAGGGTAGTGGATAAGTGGAATAGCCTCCCATCAGAGACGGTAGAGGCTAAGACTGTAGAGCAATTTAAACATGCTTGGGATAGGCATGTGAATATCCTTACAAAGAATTAAGGTTCAAAAAGGGTTAAGATTGCCTAAAGGATAAAAAAAAAAAAAGGGGGCAGACTAGATGGGCCAAGTGGTTCTTATCTGCCGTCAAATTCTATGTTTCTCTCTTGTCACCCGCTGACTCTCCTGTCACCCACTAATACTAATCCTCTCCACGTCACCCTTTCTTTCCTGCCATCCTCTCCCTGTCACCCACTGACTCTCACCCTCTTCCTGTCACCCGCTCATTCTTTTAACATTTGAAACTATGAAACACTGTCAAGAGACATGTCAAGAGGACAAACAGTCCCTTCTCAACTTAAAGGCTAATCGCTGTAAACAGGACTCGTTTGCTGCGATAGCTTTCCCGTGGGTATACGTGGCTGTGCAAGCACCTGCGATCCATACGATCGCATGGTATGTACGGTCCTGCGAACCGGACCAGGCTTGCCGCAGCTAGTCGCAAGTGTGATGCGGCTGCTTGTGGGTAGAATGAGAGCAACCATATGTATATTTGTAGGAGGGCGCCAAAATGTATAGTGTGGTACTTTGCGCATGTGCAGCACGGTTCTGCAACGAAGGGCACGGTACGGCATCAGACTGTCAGTGATTAACAGTCGGATGCTGTTTGGAAGTGTGGAGGGGGCGGAAATGGCCTCCGTTTCCAAAAACAGAGTAGTGTCACCGCCTTTGTGGGGGAGAAAAGAGGCCAGGATCTCTGTCGGAGGACAGAGATTGCCTTGCCTAGGAGTTGTATCTACGGCAGCTGGCTTGCGCGTCCCCCCGCTGGCCACGTAGCTGGCAGATGGTGTTGCAGATGATCCGATGCTGCTCAGATCTCTAATGCAACCAGAAAGATACTCAGTACACATCTGAATCAGACCCCTTGCAAATGTCGATTATTTACCTGCATACCTTTTTATTATTACGGTATGATTCTCTGTTAAAATGGGTGGTCTTCTGTTTGCCGGCGGTCGGGCTCCCGGCGCTCAGTATACCGGCGCCGGGAGCCCGACAGCCGGAATACCGACAATTATTTTCCCTCGTGGGGGTCCACGACCCCCATAGAGGGAGAATAAAATAGTGTGGCGCGCGTAGCGCGCCACCGTGCCCGTAGCGTGGCGAGCGCAGCGAGCCCGCAAGGGGCTCATTTGCGCTCGCCAAGCTGTCGGTAAGCCGGCGGTCGGGCTCCCGGCGCCGGGATGCTGGTCGCCGGGAGCCCGACCGCGGCCAGCCGTAGTGAACCCGTTAAAATGATGTACAGCACAGGCAGGTCTGTAAACTTTTGTTATGAGATCATTTAAGAGGTTCAGTAAACCAATTCAGCGGTTAATGATACACAGCCAGTTTTTAACTTGGTACTGATGTATTTCCTATCTACAACAACTAGTTAAGCAAGTTGAAATATTTATAGCTATGTCATGCAGACAAGTGCAGATTTCGTCATTTATTAATGAACGTTCCTGATGGAACACCTGATTATTTACAGGTACAATTGCTTGTTTAGAAACAACACTTATTCTTTACATACCACAATGTTTATTATTTTAACTGTATAAAAAAAAATCACTCGTACTTTAAACAAAAAGTGCTCACCTAAAGTTATTAATTTAAATAAGATTTATAGTATAGTAGACCCCTATTTTTATTAATCTCTGAAATGATTTCATTAATCTCTCCCTGTTCCTGGAGCAAATTATAAAAATAAAAATTTGCACCAAGAACAAAAAAGGTGGCAGAACTGTTTTCCTCTGAGAACGTATCCAGATGACAGACAGTGTCTAGGTAGACCGTCACATGGGCGACATGCATTAGGTCAACAGGTACAAAAATTCAACAGGTGAAAGGTTGGCAGTGCTTAATGTCGGCAGGTGCAATAGGTCAACAAGTGCAAAATGTCAACATGACAATGGTTGACACACAAATGGTTGACATGTTTTTGGGGGTTTTACATGCCTTCCCAACAATTGCTTGATTTACTATCCACGTGGACTACGATTGGGAATGGTAAACCCGTGCTGAGCGAAACGGAGCGAGCCACCTTGCCCGAAGCATGACTTGCAAAGCAAGTCCGCGGGGGTATACGTTTTTACTGATGGTGGTCACATATTACTAAACATACAATATTTGACCCAAAAATGTGTCGACCATTTGTGTGTCAGCCATTTTCATGTCGACCTTTTGAACCTGTTGACCTATTGTACCTGTCGACCTAATGTATGTTAACAATTTGGTGTCAACTTATTGACTGTCGACCTAAATACTGTGGATCTTCTGTACCACAACCCTGAGAACCACCAGAGAAAAAGCACTGACTGGATTGAACAATTAGTACACATATATATAGTTGCAATTGTTTAACAATGATGGGCGCAATAGAATGTCAATTCAACTGACCCGAATTTTTCCAACATTTCTTTGTCCTGAATGCATCACAGACAATCATTCATTGTACGCACATAGCCCAATAATTATACAGACATATTCAAAATGTTCTTGGTACATGAAGCCATTTGTGTATGAATGAGCAGCTTTAGTCTTATATGAAAAACATACCCTTTAGGCTACAGCGGCATTTAAGCCAGGAGCAGATTGGGAAGATGCATCAAACCTTCGAGAGAGATAAAGTGGAGAATTTGCAAATTGTAACCAACCAGCTTCTATCATTCTGTATTATACACTGTGCTAGATAAATGATAGCTGGAAGTTGATTGGTTGCTATGGGCAACATCTCTACATTGGGCAGGATGTACTAAGGGGCGGAAATACAGGCAAAACTCTGAAAATGCTGTTTTCTGAGTTTTGGCTGCACTTACATATGTACCAATCTCCAGAATGAGATACATTCCTGAGCTTCTCCTACTGTCCAATAGAAGCTTAAGGGCAGCTTTTCGCATTTGCATCTGAGAGGGATCCAATCAGATCCCTCCCAGTGTCCCCTGCGGTGTGCATGTCATACTGCGCATGCGCAGAAGGACTCTCGGGGTAAACAAACCCGAAAGTCCTGTGGTCACAAAGGGCAACTCTCACGGGTGTGGTATAGAAGATCTACAGAAATTAGATAGACATTCATTAGGTTGACCCCATAAAGTCGACAAGCCTTAGGTTGGCAAGATCAAAAAGTCGACATGGAAAAGGTAGACAGTAGAGATGGTCAATAGGTTCAAAAGGTCAACAGGGCCAAAAGATCAACATGGAAATTGTCGACACAAAAAAAAGGTTGAAAAGTTTTATTTAAGTTTTTTGGGTGTTATTTTCTATGTTTCATCATATGTAAACAATTATTGCAAAGTATGCCCTCACGGACTTCTCTCGTTATGCGTTATGCTTCAGGTAAGGTGCCTCGCTCAGCTAACGCAAAGGGTACTATTCCCAATCGTAGTTCATGTGGATGGTAACTCCAGCAAAAGTTCAAAATATGTGAAAAAAATAAAAAAAACTGGACCATTGTTATGTCAACCCTTTGAACCTGTCAACCTTAACCACTGTCTACCTTTTACCTGTCACTCGTTTGACCCTGTCGACCTAATGCATGCCCCAAACTGCCGGGCTGCTGTATTCCATTATGACTGAAAGGCAAAGTTGACAACTGTTTGAAGATTTGTTCTGGTAGTTTTCGGCCATGAAAATATTGCTAATCTTTGCCTAACCAAAAAGAACATAGGACTCACCAGAAAGATTCCTGGTAGGCTTCCTTGCCTGTGGGGCCAGGGCTGGAACTGCCGGAGACGGTGGAGTCTCTTGCTGCCGGGCTCCCAGCCCAGACAGGGGCACTTACTCCATTGTCCCCCGTTCCTCCATTGTCCCCGCCCGCTTCAATCCTGCAGTTTTAGAGGACTGATGAGCCACTGTGCAGAGCGCAAATCATCACGGCGCTCCCTCCCTGTGGCCTGGTCTCACTGCTCTGTATGGTTGCAGACGTCACCTGACACCTGAAATGTGACCCACGACCTGAGCAAGTGAGCAGGGAGCCGGTCAGTGACATTTGTCCCGGGAGCAGTGGCGTGTCAGGAGCCAGGAGCCGGGCAGTGATGTGCGATGAGGTCCTTCCCTGGAGCCGGGAGCTGGGCAGTAATGTGCGGAAAGGTCTGTCCTTAGAGCGGGTAGCAGTGGCGTAACGGGTGTCACAATCCGGGTAACTAAACACGCCTACTTACCATCCAAGTGCCTTCTCAGACTGTCCCTGCGCTCCAAGCCTGGATTCCATCTGTGCTGTCTACGTGCAGCACGCTGCACGGCATCTCCACAGTCTCTCTTCAGCGATTCCGACAACGCTGACATGCCAGCTATCCAGCATGTCTCTCCTGTCCTAATGGATGGCGTCTCCTGATCTCTGCGGCCTCTGCTGTCGCCGCCATTGCTACAAGTAAGTTTCCACATGCTGTTTACAACAGACTTTTTCCTCCAGTGCCAAACATGGGTGCAGCCATGTTTGGGCTAATCATATGACTTGACAATACTAAATTCCTTTGTCGTATAAACAACCCTTTATGAAGTCTAAGAACACTGTACGCTGCTTACTTAAGAAGTACCGTAAGGGTACGCTATTTGCGTAACGATCGCTCAGCCGTAGGCGAGACGCTCAAGCGTCACGTTCGCTCACGGCCCAGTGATCACAGGACAACACGTTATTGGTTATGACTAGAGTAATGATTCGCTATGGCGTAGCGGACGCTCGAGACCACGAGGAGGTCACCAGCGGCGCAGACGCTCACAACGCTATACCTTTATGTCTAAACCTTATACCAATGAAATACACAGAATACCTTAATGTGAATACAGGGTGTAAGTGCAACCTTGTGTAACCTGACTAACTACAAAGCTGCTTGAGCGTCACCGACGCTCAAGTGAACACTTAACACTATAGGAAATACACAGATACTGGTTTAGGGTCCAAAGCCTATTAACTGTATTATATCTAATATACTTGTAAAAGGGGATAACAGTACAAATGATACACTACAATATAACAGAGACTTCCTAACCAAAATACAATACTATCTAATACAATTCAATACTAGTCTAGGGGAGATGTGAGAGAAAAGAGAAAGGAGAGAGAGAGAGAGAAATGGAGAGAGATGAGAGAAATTGGCTCACAGTAAGACAATGATTACGGAGAGAAACTTACGCACAAGGGTAAACGATCGCATGCGCCTGGACATCCAGCACCCGATTTTCAGCAATGAGAACCGTTGAAGAGTGAGAGCTGGATGTGGTCGGCCTGCCTATTTATGCCCCACACACAATGCAATCTTACAGTCCCTACAATCCCATTGTCCATTGGACGTCGGAATTCGGCCCTGCATCATAACAAAAGGTCATAGGTTGATTCATACAGGTGGGCTGTGACGATTTCAAACAGCTCAGGTGGGTGGGGAACTAGGTTTCCCGCCGCATACCTGAGTATGAGTATATAGTAGAAATGGACATAAACTTCTTATGTCCATAACTATTCGCACGAGCGATTAATACGCTCCAAACCAACACCGGAATATTGCTAATTAAATACTCTTCCGATGGGTACCAAACACTGCTGCATGACTCCTGTTAGACCCTTCCTACAATACAAAGAGGGATTCCTCAGCTCAGGGACATTCTATATTAACCAAACTTTCAGAAACTATCAAAGGGATCATGATCTACAAACTACATTAATTGTGAAAATATGTAACGAATGAGTCGCACGCTACGACTACATAAACTCTACCGTAAATACGCATACCGTGCGCCCGCGGGTGCACGCTATTGCGGGTATGCGCCTTCACGGGAGAGCGTACGCATGCGCAGCGCGGACCAGTGTGCGGTGCAAATATGGCAGTGTGTATGGGGATATTTTTCTGACTTTGACAGTCCACCCTTTGGCAGTCAATAATAACTGCCACTTCCTGAAAACATTTCAAAAGGAGAAAAATATATGTCAGTGGTTAATTCATTTCCATGGTTGGGTGAGGGAGGAGAGAGGAGTAGGTGTGAAGAGGGTATGACCTAGTGAGAAAGCAGAAGCATGTGTGTATGAGTCCATGTTTGGAGGGTCATGTATCATCGTGCCGTACGTGTGGTAAATCAAGCTTCGAGGTATTGCGAAGTATACATTTGAATTCCTTCTTATCCTGTGGTACAGGTCTGTGGATGGGCTGTCAAACTTTACCGAGCTCTTTTCGGATTTTGAACAAAATGGGGAGCACATTTTAGTTGATGATACATGAATGGGGGGATATGTGATTGCTGATATCTGTGCCTGTATTCCCTATACTATGTGTGTTATTACCTGAGGGTTGTAGAGATGAAGGTGAAGAACACTTATGGAAAATGCAATGATATTCTATGTCAGGGAAATGTACATCTGTCGTTGAAGTTGTGTTCGGTATCTGTTGAGAGTCGTCTTCTTTGCGCTGTATTGCTCCTTGGGCATGAGCAAATAGCTTTGTCAGAGCCATCGGATTTACAAAAAATGTTGGGCTAGCGTGAGTTTAAAAATACTAGGGAAACTGGGGATCCATGGCAAAGTTCATCAAGTGTCCATATCATAGGTTGTCAAAACTTCATCTTTGGTGCTTGTCTGTTGTCTGTATAGCGTCTCGTCAACTTCCTCGTCCAAGGGGGTCTTTGTATCTTGGAGAAAAGCAGAAAAACAGGTGAAAGAAACGGACCGTATAATCGCATTTTCATCACATTCTGGTTTCTATCATTGGGTCATAAATCAAATCCAGGTTAATTACGGTTTCCTCACTCCTCAAGCTCATCACTTTTGTACTTTGTTTGCACCTCATTAAAGCCTGCCCGCATCTAAATATCAATCCAATAAATATAACAACACCTAAGATACATAGTAGAAACTTTCCAACATCCATTATGACTCCTTGAGCCCAGTCTCCTAAACCGGAGAACCAATTTCGCGGGTTCAACCATGACACCCAACCAGTCAGCTCATTACCTACAGCAGCAAGGGTGAGATTGTGTTTTCGACGAAATTCCCACTTCAATTGGAGAATATCGTCCATCTTTTGGTCTATGACCTCTACCGGATCCTCGGTGCTATTTGTGATATACGTGCAACACTTTATGCCGTACTGTGTTGCCAATGTAACACAATATCCGCCTGTTACTGCTGTAAGATAATTAAGAACCATCCTATGCTGAACTAGTTCTGTTTTATAAGCTTGAAGTTCTCTTCCAGTGTATCTAAACGTGTCATCATACATTTCAGTGATATTATCTAACAAATTGGCGAGTGCGGAAATGTATCTATAATTCATCACTCCTCGAGCGGTGCGAGTGAAATCTAACGCTACCAGAACCTGAATCCCGGTGGATTCATGGATAAGATCAGAGGCCGGATGCTCTAACCTTTCTGACAGTTGTCTTTTAACTCGGTGCTCGTAATGAGTGTGAGTATAAGGAGCTTGGGCACCACGGTGTATGTCCTTCATTTTGTCATGTGTAACAGTCATCACTTCAGGCAATACTTTTCCAATATAACACAATCGTTCAGAGTTTGGGGCAAGCCACTTGTACGCCTTTCTCCCGCATATGAAATATGCGTCATCGGGGAGAACATATGGGACGGAGAAGGACATGACCATGTTACAGACCTTCCAGGTGAAATCTCCTGACCCTAATTCTTCCATCTGCTTAATGCACGTATCAGTTTGTACGATATGTGCACAGTATCCTGGTGATACTTCTCCAACTCTAGTAATTCTATTTCCTAGGGTGTATCTATACCGGAAAGATTTTCCTCTACTGGCTATGTGGCGTACAAGCTCTGTATCTGTAGGCATTCTATCTGCTCTGTGTGAAAAGGTCATGGTTAAATTGCTCCACGACACTTCCCAATTTCCCGGTTTTCTGGGATTGGAGATGTTAAAACATAAGAGGGACCTATCCACATGGTATTGGTGGAGCTTCAAACTAGGAGGGCTGGAGATGTTAAACCTCCGGTCCACCGGTCTCCCACCACTTAGCTCAAGTACCTCCCCTAACGTTAAAGGAAATGGTACTAGCCCTGATTTGCTATGACCCTGAGGTACTTGAGAGCATACCCAACAATCTGTTTGGTTTAACACGTTACCCACTAAAGAGTGATAGTCACTCAATGGATGCCGGTCCATATGGATATTAAAACTGGATTGGCATTTCTTTATGCATCCATCTTCAACCAGATTATCACAGAGCCTACAGATACAGTTTTCTTCAGCTAACAATCCATCACAATTTCTTCTATCGGATCGTTTTCTGATACTCGCCTTTGCTTGTTGGTTTGGTTGATCTTGGAAAACTACGCCTCCATCATCATAATCGGAACCCATTCCAGAACCTCTCTCGACCTCTATGGTACTCTCGCCGGAACAGACTGCTCTGGTCAACATCACGGTTAACATCAAAATCCGGATCACAGTCTCTTGGGGCAAGTCCATCTTTGAGGAGGAAAAAAGAAGAAATTTGTAAAGGGGGTATAAGAAAACAGTTTGAGGGGGAGAGAACTTGTTACGATAATAAGTTCTCTCGTCTTGTTGTTCTTCTTGTTCTGCTGTCCTCTCAAAGGTGCTGTCTCTCAGTCTTCCAAACGAACATTCTGGTGATGCAATATTCCTTCCCAACCGACGATCTTTCTGTAAGGAGCAAAAATCTGGCATTACCATTGGTCCAACTGAGGGGTGACATAGCATCTTTAAACCATGGAAACATGAGTGGGAAGAGAGAGACAACAAAAAAAAACAAAAGAGATAGAGAACAATTCATGTGCATATATACATTACATAACTCGATAATAACCACCAATGAGAAAAGAGAAACAAAACATTTTTTATTTTTTTTATTTTTTATTTTTTAAACATTGTCAACATTAAGAAAACATTGTTAGCATTAGAAAAACATTGTCAGACTTATTAGGCTGTCATATCTACGTGTCTAATGGTTTCCTTGAGCAGTCCCTCCCCACCAGCACCTCCATATTCCACTGTCTGTATCTGGCCAGAAATACATTGTGGCGGATAGGTCATGCTGGGGTTTGGTAGACTTCTGCAAGGACCAAGTGGATATGCAATGTGTGAATTCTTACCACTACTCGTCAGAGATGGGGATAGAGAGAGAGAGAGAAAAAAAACATTTTTCACAAATACATTTACAACTTTTCACCTGGTCATTCCTGTGTCTTCAGTGAATGACCTCCCACTTTGTTAACCGTTACCTCAGGCTTACCATCAGTCCTAATGATCACCTTTCCTGACTATATGATCCCTAATTATAATTGTGTGTGTTATAATTTTGCTCATTTCTTGGTCTAGGGGGTCTAACTTTATGTGGGTTATTACAGTTGTTGGCATAATGCCCTTCTCTTCTACAATTGTAACAAATCCTTGGCTTTCTCCATGTGCTAGGGGCCTGGGGTTCCGGTCGACTTGATGCATTCTCTAGTGCTTGGATGTTTAGTGTCATCAACCGCTCTCCCTGCGCTTCCCTGGTTCTTTTGATATTTCGGTCATGCTCGATAGCGGACTCTCTTAATGCTGCAACCGAGATACCTCTCCAATGAGGTATTGAGGTTTGTACCCTAATTTTTAGTGTGTCTTTCAAGTTGCTCGCTAATACGGACACAGCTACCTCTCTGTGGTGTACATTAGTTTCAATGTCATCTATACCAGTGTACCTAGCCATATCCTGCAGAGCCCGGTGAAAATACTCTTCTGCGGATTCACCTTCTTTTTGTCTTATTGTATAGATTTTATTCCACTTTGCTACTGTAGGAAAATATTCTTTCAACTGTAGATTGATTCTTTTTACATTATCTTGGTTATACTCGTTTGTTAGTGGCACTTCCTCATCTAGCTTACAATCAGCGATAAATTTCAATGAATCAACATCGGGGGGTAAACATGCCCTCAAAACTGTCCTCCAATCTTTGTTATTCGGCTCTGCAGTGTGTCCTAGCACTCTAATGTATCTTTGACAAGCAACTAAGTCTTTCCTGGGATCAGGAAATTCAGACAGAATTGTTCTTAATTCTGTTCGGGAAAAAGGGCAGTACATGGCGATGTTCCTGACAGGAGTGATTCCTGAAGAGTCAGTTTCCCCATTTGGTACTGCAATTACCCTAACAGGATTAAGTCCAGTAATGTCATTCTGAATTGATTCTATTATATAAGGTACATTTGTTTGTGCGTGATGTATAATACCATACATACCTGTGGACACGACCTCACCTGACCCTCCATTAGGGGGTTTGATTACAGTTTTTACCGATTGGGTCGCGTCCACCTGGATGTCTTGTGTGATGGCTTCTGGAGGAGGTGCCGACATCGTTTTGGGTTCACTTTCTTGTTGGTGTTCCTGAGGAAAGTTTAACATGGGGTGCGACTTGCATGGGTTAATAGTTGTACATTCAACAGCATTACAATTAGCATTGTTACATTTATCACATTTATTCTTATTATCTGTACTACTGTTGCTAAGAGCATTTTTATTGTTTACCCTTGTGCTTCTCTCCGCAACCACAATCCCCTCCATTGCCATCTCTCCCCTCTCAAGATGAAAGTTAGGTAAGTAAGTGACATTTCTTTGCATTTCACTCTCCTGTTGCCATATCTGTAAACAATCATAATGCTTGATTCGTCTCTTTGCTGATTTGATGAGACATATCCTTCGCCTTAAATTACGCAACACCTCTGAGTCAAAACTACCTATCCCGGGAAATGGTGTCTTATCCCCCGCAGTCATTCGTGTCCATTCATCACAAAAGGTCTCAGTGTGGGGACCATATTTCCCCCACATTACTGACCGAGCAGACCCTTGGGGTCTGCAAGCCTCTGGAGTCTGAATCCTGACCTCCGACCGTCTCTGTATTGTGCACTTGGCTGCCATTGTGGACCTTTTTAACACAGAAAAACTTCCTAAAATGCACCAAACACAGAACTTCGTTGGAAATCCTTAAAGCTCTTCCACTGAACTTCTTCTGCTCCGGGTATCTCCGTTCCGCCTTCTAGCAGACACGTGTAGCCGTTGCAGGCCCTATCTCTAGAGATTTTCCTGAGAAAATTCCCTTCCTTTTTCTTTACACAAATCACGCTTGCATGTGCTCCCTACAACACGTATGAGGGCAAGATTTACGCATGGATATACGACCTCATATCACGTTGCGTTATTGGTCACACATACAACCGTGCGGTCCAATCGTACCACTTATAGACACTTGTTGCCCATAAATGGTAGGATCATTGGAGTCTCCCTACTGTGCTCCAAAACAGCCAGAGCGTAATACAACGAAAACTTTATCACACTCTGTTGCACGTTTTCACTCAGATCGTGCTTATCACGTTCCACATAGATCACAAAGTTCACAAAGCGGGATTATCACATAGATCACAAAGTCCACAAAGCGGGATTCAATACACTCATACCGTTTTCAACCCAATATCATTTTTATAGTTTTCTGATCAGAAAAATCATTTCCCGTAGTCTGATAGCTCTCCCCAGAGGTATTACAGTAAAGTAAGGTATTTAAACTAAGTTTTGGAAAGCTGAAATCAATTTGTGCTATTTATCGCCTTGCATTATTTACCGCGTTGCGCTACTTATCGCTTTGCGTTGAAAATCAACTTGTGGTTTGAGTTACGTGGGCGTACACAGACGCTCCTTTGCGTAATATACGCTGCGTGCGTCTGCCTTTGGATTGCGTACGCTAGTCTTTGTTAGAGACACGTGTACGCAAACAAAGATCCACCGTAACACAATTTCTACTTTTATCAATGTAGAGGATCCTTTATCATCTACCGCGCACCACACTGACAAGCTGTGTGTTTGTCTATATTTTAACTATATTACTTTTACTCAAACTATTGAAATAGCGGCAAATCTCTCTCAGCACGTTTATTAACTATAAAACTGGCAGACAGGAGAGTGATATACGAAAATACACAAATGAAAAAGAAATGCAGATATATATATGTGCGTGTCCGCAAGACAGAAAAATAAACAGTTTTAAAAGACACTAGCGTTTTGTTCTTACCTCCGGTTCCCGGATTCCTTCAGCACTCGTTATCTAAGCGAAGCAGACGCTTATCCCGTCAGCACTACGAGACAACCTCCCGCCTTTTGCTGAGGGATAATGTCTGCTGATCTACCTAGTGCAGATATGTGAAGGACAGGACGAGTCCCCAATTGACAATACTAAATTCCTTTGTCGTATAAACAACCCTTTATGAAGTCTAAGAACACTGTACGCTGCTTACTTAAGAAGTACCGTAAGGGTACGCTATTTGCGTAACGATCGCTCAGCCGTAGGCGAGACGCTCAAGCGTCACGTTCGCTCACGGCCCAGTGATCACAGGACAACACGTTATTGGTTATGACTAGAGTAATGATTCGCTATGGCGTAGCGGACGCTCGAGACCACGAGGAGGTCACCAGCGGCGCAGACGCTCACAACGCTATACCTTTATGTCTAAACCTTATACCAATGAAATACACAGAATACCTTAATGTGAATACAGGGTGTAAGTGCAACCTTGTGTAACCTGACTAACTACAAAGCTGCTTGAGCGTCACCGACGCTCAAGTGAACACTTAACACTATAGGAAATACACAGATACTGGTTTAGGGTCCAAAGCCTATTAACTGTATTATATCTAATATACTTGTAAAAGGGGATAACAGTACAAATGATACACTACAATATAACAGAGACTTCCTAACCAAAATACAATACTATCTAATACAATTCAATACTAGTCTAGGGGAGATGTGAGAGAAAAGAGAAAGGAGAGAGAGAGAGAGAAATGGAGAGAGATGAGAGAAATTGGCTCACAGTAAGACAATGATTACGGAGAGAAACTTACGCACAAGGGTAAACGATCGCATGCGCCTGGACATCCAGCACCCGATTTTCAGCAATGAGAACCGTTGAAGAGTGAGAGCTGGATGTGGTCGGCCTGCCTATTTATGCCCCACACACAATGCAATCTTACAGTCCCTACAATCCCATTGTCCATTGGACGTCGGAATTCGGCCCTGCATCATAACAAAAGGTCATAGGTTGATTCATACAGGTGGGCTGTGACGATTTCAAACAGCTCAGGTGGGTGGGGAACTAGGTTTCCCGCCGCATACCTGAGTATGAGTATATAGTAGAAATGGACATAAACTTCTTATGTCCATAACTATTCGCACGAGCGATTAATACGCTCCAAACCAACACCGGAATATTGCTAATTAAATACTCTTCCGATGGGTACCAAACACTGCTGCATGACTCCTGTTAGACCCTTCCTACAATACAAAGAGGGATTCCTCAGCTCAGGGACATTCTATATTAACCAAACTTTCAGAAACTATCAAAGGGATCATGATCTACAAACTACATTAATTGTGAAAATATGTAACGAATGAGTCGCACGCTACGACTACATAAACTCTACCGTAAATACGCATACCGTGCGCCCGCGGGTGCACGCTATTGCGGGTATGCGCCTTCACGGGAGAGCGTACGCATGCGCAGCGCGGACCAGTGTGCGGTGCAAATATGGCAGTGTGTATGGGGATATTTTTCTGACTTTGACAGACTCTCCACAGCCAATACGCTGTACACAGAATCCTCTCTGATTGCTCAGCCAATACCTGCTTCCCAGCAGGTATAAGTATCCTGAACCAAGGCTTCCTGTTGTCAGTGCTATGGTTGTCTAACCCAGTGTTGGATGGCTCTGCATTCTGTGGTTGTTCCTCCTTGCTGTCTCCAGGTATTCCAGCTCCTGTGACCTTGCTCCACTTAAACTTGCATACTTGCCTACCTGACCCTCTCCATGAGGGAGAAAATGCTCTGTTCCTGGACTTTCCTGGTAATGTATGATTGCTATCACCTATGGTGAGCTAGTTAATTGATAAGAAAGGTGTTTCACCACAGGTGATGGCAATCATACATTACCAGGAAAGTCCAGTAACAGAGCATTTTCTCCCTCATGTAGAGGGTCAGGTAGGCAAGTATGACTTAAAGAGACCTGCACCTATTTCCATCCTGCGGTGCTGCCTGACTCCAGTGATGTTTCCACATTGCCTTCTGTTACCAGCAGTGTTCCATCACCGTCTCTAGCTCTCAGCGGTGTGCTCACATCGTTCCAGCTATCATCTGTGCTTCCATATTGCCTTCAGTTACCAGCAGTGTTTCTACACCGTCTCCAGTCGTCAGCGGTGTTCCTACATCGCTTCCATTCGTCAGCAGTGTTCCCACATTGAACTCCAGTTCACCATCGGTGCTCCAACATCGAACTCCAGTTCATCATCGATGCTCCAACATCGAACTTTGTCACCATCGGAGAGTTCCACTGCATCCTCACCATCTGTGCCAGTTCTACCCAGCATCCTCTGCAGTTCTCCAGCTCTCAGCCTACCTCGGTGCTCCGTCACCGACTCCAGCTTCCAGTGAGTTATCTTCTGCCAGTAACAGTTCATCTTCACAGTACAGTGGTTAGCTGTTATCTCTATGGACTTACCATCTCTGTGTCTTCCAAGACTGTGCCATGTCGAGCTCTTGCCATACCAAACAGCATACTTATTACCACCACATCTGTGCTGCTATACGTACGCTGTGCATTCCAATTGCTGAGCATTGATTCTTGCATCTAACTGTCGCTGTGATTATTGGACTGTGTGCATAATAAAGAACTTCACTTTTACTACGCTGTCGTCTTGGTCACGCCTTCTGGTGTGCTAAGGGTACCCTGCATGTCCAGGAATCCCATACTGCCACCCAGGTTCACATACACGTCAGCCCCTACGCCTGAGGCTTCCCCAGGTCAGCCTCAGCCCTCAGGTGTGACAACGGGAAAGTGAGCAGGCTGGGCGTGCTGAGTGGCTGTCAGTGTCGGGACTCGAGGAGTCAGAGGACAGATAACCAAGCGCAAGGCAACAACATTCCAGTTAGTGCAAGGCAAGCCCTATAGAGCTGCGGTAGTGGATGCAGGTGCTGGGGAAGGGGGGGGGGGGGAGTTGGGGGAGACGTACATTATGATTCCATAGATATAAAATTTATTTAATTTGGTAGCACTGGAGGTGCACCTATTATCTCCTATATAATAGCCCAGATCTGTGACTCTGTGCCTGGGCCTCTAACGCTGGGCGGAGTCAGCAGCATCTGCAAGGAGAGACACCATGCCCTGTGCCAGCGCTAGAGGCAAGTAAAAGATGCCCCCTGACACAGTATAGGGGGGTGGCTATAGCCACCAGTATCACCACACACAGCTCCAGCCAGCAGCAGGGAGAACACAGGCTATGCGGACGGGGACTTCCAAGCACCACTGGACGCCCGCCGCACCTCTCCCGGCTACACAACTTCATGGTCCCCTTACACCCACCCCCCACGCTGAGGACCCCTCCCTTATTCACCCCCAACTCACCCCCTACCTTATCCAGCCAGTCGGGGGGTCGCGCAGGGCGGCAGCAGGGGACGAGCAGGTACTGCGGGACGGAGCACCACACTCACCAATCCCCAGCACAGCACATACACAGCTCCCTCCCACTCCCACCCCCACCTCACCTCACTCCATTCTCCGCTCCGGCCACACCACTATGCCGCCCGCCTGACAGCCATCCCACAACTCCGGGAACATGCGTGCCGGTACCCCCATTCACACCCCCAGCGCCAGGCATACACTGTGGAGGAAAAAAAAAAAAAATTTAAAAAAATACACTGTGGAGGCCAGACCAAGTGCACCCACCCGGAGCCAGGACGGGACACTGCTCCAGCCACAGTGCTGCTGAGCGGGAGCTCCCTTCCACAGCAGCCAAACGACTAGGTCACTGCACAGGCAGGGAGTCACCACTACCCGCATCTGCTACAGCCATACACCCCAGACGCACACCTCCACTTTTCCACACACCCCCGCACCCTCTTCTCCTTCACACACATGAACACTCCATCCCCTCCCCCCCACACACACACACACACTCCCTTCCCGAACCCTGCAAATCCTACACTCAACCCCAACACCTCATGAACCCCTAATCCTCACACCCCTACAAAAAACACAACCCACGAACACCCACAACTCCTCCAAACAACAAACCCCTCGCCCCGCTTGCAACACCCACCGCACCCCACAAGCCCATCCCACAACCGAACTAGGCCCATACCGCCCACCCAGCCGACGGCAAACCTATTAACGAGGAGAACACACGCAATAAGCCAGATACCACTGCGACAGAGGTTAGTACATCCCACACCCTGAGTCCCTCCTGTCCCCGCAACCGCCCATTCCCCACCCGCAACGCCACCGGACCCCCATCCACGGCACCACTGCACCCGTACCTACCCCACCCGTGGTGCCTCCAGACCCCCTATCCAAACCGCAGCACCCCGTTCCCGCCACTCCACCACCCGCAGCACTTATGGACATGGGGTCCATAGGTGCTGCGGGTGGTGGAGTGGCGGGTGCGGGGTGCTGTGCCCCCAACCGCGGCACCCCCGCACCTGCCACTCCCCCACCTGCGTTAACTCCGCTCTGACCCAACCGCTTTGCCTCGCGCCCCCCCAACCCCACTCACAGCACCCTGGGTCCCCCCCTAACCCCATCCACAGCACCCACGCACCCGCCCCTCCCCCACCCACAGCACCCCTGCCCCTCTCCCACACCCACCCCATCTCCACCCACGGCACCCCACCACCCGCATCGCCACCGGACCGCACCACCATCCGAGGCACCCCCGCACCTCCCCCTCCCCCACCCGTGGCTCCTCCAGACCCCCTACCCAAACAGCGGCACCCTTGCACCCGCCACTCCACCACCCACAGCACCTATGGACCCCACCCCCTATCCACAGCACCCACGCACCTGCCCCTCCCCCACCCACGTTAACCCCGCTCCTCCCCCACCCGCTACGCCTCCCAACCGGTTACCCCACTCACAGCACACCCACCCCTTCTCTGCCTGCAGCACCGCCGCACCTGCCCCTCCCCCACCCCCGGTGCCCAGCACCTGCCCCTCCCCCAGCCACAGCGCCACCGGACCCCATCCACGGCACACCCGCCCGTGGCGCCTCCAGACCCCCTACCCAATTCGTGGCACCCCGCACCCACCACTCCACCACCTATGGACCCCATCAGCCGCACTCCCACACCTTCCACTCCCCCAACTCTGCGCCTCCTGACCCGCTACCCCACTTGCAGCACCCCAGCACCCGCCCCTTCCCCACCCGCAGCACCCACACACACACACACACGGCACCCCCCACTCCCCCAGCCGCTTCAACCCCGCTCCTCCCCCACCCGCTGCGCCTCCCGACCCCTATCCCACTCGGAGCACCCCCGCACCCAACCCTTTCCCCCCCTGCAGCGCCTCCATAACCCCTCCCCCATCCGCAACAGCCCCGCATCTGCCTCTCTCCCACCCACCCCTCCATCATCCGCAGCACCTCCGGAACCTATCCCCCATGCCTGGCCCCCACTTTTGCCCCCATCCACAACACCTCCCGACCACCTCCCCCATCCGCAGCACCCCGTCTGCACCCACCCCTCCCTAACCCACAGCACCTCCTGCCCCCTCCCTCATTCGCCACCCACCCGCAGCCACCCCTCCTCCACCCACATCATGTACAGACCCCATCCGCGGCACCCCACAACCACTCCTCCCCCACCCGCAGCACTTCTGCATCCCCTCCCCCAAACGCACCCCCATGCACACGCCCTTCCCCCATGGACAGCACCTCTAGACCCCCTCCTTCATCCACGGCCGCCGCCAACAGCATCTACATATCCCCTCCCCCACCCGCAACACCTCTGGAACCCCTCCCCCATCCGCGCCCCCTCTGCAAGCGCCACTCCCCCACCCGACCCTACACCACCTGCGGTGACTACGGACACCCTCCCCCACCTGTGGCAACCCCGCAATCGCCCCTCCACATCTCCCACGCCACTCCCCCAACCACAGCACCTACTAGCTGATTCATCGTGCCTTGCGTGCAATGTTCATGCCGTCGCAAGGGGCTACGGCCCCTTAACCACCCCACACCCTTTGTCCGTGCAATATTTAACCACTCACAAAATTATGATTGGAGGTAATACTCCATATAATAAAAATATTGCACGCCCCGAGGGCGTGCAAGGGTTAAAGGGGCGTAGCACCTTGCGACGGTGTGAAGAGCACGTATGGCACGGTGAATCACCTAGTATAATTATATTATTACACTATATTTCTCTGTAAGTATATAATGACACATACGTATTTAAAAGGCAATATTGTGTAATAATCAGTTTATGACTAATTAGGTACACCTCCAGTGCTACTAAATTCTCTCTCTATATATATATATATATATTTATATATTAGTGGAGCCAATTGTTCCTGGTTTGGCTATATGGTATGAATCACTGGACGGCACTCCAGAACCACTAACCCAAATGAAGCACAGTAGGGGTCCTATGCGGGTCCGATGCGGGCGTGCGCTGATGACGTCATCAGATCCCAGAGCGGGAGGTTTGGCGGGACTTCACGAGCACACAGGGTGGTAAGTATGTCTACATATTCTGTATTGGTTGTTATATATTCAGGTCTAAATAAAAGGGACACGATCCCCGAAACCTTGATCATCACACTGTGACTACTGTGTCTCATTTGGGTTGGTGGTTCTGGGGAGTGCCATCCAGCGATACATAATATATATATATATATATATATATATATATATAATATAATATAATAGTCAAGCAGTGCACTCCTCCTTGGTGAAAACAAGTGCTTTTGGTGCCCAGAATAGCGGTAGTTGCTTACTTATGTCATAAAATGCAATGTAAATGTAGTGGTCACTAAAATGCTCTCCATATTGTCTGTCGGTCAGACTTGCGCCCTCCATATTGTTTGGTGGTCACAATAATGCTATCAATATTGTCTGGAGGTCACAATAATGCTCTCCGTATCGTCAAGAGGACACAATATTGCTCTACGTATTGCCTGATGTGTAACGGTTACTAATATGTTTTTAGTATTGTGTAGCGGTCACTAAACTGCTCATAGTATTGTCTGGTGGTGAAGAAAATGCTCTCAGTACCCATGGGCTAATGCTTCATAGGTTAGCGGGAAATGGGCTGTAACTAATTTTCATAGAAATGTCATGGACATGTCGTTCATTTTGCGAAGTCAAAAAGTATTTTCTTGCCTCCGGGCGACTTGGATGAACTTATGCCACTGTGTGGGGCCTGTTTTGTTTGTTGTCATGTGGTCTCAGCTCCCACATGATAGGCAGCCCACTGCACTCAGTACACTGCATTGTCCCCATTCATTCTATTATTCCATCACTGCAGTACAGCAACTCTGCCGTCCAGTGATGCGCCCATGGTTACACGGTATGTTAAACCTCTTCTGCTGTCCATGTCCAGCCACTTCTACAAAATTTAACAGAGCCACTTTTAGTTCCCAATACACCCTGGCCACAGACACAACTGCAGCAAAAGATGCAAGGAAGGCCGCAACTGTGTAGTCAGGCCAGTGGCGGAACTAGCAAGCGGTTGGCCCAGGTGCGACAAAATGCTTTGGGCCCCCCCCCCCCCCATCCCATCCAAGTCCACCCCCTCACCCCTTGAGAGGATCTGGTGAGGGGGACCTGCTCAGGGCCAGAGAAATGGATACCTAGCAACAGTGCCGTAACTAGACATTTTAGCACTGTGTGCAAGAAACGGCATCGGAGCCCCACCCCTGCATGCAAAACAGGGGCAGTGCGCGCCGTAGGCGTGCGCAAAAATACATAGTGGCGTGGCTACGCGGGGAAGGGGTGTGGCCACAAAATAATACCAATTCCTAAAATGGTGCACAGTAGTCTCCATTCTTCAAATTACGCCGCACAGTAGCACCACTACACCAGGTAGAGACCCTTTTACACCTTACAGCGAACAGATTCCTCTTTTTACACATTACGGCAGACAGCGTCCCCTTTTTACAAATTACGGCAGACAGCGTCCCCCTTTTTATACATTACGGCAGACAGCGTCCCCTTTTTACACATTACGGCAGACAGCGTCCCCTTTTTACACATTACGGCAGACAGCGTACACTTTTTACACATAGCGGCAGACAGCGTACACTTTTTACACATTACGGCAGACAGCGTGCCCTTTTTACACATTACGGCAGACAGCGTCCCCTTTTTACACATTACGGCAGACAGCGTCCCCTTTTTACACATTACGGCAGACAGCGTACACTTTTTACACATAGCAGCAGACAGCGTGCCCTTGTTACACATTACGGCAGACAGCGTGCCCTTGTTACACATTACGGCAGGCAGATTCCCCCTTTTTACACGTTGCGGCAGGCAGTCCCCCGTTTTTACACATTGCGGCAGGCAGATTCCCCATTTTTACACATTACGGCAGGCAGATTCTCCCTTTTTACACATAGGGGCAGGCAGATTCCCCATTTTTACACATTGTGGCAGGCAGATTCCCCATTTTTACACATTACGGCAGGCAGATTCTCCCTTTTTACACATAGGGGCAGGCAGATTCCTCATTTTTACACATTGTGGCAGGCAGATTCCCCATTTTTACACATTGCGGCAGGCAGTCCCCCCTTTTTACACATTGCGGCAGGCAGTCCCCCATTTTTACACATTGCGGTAGGCAGTCCCCCATTTTTACACATAGCGGCAGGCAGTCCCAACAAATTAAGAAAGAAAGAGACAGAAAGAAATAAAGAAAGAAAGAGACAGAAAGAAAGAGACAGAAAGAAAGAGACAGAAAGAAAGAAAGAGAAAGAAAGAAAGAGAAAGAAAGAAAGAAAGAAAGAGAGAGAGAGAGAGAGAGAGAGAGAGAAAGAAAGAAAGAAAGAAAGAAAGAAAGAAAGAAAGAAAGAAAGAAAGAAAGAAAGAAAGAAAGAAAGAAAGAAAGAAAGAAAGAAAGAAAGAAAGTAGAATCATACTTACCCTCTCCGCTGGCTCAGGCTCCTCGTGCAGCTTGACGATTCCCGGGCAGTAGACGAGGTGGAGGAGGGAGCCGCAGCAGCGCTGTGTTATTGGTGGAGGCGCTGCTGCTGCTGCCCCCCTGCTTCACTATAGGCTGTTCTCGGAAGACAGCCTATAGTGAAGCAGAGGTGCAGCAGCAGCAGCGCCTCCACCAGTAACAAAGCGCTGCTGCGGCTCCCTCCTTCACCTCCGTCCTCCTCCTTCCCCCGTCCGTGCCGCTGCTCTTCTTCTCTGTGGGCGGCTGTGCGCTGCGGGCAGCGGTTGCCCGCAGCGCACAGCGGCATGTAATGAGTCAGTTTGACTCATTACATGCTTGGGCCCCTGGACAGAGGCGGGCCCCAGTGCAACGCACTGCTTGCCCTGCCGGTAGTTCCGCCTCTGAGTCAGGCCCTATGAGGAGGTATCCCGTCCCCCTCAACAGCTCCCACCCCCTCATCAGACTGCACCCCCATTAGGGCTGCTTCCATAGATTTCACGGGGTGGTTTTCCATCCCAATCTGCCCCTGGATAGCGGATCATTTTCCTTAATATAAAAATGAGCACGTCTAATTTTTTTGTTTCATTTGTTTGATTTGGTTATCTTTATCTACTTTTAGGACTTGTGTGAAACTCTGAGGTAGTTTTAGGCCAAATATCAGCAAACAGGTTCACAAACTTTCAAGCACCACTATAGAACGATAGATAGATGTACTATTTCTTTCTTCCACTTTTTGTCACTGCTGTTCATTTCTGAAATTATAAATAAATACATTTTTAAAAAATGTTATTCATTTACACAATAATGACTCAGGGTAATATTCAAGATTAGGTTTAATGGGGACTAATTTCCTCTTTGTCTAAACCAGTCAGAGGCAAAGAGCCAGAAATGATCTGTAGTAGAGGTCAAGAGCCACTGTCATGCGCACGCCGTAGGCGCGCACGCAAAAATGGGGGCATGGCCCAGAGTCTGATTAAGGGGGGGTCCCAGGGGGTAAGTACCCCGGGCTCCCCTCCCTGACAGGGCCCCCCGTCAGCCACCACAGATCAGACCTTAAGTGATGATCCGATCTGCAGCGCTATAGCCAGCAGCCGCTGACACTGACTCTCTGATAGCCGTCATACAGACAGCGCCACAGAGTAGTGCCAGAATGCCGGCGGCAGCGGCTGTCCAATGAGATGCGTATTTGCAGCCTGCGGCTGTGCTGTCACTGTCTGTCTGGTGCGCGGGACACATCGGGAGGAAGGGGGCGGGCAGATGGAATCCGCTCTTGCTTACTTCATCAGCGTCCGTGATTCCAGGCAGAGCCGGCCCTAGCCAATTTGATGCCCTAGGCAAAATTTTGTCTGGTGCCCCCTAGCTCCGCCGCTAGTTCTGCATCTGTACCTGCAACGCTCAGGTAGTGGGGCCCACCGGGGGGTTTCCCTGTGGGCCAATTCAACTCTGCACAATGCCACACAGTAATGACCATAATACATATAATTCCACACAGTAAAGGAACCTTACACATATGCCCCACATTAGTAATGTCCATAATACACATAATGCCACACAGTAATGCACCTTACACATATGCCCCACATTAGTAATGCCCATAATACACATATACTGCCACAGATACTGCCACACTTGCTGGTTATACAAAAAGACCAGTATCAAACATGTAGCAACTGTCCATTCTCTTCACTGTTCAGTGTGTTTGCTGGTATCTGTTACTCCCGGCAACTGTGTGCCCTTTATTTTATACTGTTGGAGCGATATGCTCTGCCCTCCAGTCTGATGTATCCAAAAGTCACGCTGCACTGATGTTTCATATAGAAATAGCGCAACGCAACTTACTGTCCATGTTACAGTACTAGATGGCAGGGGAATTTTACGGCATGGACTGACTAGGAAATAAAGTGTGGGGAGAACACTGACCATATTATATCCCTGCAGACACCTGGGAATTGCACAGGGATAAGGGACACAGGATAACAGGGTCCCCCTCCCCTATGTGCACAAGCAGTATAGGTGATGTCAGGTTTCTGTGAAGCAGTCTTCCAAAATACACTTGTGTTATAGAGGCCATCCA